>NC_034592.1:149646391-149650595 GCF_900095145.1 Mus pahari
ACTGGTCCTGGCTTTTGTTATTTTTATTTTGTTTGTGTGTGGTGAGGGGTGCGTGCATGCCCTGGCCTGTGTGTGGAGGTCAGAGGACAACTTGTGGGGGCAGGTTCTCTCCTTCCAGCCTGTGGGAGATCAAACATGGGTCCTTAGGCTTGGTGGCAAGCTCCTTTACCCACTGAGCCATCTTACCAGCCCTGACCTTGAGTTTCTGACCCTCCAACCTCTACCTTCCAAGTGCCGGGATCACAGCCCCACACCACGTTACTGGATCTGAATTTCACATCTGTTAAGGTAGCCTCTAACCCACCTGGCTGTGAGGGTGGCTTACAGACATCAGGAACTTACCCTTTTTACCCTCAGGGCAGTTGTTTGAATTTTAAAAAACAGTTATTTTTATTTTATGTATGTAAGTACCTAAGGTCTGCGGGTATGTATGTGTGCTACCTGTGTGTGGTTCCTGTGGAGGCCAGAAGAGGGAGACAGACCTGCCGAGACTGAAGTTGCTGATGGTTGTGATAGACCAAGCAGGCCCTGGGAACTGAACCCAGGTCCTCTGGAAGAAGGGCAAGTACTCTTACCGGCTGAGGCATCTCTCCAACTCTCTTGTTTAGACTTGAGACAGACAGGTCCTTACTCTCTTGTAAGGCTGGCTTGAAATGCACCATGTAGCTCAAACTGACCTTGAATTCACCATAACATTTCTACCTCAGCCATTCCACCACCACACAGCATAAAACTGTGTTTTAACAACACAGCGCTTCTTCCCCAGTGGAGATCGGGCCTTACATTTGTTTATGAAACAACAGGGTCAATGGTCAGAACGGCTGTGGTCAAACAGATGTTTAATGTGCTAAGGTTCTTCTCAGCACCGGAAGGCGAGAAAGAAAGAAGCTGGCAAAAAAAAACAAAAAAAAAAAAACAAAAAACCAACCAAACAAAAAAACCTGTACAACAGGGGCTGGAGAGATGGCTCAGTGGTTAACACTGAGCACGGGCTGCTCTTCCAAAGGACCACAACCATCTGTAATGGGATCTGACGCCCTCTTCCCATGTGTCTGAAGACAGCTACAGTGTATTCATATAAGTAAAATAAATAAATCCTTTAAAAAACACACACACTATAGGCCACCCCTAAAAAGTCTTTGCCCAGTGGGCCTGAGCTCTTGTCTTCTGTGGCTATATACTCCAGCTTTCAGAGAGGCCACGTGCAATTAGTCCAGTGTTGTAGACAGCAGGTAGCAGGCAGTGGTTGGGAACTTTAAGTGTGGCTGTCGTGACCCTTCCCAACCTCACATGAGAGGACACAAACTGCCAACCAGCTCAGGTGGGACATCCTTTGCAAGCAGGCACAGCTGGACTGTCTAAGATGGCCATTGCTTATCTGGGAAGACAGTCACTGGGCCTCAGCCTCCTACCCTAATTGCTAAGATTACAGGTGTGCTGCCCCCACCCCCACCCCATCCCCATGATTCCTCTTCTGCTTTATTCAGAATAAAATCCAAATCCTGGGCCCGGGGTGTGGTTCAGCTGGTAGAGTACTTGCCTAGTGTATCCCTGTCTCAAAAAAATGAAATAAAACAGAAAGAAAGAAAGAAAGAAAGAAAGAAAGAAAGAAAGAAAGAAAGAAAGAAAGAGAGAGAGAGAGAGAGAGAGAGAGAGAGAGAGGCAGACAGACAAATAGAAGAAAGCAGACTGGACAGGACAGGCCATGGCAATCAAGCCGGTGTTTATTACAGCAAAATAGGATGTCAGGAATTTGCATTCGAACGTGCCCCTCCTTTGCTCCAAACTCTCCCATAGCTCCCCATTGCCCTCAAGAGAAAACTCAAACATCCTGCCTGGGTCTGCAGGAACCAACCAGGGCTTGCCACTCAATCCTCTGAGGTTTCCCTGCTGGGCTTTATCTCGGAAACACCATACACTGGTTTCCTTTGGGTCACTGAAGAAGTCGTGCTTATTCTGTGTGTGTGTGTGTGTGTGTGTGTGTGTGTGTGTGTGTGTGTGTGTGTGTGGTGTGCGCGCGTAAATATTTCCTCTGGAAATTTCCCTTCCTCTTCCACCTCTCACACCCACGCACTGCAGGTGCCCTGGCAGAAGTTTCTCTCCAAGAGGGGGTGGGGCAGAGGGATATGGGGTACTGACACAGGACCCCAAGGCAGACAGCAGTGTGAAGGCAGAGGGAAGAACTAGGTCCGGAGATTTGGACTTCTCCACGTGGTGGGGAAAGCGGGGTGGGGGTGGGGGGCGGGTGGGAGTGGGGGTAGGGGTGGGGTGGGGGTGACGACACACGTGGACGAGCCTGTCCACCGTCTGTTTGAAATCCTCTCCCATTTCCTGAGAGGCTGGTAGAGGCAGAAGAGGCCCACACAGCCTCCGTTAACCCCCTCGCGATCGATCGCCGACAGCGATCAGCAGAGCCTTGATTTTTTTTTTTCTGCTCCATGTGCCATCTTTACTTTTACAGCAGATGCTCAAACACGGCAGTTACGACCCAGGGTTTCCTGGAACCTGCTGGCAACTTCGAGATTTCACCTGCAGAGGTTCTAACTGACCTCAGATGAGGACCCAAAAGGGGACATCTGGGCAAAGGGGCTCCGGCCTATGGTAAGTGCTCACTAAACACCAGAGGTTAGCCCAAAATGTCTGAGTGTAACCTTCTTCCGGATTGCTTTAGCCTACACATACTGAGCATGGACTCTCTGCTGGCTGTTCATAGAAGCGGCTCGATCCTAGCCCTTGCAGAATCCTTCCTTAAACAAATTGGAGGAAGCTCTGTGGGCTTCCGGGACACATAAAGAGATTCACAGGAACATTCAAACCCCGGGAGGGCAGGGCCCCTTGAGCCTCTGAGCCAATGAGGTAGAGAAGTGGGGAGGCCCCAAGCTGATGCTACTCAGGGGCGCAGCAAGTCAGCCAGAGATGCCAGCAGGAACTGGGACTTCCTCTCTCTGGCCCGGGGTGGTGGTGGTGGTGGTGGGGGTTGGCTTCCCTTTATCAAGAAATAAGCGGCTTGCTTGCCCAACATGTAGAAAGTTCCAGACTTGGTCCTAGCACCCCATAATGGGCTTGGTGATGCATGTCTGTGATCCCAGCACCCAGGAGGTGTTAGTTAGGCAGGAGGATCATAAATCAAGAGCTACCTGGAGAACTTAGCTTCTGAAAATTAAAAAAATAAAATAAAGTATAAGGGTTGAGATACAGTTGGCTTGCTCGATCTTGTGGCAGCCCACGGTTGTAAGCAGGTCACTTGGGAGATAGAGGCAGGATGATCAGTTCTTTTTACTTTTGAGATGGAATCTTGCTCTCTAGTCCTGGCTGGATCCTGGCTGGCCTGGTACTGTGTAGCCCTTGCTGCAATCTTCCAGTGAGCCGGGATTATGGGCATGTCCAGCTCGCTTCAGCTTTCTTTTTTCTTTCTTTCTTTTTTAAAGATTTATTTATTGTTTTATGTAAGTACACTATAGTTGTCTTCAGACACATTGGAAGAGGTCAGATCTCATTACGGATGGATGTTTGTGAGCCACCATGTGGTTTCTGGATTTGAACTCAGGACCTCTGGAAGAGCAGTCAGTGCTCTTAACCAGCCCTCATTTTAGCTTTCTTACCTTACTGATAGCTTGGTATCACCTGACAGTGCATTCTGCTCTAACAGGGTCTCTGGTTGGAGGTGAAACCTGGAGTCGGCCCCCACCCTGCTCTGTTCCCAGTGCTGGCGCACCACATGCCTTGAGCCCATGGAGGCCCTGTGCCTGCTGCCACAGTCTTGTGAAATCACATGTGCATCGGTCTCACTGTGTCCCTTAGAGGTGTCTATCCATCACCTCCAGCTCTTAGAATTTAATATATATTGTATTACTTTTTGTTTCTTTTGATTTTTTTAAAAAAGATTTTTTTAATTTATTTATTTAATATATGTGAGTACACTGTCACTCTCTTCAGACATACCAGAAGAGGACATTAGACTCCATTACAGATGGTTGTGAGCCACCATGTGGCTGCTGGGAATTGAACTCAGGACCTCTGGGAGCACAGTCAATGCTCTTAACCGCTGAGCCATCTCTCCAGACCCCCTTCTTTTGATTTTTGATTGCCTGTATATGTGTGTGTGTTTGAAGAAAGAACGAACATCAAGTTGGGTGAGTAAGAAGGTAAGAAGAAGCCAGGCATGTTGGTCCACACTTTTAATCCCAGCACTCGGGAGGCAGAG
>NC_034592.1:149651051-149654729 GCF_900095145.1 Mus pahari
CCTGCCTCTGCCTCCTGAGTGCTGGGATTAAAGGCGTGCGCCACCACGCCCGGAGTGGCGATCACCTTGCAGAAGACACACTTTCTTTCTGGAAATTCTTCTCTACAATGATCAGCATCTCCTCCCACTGGCCAGGCTTGAAGCTTGGCTGCCCTAGCCACCATCGAGGGGCTCAATGCATTATGAATTATGTGACTTTCATTGATTTGCATTTATATGTAAATGGTGCCGTCTGGCTCGTGGCAGCATGGGACCAAGCTGTCCTTGGCTTACCAGGTGTGTGGATGACCAGGGGCCGCTTTGCATTTTACCACTTTGCTTTCATTTCCATGTCCCAGGTATTTTTCTGATACTTGATCCCCTCTCCCTGGCCTAGAACATTGAAGTTTGGGAGTCTTTCCAGATCAAACCATAGAGAGCTATCTTAATCTTCTTTTTAAAATTATTTAAATCACATTTGTATGTGTGTGTATGCACACATGCTTCAGAATGCATACATGTGGGCTGGTGAGATGGCTCAGCGGGTAAGAGCACCTGACTGCTCTTCCAAAGGTGCAGAGTTCAAATCCCAGCAACCACATGGTGGCTTACAACCATCCTTAACAAGATCTGACTCCCTCTTCTGGAGTGTCTGAAGACAGCTACAGTGTACTTACATATAATAAATAAATAAATAAATCTTTAAAAAAAAAAAAAGAATGCATACATGTCACAGTGCTCTCTCTGTTCATCCTGGGGTCATTAGGCTTAGTGACAGGAGCCTCTACCTGTGTCATCTGGATCATAGTCTGTCATTTCAGCATTACGAATGCAAGGAGTTTGACCATCCTTTTTATTATATAGTAAGTTTGGGGCCAGCGTGAGCTACCCAAAACTGTCTCAAAATAACTACTAGAGAGCCAGACGGAAGGCTGCCCCCCTGGACACATGTATCGTCCCTCCTCTCGATGAGCGCATGTTTCAGTATGCCTCATCCAAAATGCCTGAGACTGGTTGGTAGGTAGTAGTTCTACTTTTAGATTTGGAGGACTTTGGAATATTCACAGCCTCAGCCAGTTGAGCACTCTCTCGTTCAGAAGGCTGAATGTGTGTGAATCTTGTAGACTTCAGACTTCATATTTTGGGGCTTGGGAGGGGGGGACTCAAACTGTGCTGCTTTTTTTTTTTTTTTTTTCTGAAGGGAGGACTGAAGTAGGCTCACACACTGTAGTCGAGGCTGAACTCACACTTGGGCAATCCTCCTGCCTCAGCTTCTCACATGTTTGGATTACAGTTCTGTGATATCATATTGTACAAAGACATTGTTAATTTTGTTTTGTTTTGTTTTTAGGGGGGATGTTAAGTAGCCCAGGCTGGCCTCCAAGTCCATGTGTGCTGGGATTACAGTCATGTGCCATCCGCTCCAGTTTATATAGTGCCGGGATGGTGCACTAGGCAGGCACCCTACCAACTGAACTACATGCCTGCCCCTAGTAGTTCCAATTTTAATATAAGAAAACCTGGGAGAGCCTTACTAGGAGAGCCAGGCATTGCTCTGAAAGCCCTACCTCCTCATGTTTTGTTTTGTTTTTACCCTGTATTAGGAGAGAACCCAAGACCTCTCACGCTCAGCGAATGCTCTGCTGCTGAGCTACAGCCCCATGAGCAGTTCTAGCCTTGCTGCTGCTGCTGCTGTTCCTCTATAGTACAGAGGCAGAAAGCAGGGTGCAGCTTCATAAAATCACCCCATGTCGCATAGAATCCAGAACCTCCAGAGCCTGTCATGTCTGCTTCCTGACCCCCAAGCTCCCACCACACCTGCATGCAGAGGGGCTCCTGCCATACAAGCATTGGTCCTTGTGCCTCCCCCCAGCTACTGTTACAAAGCTCCTCAGGATGGTGAGGTCCCGCCTGGCCATGCTCCTGGGCCACACCCCTTCTCCCCATCTCCTACCTCCCGCCCCGGCCAGGGATGTACTCTGAGCGCTCTGGAGCTCCAGCATAAAGGGAAGCTTCCTTACATAAGCCGTGAAAAGTGAGATCCACACTGCTAACTGGAAGCAAGCAGGAGTCACACAGGGCTTCCTGGAATCCAGGGTCCTAAGCTGCCAAGAAACAGGCCTCCTTGCTTAGGAACAATTGAATGTCACTGGGGTAACCCAACACTGCTGGTCAGAGAGGCCTCCTGCCCACGGGCTTACAGCGCAGCCTGTGTGAGCCAGCCAGGCTCCAAAGGAAAAAAAGGACCTGGCACGGTGCCCTTTGAGGCCATCTGGGGAGATGCTGTGCAGTCCCTGGCTCTATGTAGGCCACCACCTAACACAGATCAGGGCATTCCTAGGTGGGTCACAGAGACAGTGATGGAGGGAGGAGAGCTCTAGCCTGAACTCCCAAGCCAGGACCCCAGATCTTCCCGCTGTGTGCCCGTGGACATGACAACCTCATGAAGACTCATGATTCTTTCTGTAGAAAGTTCAATTAGGGCAGTCTTTCTCAACTTATGAATCTCAACCCCTTTGGGGGGGGGGTCACATATCAGATATCCTACTTATCAGATATTTACATTATGATTCATGACAGTAGCAAAATTACAGTTATGAAGTAGCAACTAAATAATTGTATGGTTGGGGGTCACCACAATGTGAGGAACTGTGTCAAAGGGTTGCAGTATTAGGAAGGCTGAGAGCGCTGCATTAGGGCTGTGCCACGGTGTGCAACCAACCCCCCACGACAGCACGGGCAGCCTGCCAGGTGAGAGTTGTGCTCTAGAAGAGCCCCCCCCCCTCCTGTAATAGTGGCTTGTGGTTGTTCTGTGTTCTGGATTTTTTTGGAACCGAGAATCATGCGCCTCAGTTTGGCATCCAATGGTCTATGATCTTGAACTTTTTGTTTGTTTGTTGTTTTGTTTTTCGAGATAGGGTTTCTCTGTATAGCCATGGCTGGCCTCGAACTCAGAAATCTGCCTGCCTCTGTCTCCCGAGTGCTGGGATTAAAGGCGTGTGCCACCACACTCGGCTGAACTTGGTCAACTTAACCTGCCTCTCTTCCTTTTTGTTTTTGTTTGGGAGGAGGAGCGGATTTTGATTTTGGGTTGAGGGAGAGTTTGGTGTGAGGGGTTTTATTTTTTGTCCTTTTAGGGGAAGCATGGTCCTACTCCAGCCCAGCTGGCACCAGACGCAATGGCCAACCGCCTACAGCCTCCCTGTGCCTCCCTCCCTCCCTCCCTCCCTCCTGCTGTGGTTGAAAATATGAGATGGAACCACATGGTCAGGTATCATGTGATAGTTCTGTTTTAGCACAGTCTCTGGAAGAACCTTCCTTTGTCACAAAATAAGAATGTAAAGTTAAAGAAGCCAAATATAGCTTAACAGTTAGGGACACTTGCTGCTCCTGCGGGGAACTCGTTGGATTCCCAGCACCCACAGCTGCTGCAAGTAACTCCAGAGAGTCAAAGACTTCTGACCTACAAAGGTATGAGCACACGCACACACACACACACACACACGCACACATGCACACACGCACTCACACATACATACACATACCCATGTACAAGCATGAGCACACACATACATACACACATGCACACACACATACACACACACACACACACGCACACATACATACACATACCCATGTACAAGCATGAGCACACACACACATACACACATGCACACACACATACACACGCACACGCAC
>NC_034592.1:149654879-149659237 GCF_900095145.1 Mus pahari
TACATACACATACCCATGTACAAGCATGAGCACACACACACATACACACATGCACACTCAAGCAACACACTTGAGCACACCACACACACACACACACACACACACACACACACACACACACACACACCTGCACAGGTCATAGGAGATACACGAAGTTAAAGTAAACTTTAGAAGGTAGGTCAAAAAGGCTTACTTTGCTCTCCTGACTAGGGGAGGGTGGAGCTGGCATCGGAATGCAGATAACACAGATATGGACCAGAATCATCTCCTCTCTGAGATTCGCCTGGCACCAACTGCCATAAGAGACTAGATGCGATATCATTCAGGGACAAGATATATCAGCCTTATCAGGTTTTCACATTACCTGGGACCTCTGTCCATTGTTCCTTCAGATAAGCACCTATTCCTGGAATGGGGTCAAAGGGCACCAGGCGGGGACCTCAGAATTGTGTCAGAAAGTGGTTGGGCCTGGGAATACTCTGGATGTTGAGTGGGACCGGTGGTGGATGAAGGTTGGGCTTCTGAAGTCTACAGGTTCAAATCCTGCTCGGGGTCTTCGAGCTCTGTCACCAGTTTCCTCACCTGCCAAGCCCATCAGCATAGATCTGCTCCTCTGTCGGACTTGAACCACGAGGTGACTGCTGGAGAAGCACAGGACAGCAGTGGTAATGAGGCTGATGTAACCCCTCGCTACATCAGGGGGAATTCCCACTTCTCTTTTTCAAAAGAGAAGGGCAAGAAAAAGGAAATAAAGCCCCAAGTCCAGACCCACAGGACTTCTGGGAAGGCGTGAGGGTGGTCACTCGAGTGTCAGCTTGGGATCCGAGCAGCTAAGATGAGAAGGGGGCTGAAGGTCGTCTCAGCCAGGAGGGACTCTGCTGGCTCACTTCCCTCACATCACCAGGCTTGGGCTGACGTAGGGCTCGGTGGCAGATTGCTTGCTGGGCATTCTGGAATCTTGGGGTTCCAGCATGGCACATGTGCGTGCACTCAAGTGCACACACACACACACACACACACACACAAAGCAATAAAAGTCAGGTGTGATAATCATCTGTAATTACAGGGCCTATAATCTGTAATCCCAGTACCCCGGAGCCTGGGTGGAGAGGACCACTCTCATTTGAGGTCAGCCCCCAGTACATGGTAAATAAAGCAAGAGAGAGAGACAGAGACACTGGCAAGATGGCTCAGTGGTAAGAGAGTTTGTCGCCAAGCAGGCCTGATAACCTGAGTTTACTTCCCAAGACCCACATGGTAGAAGGAGGGGACAGACTGCAAGTTGTCTCCTGAACTCCACAGGCTAGCTGTGGTGTGTGCATGTACATGCGTGCAGACGTCTTAAAAAAGTAAATAAAAAATAAAAAATTCACCACAGTGGTGGACATCTGTATTTCTAGCACTCAAGAGATGAGGGCAGAAGCCAGGTGTGGTGGCTCACGCCTTTAATCCCAGCACTCGGGAGGCAGAGGCAGGCAGATTTCTGAGTTCGAGGCCAGCCTGGTTTACAGAGTGAGTTCTAGGACAGCCAGGGCTACACAGAGAAACCCTNTCTNGAAAAACCAAAAAAAAAAAAAAAAAAAAAATGGGCTGGTGAGATGGCTCAGTGGGTAAGAGCACCCGACTGCTCTTCCGAAGGTCCGGAGTTCAAATCCCAGCAACCACATACATGGTGGTTCACAACCATCCGTAATGAGATCTGACGCCCTCTTCTGGAGCATCTGAAGACAACTACAGTGTACTTACATATAATAAATAAATAAATAAAACGTTAAAAAAAAAAGAAGAAGACTGCTGACATTTTGATGGATCTTGATGCAAAAACTAGGAAGACAATAAGAGAAAGTCCAGGGCCAACAAGTAGGCTCGTCGTGTAAAGGAGCTTGCGGCCCAGGCCCGACAACCTAAGATCAATTCCTCGGGACCCACATGATAGGAGCTCACCAACTCTGAAATTTGTCCTCTGACCTCCACATGCAAGGTCTGACACAAGCAATGACCACACACAAGCATACCCACACACAAGCAGTAAATGTAAAAACAAAAGTAAAATGAGAGAGAGAGAGAGAGAGAGAGAGAGAGAGAGAGAGAGAGAGAGAGATCTTCCGAATTTAAAGTCCAAACACCCTAACTTGGCGAAGAGAAAGAACGTGGGAGCAGGGCCCCACTTCTGCCATCCCAGCATTCAGAAGACTGATACCAGAGGGTCCCTGTGTCCAGCCTCAGCTACAAAGTGAGTCCCAGGCCAGCCTGCTCTCCTTGAGACTCTGCTTCAAAAATACAAACTACAAAATCAAAGCCGGGTGTGGTGACCCATGACTTTGATCCTATACTCTGGAGGCAGAGGCAGAGCAGATCTCTGTGAATCTGAGGCCAGCCTGTCTATACAAAAGTTCCAGGACAGCCAGGGTTACACAGAGAAAGCCTGTCTAAAAAAACAAAAACAAACAAGCAAACAACAACAGCAAAACTTCACATGTCAATTCTGCAATTCCTGAGGCCAGAGGAGAGGGCTCGTCGGGGAGAGGAGCTTGCAGTGAAACACACGTAGTTGAAAGAGAATAGCAACTCCTCCAAGTTACCCTCTGACCTCTACCCAGACACGCGACATGCATGCTGCCTCCCAGCCCCCACACAAATATATAAAGAAATGCGTGTGAAGAAGGAAAGAAAAGTTGTGATGTCAACCATTGAGAAGGAGAATTCAAGGTGTCGGTGAGAGTTCAAGGCCAGCCTGGGCTATTTATTGAGTTTCAGTCCAGCTGGCTCTATATAGGGAGTCTCTGTCCCAAATTAAAGGGCAGGGAGGGGCCTGGGGACACATGAGCTGACTTATAAACCCAAGCGTCACTTACACCATGTATCAGGAAGTTCACGTTTAACACAGTCCGAACCAAACTGCTGCTTCCTCATGGGCCCCAAACCTGTTTCTCCTTCCCTGGACCCCCCAGCTGTCCGGGCCATCTGGATGCTTTCTCTCAGTCACTCTTCACCTCTGTGGTCCCTGCCTGCAGGTCCAGCTGTGGCCAGGTGGTTCACACATCTGCAACTCAAGCTCTAGGGAGGTAGAGACAAGAGACAAGGTTCAGGAGTTCCAGGTTATCCTTGGCTACTTGACATGTTTGAGACTACCCTCATGACCCTGTCTTTTTTTTTTTTTTTTTTTTTTTTCGAGACAGGGTTTCTCTGTGTAGCCCCAGCTGTCCTGGAACTCACTCTGTAGACCAGGCTGGCCTNGAACTCAGAAATCCGCCTGCCTCTGCCTCAGAAGTGCTGGGATTAAAGGCGTGCGCCACCACACCGGCTTCATGACCCTGTCTTAAACCAGAACAAAAAAGCCCACGCTAAGGATAACAGGAGGAGGAGCTGTGGCGTTCTCATGTCCCCAAGGGAACCTACATCCAGACGAGTCCTGAGGGCAGGAGGAGCCCAAATCATCCAAAAAAGGTCCGTACACATGCTCACCCCAAAGGAAAGGGAAGTCGTGTGCCGGAGCTTCTGAGGACCCGGCCTAGAGGGGGCTGGGGAGTGGCTTTCCTTATGCTGTGGAGGTACAGACATAGCCACAAAAGGCACACACACACGGACACACACAAAGATACATATACACACACACACACACACACACACACACACATTCCTTGATGTTGCTAAAGACAGGATTTCACTTTGTAGCCCCAGGGCTGACTTCAGACTCATAGCAACTTTCCTGCCTCAGACTTCCAAGTGCTGAGATTACAAGCACACACTGCCACACCCAGTCCTTCTGGAAGCAGAGCTTCACTGCATAGTCTTCGCCATTCTAGAACAAACTATGTAATCCAGGATGGTCTTGGACTCCCAGGGTTCCACCTGCCCCTGCCTCCGGAGAGGTGGCACAAAAGGAGTTCACCACTGTCTGGCAACAGATTTTATTTTGCACAAGCACACTTATTTTACACAGGGTCTTGTGTAGCCCAGGTTGCCTCAAATTCCCAGCATAGCTGAGAAGGACCTTGACTTCCTCACCCCCTGGCTCCAGGTCTCAAGTGTTAGAATTACAGGTGTGGGCTACCATGACCAGGTATGTGATGCTGTGGCTCAGCCCCAGGCCTTCATGGATTCTAGGCAAGTGCTCTAGTGATGGAGCCACACTCACAGGCCCTACATGTGTGTGTGTGCGCACACATACACACACACACACACACACAAACACACAAACAAGTGTACAGATAAACAGGAAGCAGAGAACAAACATGGATGTCATCCCTCAGGAGCTGTCCAACTTACTGTTTGAGAAATGATCTCTCAGTGGGACCTGGGCCTTGCTGTGCCTGTGCCTGTGCCTGTGCCTGTGCCTGTGTCTGAGTCTGTGTCTG
>NC_034592.1:149659307-149677035 GCF_900095145.1 Mus pahari
CTGTGACTGTGTGTTTGCGTCTGTGTCTGCGTCTGTGACTGTGTGTTTGCGTCTGTGTCTGCGTCTGTGACTGTGTGTTTGCGTCTGTGTCTGCGGCTGTGTCTGGTTCAGATTGGTGGGCTAGCCAGGGAGCCCCGAGACCCAACCACCTGTCTTCCCCTCCCGCGGTCTCCCGGGAGCCCAGCTTTTTACGTGGCTCCTGAGCTCTGGATTGCAAGTAGTTTCCCAGCTCCCACCCCCCACCCCCCCACCCCACCTCACCCCCCCTCCTGGATATTTTTACTGTGCTTGGGGTTTGCTAACTTGAGATCAGTCTTCAAGGTCCACCAAACCAAGGTAAATAAAACTTCAAAGCCAGCCCACAACTGAGCTTTTACATTTCTTTGAAGTTCATGAGATAAGCTTTTTTCCTCGGCAAGCCTGGCCACTGGGGAGAGAGTCTCCAAGAAGCCGGGCCCTCAGAAAGCAAAGAAAGCTGCTAACTTTAATGGCTAATGGGTCAGAGGTGATCCAACACCACATCCGAGGGACCCTTGGGCCTCCTTCCCATCCTTCAGTTCCCTAGTCCTGAATTTCAAAGGTTTCCTCAGCTTACCCGGCACCAGCTGTCCCTCCTTGAAGTCCCTTTGAATGTCAAGTTCAAATGATTCTGCTTCTGTCCTCTTCAAAGGCCATTACAGAATGTGTGGCTGACTGGCAGCTGAAGGGCCTCAAAGATAGTCTTGTCCTTTGTTATGTAAAGCCAGTGGTGAGGTTCTTGAAAGAAAGTTCCCCCCCCCCCCATGTCACAGAGTTAGTTGATGCCAAGGTTTAAATTTTCTAAGGATCCCCAACAACACCACACTCTTTCAGCAAGAGTCTTTCCTGCCCTGGTCCTCTGTTCCCCTATGCCATCCTGCCCAAGGGGCTTCCTTGGTTCTAAGAATGGGTGACCCCTATGAGAAAACACAAGCAAAACAACAACAAAAATGAGCAAGGCTGGTGGTACACCCTTAGGTACTTACACTCTTAGGTACTTACACTCTTAGGTACTTACACCCTTAGGTACTTACACCCTTAGGTACTTATACTCTAGGTACTCAGTCGCTAGAGTATAGCCCTAGGTCTGAGTCCTAGCACCTAATAGACCATGTGTGGTGGTGCAGGGCTGTAATCTTAGCACTGGGGATATAGAGGCAGGAGGATCAGGAGTTCAGGATGATCCTCTGCAGGCTGGAGTGCTGGCTCAGCAGTTAAGAGCACTGACTGCTCAGCCGGGGCGTGGTGGCGCACGCCTTTAATCCCAGCACTCGGGAGGTAGAGGCAGGTAGATTTCTGAGTTCGAGGCCAGCCTGGTCTACAAAGTGAGTTACAGGACAGCCAGGGCTACACAGGGAAACCCTGTCTCAGAAAAACAAAACAAAACAAAACAGCACTGACTCCTCTTCCAGAGGTCCTGAGTTCAAATCCCAGCAACCACATGGTGGCTCACAACCATCAGTAATGAGAGCTGACACCTTCTTCTGGTGCATCTGAAGACAGCTACAATGTACTTATAATAAATAAATAAATCTTTAAAAAAAAAAAAAAAGAAAGATCCTCTGCCACAGAGCGTTCGAAGCTGGATTAATTAATTAATTAATTATCTGACAATTAATTAATTAATTATCTCAAGATGTATCCCAGGCTAGCCTCGAACTTCAAACCCTCCTACCTCAGGCTTTGCCACTGCTGGAATTACAGGTGTTCACCTCTGTGCCTAACAGTTTATTGATACAAGGTGCCCTATAGCCCAGGCTAACTAGGAATTCTGTAGATGGACAAAGATAGCCTTGAACCTTTTGTCTGTTTGCTGGCTGGCTTGTTTGCTTATTTGTTTGTTTAGGACACAGTCTCACTCTATAACCCAGGCTGACCTCTAACGTTCTTGATCTTCCTGCCTCTACCTCCTAAGAGCTAGAGGCAGGCAGGCACTTCTACTCTGGATTGTGCCATAGTAGGCATCATCAAAACAGCTCTGTTCTTCTTTGTGCTTAAGGTGGAGCCCAGGGCTTTCCCTCCTGCTGGGCAAGGTCTCTGTAACTGAGCTCAGTCCAGCTCCTAGCCCTTTGGTTTTTCTTAGCTCAGGTCAGTATGAGGACACCGGCCAGCCCACTGTGACCCATGAGTCAAAAATGCTGGCATCAGGTAAGGCTTCAAGCAGTTCCCACGGCAACTGTAAGATCTCTGAGGCAGCTTGAGGAGACAGGAGACAGGAAGACAGGAGTCTTGAGCTTTCAGCAGCTGGGGCAGGCTCACTGGAGCGTACAGCGAGGGAACAAACTCTCTCCCGTGGGAAGTTGAACAGTCTGCCAAAGAAGAAAATGGCCATGACCCTTTATAGGGGCAGAAGCGATTGTAGCATGAGCCCGAATTTCCCTCCTGGAGTCCTTCCCTCCCGGAAGTGCCCGCCCAAGGTGAAACAGGATGTCGTCACAGATACTCTGTCACTTACAAAGCCCACAGTGGCAGAATCTCAATGAATTATTAATGCTTAACGCAGACAACAACTTCTCCCCAGCCTTCAAGAGAGCACAGCTAGAAGGGCTGCCCCACTGGAGAGCCAGCATGCTCTCTGGGCACACCACCATGGCCACTGTAGGTGCACCTCCAGTGTGCTTTGGGTTAGCATCACTATATGCCCAGTTGAGAGGTGGCGCACGCCATTAATCCCAGCACTTGGGAGGCAGAGGCAGAGAGATCTCTGCGTTCGAGGCCAGCCTGGTTTGCAGAGTGAGTTCCAGGACAGCCAGGTCTACACAGAGAAACCCTGTCTCGAAAAAAACAAACAAAACAAAAAGGAGGCCTCAACCACTGAGGACATAGGAAAAAAAAAAATTTTTTTTTTTGAGGGATTGCAATGAACCTGTCTCAGGCTATGAGGAAAAGGGACAAGTCAGAAGTCAAGGGTTACATCCCAGCGCAGCAACACGTATACATACATGTGCACACACATCCCCAAGTCAGTTTTGATGCCACTTTGGGTAGACCGGAAGTAAGATTTTCAGAGGGTAGCTGGTGGCCCTCCTTGGGGAGCCGCCACACCCAGATGGACCTGTCACATATCTCTGTATCTTCCCACTTGGAAATGTGGGACTTCTGACAACCACGAACGCTGAACTGGGGCCTCTGCCATGCTCCCTAGCTCTGAAGCTTGGTGTTGATGGACAGACGGCTTGGCTAATCTGATTCCTTGGTTACAATGCCATGTGTGCACGGGTTTTCAAGAGGCACCCACACTGCCTTGTATAAGCCAGTGCATACCTGGCTCCGCAAAGGATGTTTCTTGTTTTAGATGTAAGGGACATTATTTTTTCTTTAAAACAATACCTCCTAAATTGGGCAGGGTGGTACATTTGTACTGTTGCCCAAAGATAACTCCCCACCTCATCTACTTTATCTGAGTTTTCAACTCTGGGGAAGCAGATTATAAAGCAAATACCCATAGCCTGTGTTGTGAGGCATGCCTGTCATCTGGCACTCAGGAGGAAGGCACAGGGAGAAGTAGCATTCAGGCTAGCCTGGGCTACACAGCAAGACCTTATCTCTATGGAAAGAAGAGAGACAGAAAGGGAGGAGGGGAAGGGAGCCGAAGCTAGGAAGCTGGCTCAGTGGGGAAACTCTGGTTGCGCAAGCTCGGGAACCTGAGTTTAAATTCCCAGCACACAATTCAAAAGCTGGCAATGGCCATGACCTCAGCTCGGGGCAGAGCAGAGACAGGAGGATTCTGGGGGCTTAGTGGCTGCCAGCCTAGGCCCAGGTTCAGTGAGAGACTGTTTTGAAAGAGTAACAGAGCAGGACGTCCCATGTCCTCCTCTGGCTGTGCTCAGAAGTGGTCAGATACACCTGCACAAACAAGCATGCACCCACACAGATGCACGCACACGCCACATGCACACAGGAGCAAAGATAGATAGATAGATAGATAGATAGATAGATAGATAGATAGATAGATAGATAGACAGACAGACAGATAGATAAGATAATCCTAAGTCCTGTCACTGAAGCTTATGACTGTGTGAGCCATCAGGCTGGCGCTGAGACTCTAACTTTTCAAGCATGCCCCTCCAACCCCCTGTTCGATAAAATTTAAGTTTAAAGCGGCAGCAAGGATGGCTGTGAATTCTGCCTAAGACTGGGGGAGGGGGAGATGAATGAAGGGCTGCTCTCTCCTTCCAGAGCACAGCCTTCCTCTCCGAAAACCCGGGGAAGGAGGACTTCTCATCCTTCCCAAAGACCCGGAGCTGAGAAAGTAGACGGCTGTGTGTCTGCCTAGGGATCCCCTCACACTGTCCTCCCTCTCCTGGCTGCTAGGAGTTCCCAAAACAATAGAAGAAGCTAAAGGTGAGGCAATATCACTCCCCAAGTCAGAGACTGAAAAACCCACAGCTTTATGAACAAGCAGGGGAGACAGACCCGGGGACGGAAGAGAACAGAGGGCTCTTAGCCCTCACCTCGGAAGGGAAGTTGAATTCTGGGTACGTAGTCTACAAGAGCCACCAAGAGCTGCTATCTCTTCTTCATCTCAGCACAGCCTCTACTCTAGCTACAGGCCGGTGGACCTCTGTGTTCTAGCCAACATCCTAAACTCACTGACATCTCCCCAAAGATGTTTACAGATGGAAACGCCCATGTTAGCAAAGTGGGGGGGAGGGGGATGAAAGACAGCAGGAGGGGGAAGAAAATGCAGATGCTTTAATGCCAGCACTCAGAAGGCTGGAAGTTCAAAGCCAGCCTGAAGTACACAGCGAGTTCCCGTCAGCCAGAGCTACACAGTAAGACCCTGTCTAAAATAAAAAGTCGGAGCTGGAGAGATGGCTCAGTGGTTAAGAGTACTGACTACTCTTCCGGAGGTCCTGAGTTCAAATTCCAGCAACCACATGGTGGCTCACAACCATCTGTAATGAGGTGGGATGCCCTCTACTGCTGTGTCTGAAGACAGCTACAGTGTACTTACATATAATAAATAAATAAATAAATATTTAAAAAATAAAAAATAAAAAAATAAAAAGTCACCTAGCACCCGAGGGAACTAGAAGACTGGCTAACTCCATATAAATTTAGCAAAAGAAACGATATCATACATTAAGTCACAGCAACCACAGGCCACCAGCCAGCAGGAACCCAGTGGGCAGCCGCTGTCTACTAACATCTCCAGAGCACATCAGCTTTGGTAGCAGGAGCGAACCTTCTGGTCATATCTGACCTGCTGTTCACCAAAAGCCCCATGAGTCATTCCCCAAGGTCCCAGGGGAGGAAAGCCATCAGATAAGGGACCTGTTCTGGGAAGAAATAAAATCTTGGCACGTGACCCAGGTTTCCAGGGAAAGTTATTGGCCTTCTAGGTGGGGTCACCTTGAACATTCTGCCCCTATGTCTCTTAATCATTCATTCGCAGCTATTTATAGGTGTAGCATAATTCATTCATCTACCCGACATGTGCTTCTTAAGAGGGGTAAAGTGACTTGCTTCACTTTCCAGCACAACCTGGGCCCTTCAGCTTGGTCTGTTTTCTGCAGTCACAGCTCCTAGTAGCCAACCGTCATCCAATGATATCAGATGGAAAATCCTGGAAATAAACAGTTCTTGAGCTTAATTTAGTTTGAGACCAAGTCTCTCACTACCATCCTGCCTTGCTGGAAATTCATTGTATAGACCCAGCTAACCTCAGACTTACGGAGACCCACCTGCCTCTGCCTCCCGAGTGACAGGACAGGTGTAGTCCACTCCAGGCCACAAGTGATAAGATTTTTTTTTCCCTGTTTTTCCAGACAGGGTCTCTCTGTTTAGCCCTGGCTGTCCTGGACCTCACTCTGTAGAGCAGGCTGGCCTCTGTGTCCCCAGTGCTGGGATTAAAGGCCAGTGTTGCCACAGCCTGGCTCACAATCCTTTTTTTTTTTTTTTTTTTTTTTTATTCCCTCCCCTTTAAACCCCCCCTTTTTCTTTTTTTTTTTTTTTTTTTTTTTTTTTTTTTTTTTTTTTGGTTTTGTTGAGACAAGGTTTCTCTATATGGCCCTGGCTGTCCTGGAACTCACTTTGTAGACCAGGCTGGCCTCGAACTCAGAAATCCACCTGCCTCTGCCTCCCAAGTGCTGGGATTAAAGGCATGTGCCACCACTGCCCGGTGACTCACAATTCTTAACATTTAAATCGAGCACCATTGTCAAATAGTATGCTGATGTTTGGATCTGTCTTGCACTGCCTCCGTAGGAGGAGGCCGCTCCTCCTCACCTCACGAGCAGGTGGCCTGCTGTACTGCACATAACTACATAACATACTGCATACATGCCTATATAACATACTGCATACATGCCTACATGCCTATATAACATACTGCATGCATGCCTACATGCCTATATAACATACTGCATGCATGCCTACATAACATACTGCATACATGCCCGTGGTCCTGTTCTAGGGGTGACTTAGGAGCCATCTTGGGTACAGACCGACTCCTGAGTATCAGTCTGTTCTTTTGTTTGTTTGTATGTGTTTTTTTATTTGTTTGTTTTTTGTTTTTTAGAGTCAGGGTTTCTCTGTATAGCCCTGGCTGTCTTGGAACTCACTTTGTAGACCAGGCTGGCCTCGAACTCAGAAATCCGCCTGCCTCTACCTCCCAAGTGCTGGGATTAAAGGCGTGTGTGTGTGTGCCACCACGCCCAGCTTGTTTTGTTTTGTTTTGTTTTGTTTTGTTTTGTTTTGTTTTTTTGAGACAGGGTTTTTCTGTGTAGCCCTGGAAGTCCTGGAACTCACTCTGTAGACCAGGCTGACCTTGAACTCAGAAATTTGCCTGCCTCTGCCTCCCAAGTGCTGGGATTAAAAGCGTGTGTCACCACGCCTGCCAGTCTGTTCTTAAGATCATTCTCCTTTGGTGTTTGCCCAGTCAGTGCCACACATGGACAGCAAAATGGACGAGAGGGCAGTGCTGTCTGTGGCTTTAGTGTCCATAGAGGATTTTGTCACATGTGCCCCTCCCCCTGCCTGAGTAAAGACAGCTCATCTATAGACTTTCGTATGGTCAGCATGCATTAGTTTAGTCAATAACTGCGCTTTGGTTGATAAGTGAGGTGTGTGTGTGTATGTGTGTGTGAGAGGGGGGGGGCTAGAGGTTGATGTCTGGTGTCTTCCTTATTAGTTCTCCACAAAATTATCACAATTACCCCCACCACCACCATTACCATCATCACTACCATCATCACCATCGGCAGCATCACCACATTTTTTTTGGTTTTTATTGTGTTTTTCGTTTTATGTGGTGGGTCTTGAACCCAGGGTCTTGGGCATATACTAAACATACGTTTTGCCACCGAGCCACAGCCCACTCCTTGATTGTTATTAGCAAGGTGTAAGTGACGGTGTGTGAAGTGACTTCCCGAGGGATGCTGAGGGACTCTGTTCAGGATTTCCTGTGTCTCCGAATACGTGGGCAGTAAAGTCATGGAACTGATTTGTTTGCATAAGACTCTCCCAGACTAAGTTACAGTTTTTCAAAAAGAGAACTGCAGCAGGGCTTTTGGCTACTTTGTGGGTTCCCCCTTTCTCCCACCCTGCTCAGGAGCTGGGGTGGGTGTGGCTGGAGGCGACTGTTGGTCAGTGAGTTTAGGTAGTAACAGACTACCTACCACCAGGTAAATAAACAGAGTGAGGTAGTTTTTTCTTTAGGGAAATCCTCAGGTAAATCTGTGTTCAGCACAACTGGGTCCAGGAACTCTGCAGAATATCACTCTGCTGAGAGAGCCTAGCACCGACCGCTGCACAGACCTGACCACCTGAGCTCATCCCAGAACTCACAAGGGGAGGATGGGTACCCACAAGCAGTCCAACGGCCTCTACACATGCATCGTGGCACAAGTATACACACACACACACACACACACACACACACACACACCATACACATGCCACACATACATACACACACATAATCACTACACACACACCATACACATGCCACACATACATACACACATATAAACACCACACACACACACACACTACACCACACCACACCACACACCATACACATACATATACCCACACACACCACATATATACACATACCACACATACATACACATATATACACACACACACATAAACACCACACATACACTACACCATACCACACACCATACACATATACCCACACACACCACACACATACATATACATACCATACACATATACACATATATACACACACCACACACATATACACATATATACACACACACCATACACATGTCACACATACATATACACGCATATACACATACATACACACACACTACACCACACCACATACATACACATACCACACACATATACACATGCATACACACACCACACATACACACACCACACACATATACACATACATACACATACATACACACACACCACACATACACACACATATACATACATACACACCATACACATATACACATACATACACACACACCACATACACATACAAGCACACACACACATCTTAGATCCCTCTCTCCATCTCCTCAATCACTCCTTAGCTCTGCTTTTCTCTGCTTGGATTCCTTTCGCTCACTCAAGCTTTCTCTACATGGGTGACAGTGACTGTGACCGTGATATCATGCCTAGTGCCAGGTCCAGGCTGGCTGCACTTTCCCATCTTGAGTGGCGGTGAGTGTCCTCTGTAAGTTCCCGTATGGCCCAATTCAAAGGGAGGTCCTGTTTCTCGGCATATCCAGCAAAAATCCCCCAAACAGCTCTAATTGGTCCAGCTGGACCAGAAGCTGGTCCAAGAACCAATTTCAACAGCCAGGGAATTTCCCAAAACCATGGCTCAGGCCTGGGGATCAGCTGGAGCTGGAGTTTAGTGGGCAGGCTGCTTGTCCAGCGAGTGGGAGGCCCAAGGTTTGATTCCCAGGATTGCATATAAGTGAACATGATTCTGCGCATCTATGATCTGGCACTCAGGAGGAAGAAGCAGCAAAGTCAGAAATTGAAGGTTTGAGGCCAGCCTGAGCAACAAAACAAATGGGGGAGGGGATGGCTGTCTTCTGAGATCAGTCACATAAGCATGGCAGAAGAGAGATCTGCAGAGATGGCCTTTAAATTGAAAACTCCAGGGGAGCTGGACTTTGTAAGGTGGGGGTTGGGAGGGACCAGAGAGGGCACAGTGGGGGACAAGGGTCTTCTAGCAAATGCAAGTGTTTTGGGGGGGCGGTAGAAGAAAAACAGGAGGTGCAATGGAGGAGGCTCCCCTCCCCTGCCCAGTCATGGGGTTTTACTCTCCTGGCCCAGGCATGGCTCCCGGCCCAGGCAATGTCAGGCCTTGTCATCCACTGATCCAGACCACAGCTCTGGAATGTCAGCTGATGCCACACACTGAGCCACCGATCTTCTGGGATTGCTCAGGGAAAGGTCTCCCAGCTTGAAATGGGGCAGACATCATCAAACGCTTTGTTGCGCTTGTGTGGCTCCCAGGCACGCAGGTGGCTTTTGTTTACCTGGAAGCTGGGCACCACCTTCTAATCGGTCTGTAGTCACTGTGTCCTAGGTGTGCCCTCCCTGGGCTGACTTCTTTTCTCCCCACAAAAGTTTGAGGAACCCCTCCCTTTAAAAGAATAAAAGAATGGATTCCAGTCTGTGGCTCAGGCTGATCTGAAACTTGTTTCGTAGTCCAGGTTAGACTCAATCCCCAACCTCTTTCCTGAGGATGGAACCCAGGGCCTGTGCACACGAATCACATGTTTTCCACCCAGCCACACTCCCAGCATTGACCAACAGTGGGTCCTCATGTAAGATACAGGAAAATGGAGACTCTCTGGGTTTGAGGGGTTTCAGCCTCAATTCACTGTCTCTGGCTCGACGGGTTGCCAGCCACACCTTAGGTCATTCTCCACAGTACACAGCTCATACCCACGGAAAGTGCCAGGAGCCTGGGTTTGGGTTTTTCTTGAAACAATGAAGCTCGCTTTCCAAAACTCCCTCAATTTAAAGATCAATATCCCATCCAAGCGAGAGTTGAGGCTCCTGAGGCAGCAGGGACGTGGGTTAATGCCAGGACATGGGCTCTGCACTGGCAAGCTGTCTCCCTTCTGTGAGTCTCAGTTTCCCCTGCATGCAAGAAGCAGACTTTCAAGGTATAAGTAAGAATTGTGGGAGCTGAAGAGATGGCTCAGTTTGTAAGATGCTTGGCCCACAACACGAGGGGTTCAAGACCCCGTACCAAGGTAAAAAAGCCAGGAGCAGTGGTGCTTATCCGAAAGCTCAACTCTGTGTGGGAGGAGACACAGGAAGGGCCCTGGGCTCTGCTGGCTGGGGGGGGTGGGGGGGGGAGAAGGTGAAGACCAGGTATCCATGTACACAACCTAAGTGTATACACTGAACAGATTTTTTTTTTTTTGAAGGACTATGATGTCAAGCGGAAACTGGCTCAACATAGTGCCTGTATCTACTCAGTGACCCTCTCTTCCTCATTTCCTCTCCATTGCTTGATTGACAAACACTTTGAAAAAGTAGAAAAGGGTGAAAAAGAAGACTCCCTTTTCCTGCCAGGCATGGTGGCACACGCCTTTAGTTTCAGCATTTGACAGACAGAGGCAGATGAATCTCTCTGCAAGTTCAAGGTCAGCCTGATCTACAGAGTGAGCTCCAATACAGCCAGGGATACACAGAGAAACCTTGTCTTGAAACCCACTTCGCCCCCCAAAAAAACCCCAAAACCTCCCTTTTCCCCCAGTATCTGGAGCCACCCACTTCCTCTTCTTATACAACCATGAGAGAGGAAGTTCAAAACCATTTCCAGTTTCCACAAATGCTGCAAGAGTTACTCTGAGCATTCCAGAATACTGACTACCATTCCAGCCTCTGGAGGAAGAGGCAGGAGAAAAAGGAGTTTGAGGCCAGCCTGGGTTACATGGGACTCAATTTCAAGAAAAAGGAACCGCTTTGCCTGTTGGTACATGCCTCATCAGCTCTGGCGAGCTGGGAAGATGACAAAAACTCTAAGCAGTCTGGTCCATGTAGCAAGTTCCAGGTCAGTCAAAAAGCACCTTTTATTTAACCAGTTCCAGGGATTAAAGCTAAGTCTTCATACACGTGAGGCAAACACTCCATGTCTGAGCTGCCTTGTTTCTTTTCCTTGAGATGGAAACTCATGTAGCCCAGGCTGGCCTCAAACTCACTGTGTAGCCAAGGATAATCACCTTGAACCCCAGATCCTCTACCACTCCTTATTGTGATTGCAGCCTGTACCCCGTGCTCAGCTCAACCACTTATTAATAATCAATAATGCTTTATTTTCAGATACATTTGAGATCTGAGCCTCACCCCCCCATATAACATTCCAGTCCCCCCTTAACATTTCAACACATGTCCCCAGGAACAGGATATTATTGTTCCCAACCACAGAACTTTTATCCAATGTGGTTAAGTTACCCCATTATAAGGGATTAAAGTTATGTGCTGCCATACCAAACCTCTTCCCCCCCACCCCTGAGACAGTGTTTCTCTGTGTAGCCCTGGCTGTCCTGGAACTCACTTTGTAGACCAGGCTGGCCTCGAACTCAGAAATCTGCCTGCCTCTGCCTCCCAAGTGCTGGGATTAAAGGCGTGCGTCACCACCACTCGGCTAGCCTGGAACTCTTTAATTAAGCTAAGCTGGCAGAGCAGTAGCGGGCTCCCTGGATCTGCTTGTCTTTTATGTCCCAGAACTGGGGTTACAGGGGTATAACCATGCTTAGCCCCTCTGTCTCCTGTGACACTGGTGTTTTTGCAGAACACAGTCTGTTACTTCTCAGACTGCCTTGATCAGGGTGGCTATTGCTGTGATTAAACACTATGACTAAAGCTACTTGGAGAGGAAAGGGTTAACTTGGCTGACACTTCCACAGCACAGTCCATCATCAAAGAAAGTCAGGACAGGAACCCACACAGGGCAGGAACCTGGAGGCAGGAGCTGAAGCAGAGGCCATGGAAGGGTGCTGCTTTCTGGTCCGTTCTCCATGGCTCGCTCAACACGCTTTCTTATGGAACTTAGGTCCACCAGCCCAGGGATGGCCCCACCCACAATGGGCTGGGCCATTCTCCAAAAATCACTAATTAAGAAAATGCTCAACAGGCTTACCTACAGCCCAATTTTACGGAGGCATTTTTCTCAGTTGAGGGTCCCTCCTCTCAGATGACTCTATCTTGTGTCACGGTGACATAAAACTATCCAGCACACAGCCTGTGCCTCCTCTGGATAGGTGTAACAGCAACAGAAGACACTCTTCCCTGTAGGACCTGAGTTCAGAGTCGGCCTGCAGTGAGATTCTCTGAGATTCCTGGCCCAGGTAGGAACATTCAGGCTTGGTCTAGTCACCTTGAAGCACCTTTGGCTGGCAGCAGATGCCAGTTGCCTACCAGGGTCAGGCCGGGTACCATCTTTGTTCAAGAGTAGCTGCCATGCCCCCTGTGAGTCGAGTTATTTTATGGGTGGTAGCTCCACATCAATCTTGATCACCTGCTGGAATAGTCCCTCCCTTATCGGCTTCATTCTTGGATTTCCTGTTACCTTCCCCGGGAGATTTCTAAAATGATTAGAAGATTGACTGAGGAGGTGGTACTTGCCATTAGTCCTAACATTCCGAGGCAGGTGGATGTCTGCGTTCAAAGCCAGCTAGTGCAGGGCTCAATAGCATATTTCAGCCCAGCTAGAGCTACATAATGAGTAATGAGACCCAGTCTAAAAACAAAAAACAAAAAACAAAAACCCTGCAACCAGGGACTGTGGAAGTGCTCAGCCAGTAAAGCCTTGCAATCACAAGGATTCGAGTGTCACTGAAGAAGTCACATACAAAGCCAGACATGGTGGCACTCACCTGTAATCTTAGCACGGGAAGATGCAGACAGCAGATCCCTGGGGCTCGCTAGCCAGCCAGTGATCTCCGGGTCAGTGAGAGACCTTGTTTCAAAAATTAGAAGGAAAAAAAATAAAGATAAACAATGCTTGAGGAATGACTCCTGACATGCTCTGGCCTCCAGAGCATGCGCAGCTGAGCACACACGCTTTTGATGTAGATGAGCGTGGACGCTCAAACCTATAATCCCGACACTCGGAAGCTGAGCTGAGGCAGGGGACCAACCCAGTTCAAGGCAGTGTATACCACAGAGACCCTGGTCTCTTTAAGAAAGAGAGAGAAAGAAAGACAGAAAAANAGAAAGAGAGAAAGAAAGAAAGGAAGGAAGGAAGGAAGAAAGAAAGAAAGAGAGAGAAAAAAAGAGGAACAAAGAAAGAAAAGGAAAAAAGGAAAATTGGACTCAACAATTAACAGGCTTTATCTCTTCGAGAGGACATAAGTTCAACTCCCAACACCAATACAGCAGCTCAGAACCATCAGTAACTCCAGTCCCAAATCGAATGCCCTCTTCTAATCTCTGAGGGCACCTGAGACAAAACACCTGTACACATAAAGCAATGAGTTTTTGTTTGTTCGTTTGGCTTTTCAAGATAGCATCTCCCTGTGTAGTACCAACTGTCCTGGAACTCCCTCTGTAGACCAGGCTGGCCTCAAACTCACAGAGATCCGCCTGCCTCAGCCTCCCGAGTGCTGGGATTAAAAGTATGCTCCACCACCACCCAGCATGGATTGGAAGCCTCCTAAACAGGTGTCTTGTCTCAGGTGCCCTCAGGAGGCAGAGGCAGGCTGATTTCTGAGTTCAAGGCCAGCCTGGTCTATAGAGTGAGTTCCAGGACAGCCAGGGCTACACAGAGAAACCCTGTCTCAAAAAAACAAAAACAAAACAAAAACAAAACAAACAAACAAACAACCTAACAAACAAAGGGAGTTTGAGGTCAGCCTGGGCATAAAATGAACACCTGTAAAGTTAGGGATGTAGATTACTGGTAGAGCATTTGTCCTGTATGTGAAGGGCTCTAATTTTGATCTCCAGCATGATGATAGATAGAAAGATAGATAGATAGATAGACAGACAGACAGACACACAGTCAGATATGAAGTGGAAACTTAAGGGTTCTTTGGAAAGTTGATTGGATGGTATTTTGCTGGGCAACAAGTGAAGGAACATTTAGCTGAAGCAGACACAGGAGAGAGGATGTTCTGCTAAAGCAAGCATAAGAAAGGACCCATGATGAAGGATTTTTCTGCTAAAGACACGCATGTATTGGTCTGCCTTACATTGTATAGTTGAGCTGCATTTGCTGAGACTCCATAGAGAGAAACGCTCCTAAAACCTTCTGGTGCGGTGCTGCAGCTTCTTGCTGCTTCCTTGGACTCGGGCTGATTGGCAGAGTGATGTCAGCTGAGACAGACACACGTGCTGAGGCAAGACCCGTGCTGAGGAAAAACACAAACTGAGGCAGGGCCCATCGAGGACACGTGATGTTTGGAGGCTATAAATAAGAAATAGAGACAATGGCAGAGGCTGAGGGTGGCTTGCTGGTAGAGTTAGCTGCGCAATGCTGTTGGTCTTCAATGAGAGAGGCACAGCGAGAATTTCTCCTGGCATCCCTCTGGGTCCTTCCTGCCGACTGGAGCCGAGGCCTGGCTGTCTGCTAGGCAATGCCACCACTGCTGATTCATGTTTGCTGTCCCGACTCTACTGAACTAGACTGCTGGTGTATCCGTGAAGTGTTTGTGAGTGGATCAAGCTGTCGCTAATGACTTGTGAACCGAACCGCCAATTTCCAGACAATGCAGACAAGAGTTGTTCCAAAGAACCTTTCTAAACAGGTCTGCTTCCCCCCCACCCACCCTGTATCCTTTCTTTTCCACCGCCTCTGGTGGGTGGTGGGCTAAAAGGGAGGTTAAAATGTTTAAGAACCATCAGTAAAAATAAGATTTGAAAGAAATTGGAGTTACATAGATAGATGGTAGATATAGATATAGATAGGTGAGAGAGAGAGAGAGAGAGAGAGAGAGAGAGAGAGAGAGAGAGAGAGAGAGACTGAGTGAGATCATCCATGTATGGTGTGGATCGGAGTCTTTCCCAAAGCTCTGTCCGTGTTAGATGTCCCCAAAGCCTGCTGAATGGACACATGCCCACGTGAATGCGCCACACAGCCCCATCTGAATTTTCAATCAGAGGCTCATCTGGGGCTTGCTGTCTGATTGTCTCTCCCACAGCCGCAGCACTGAAGACACGAGAGTCGGACAGGCCGGTACCAGACTGGGCCTGGATGTGGTTGTCAGGTCATTACCTGGACAGTGGAGACCCTGTCGCTAGAGGCGAGGAAAGCCACTGGGAAAGATGTCCCCATTTTTGACCCTCAGCCTCCACCCATAGCCAGCTTCCAAAAGGCCACGGGTAACAGCGGGAAGGCTGTCGTTATTTATTTATTTTTACTTTCAGTGGTGCTTTTTTAAAAAATTCTTTTCTCAGACATTACATTCTGACAACAGTTTCCTGTCCCTTTACTCTTCCCAGTCCATCTGTCTCCCCCTCCCCAACCACCTCCACCCTTCCTCCATGTCTCTTCAGAAAAGAGCAGGTGGGTTGGTGAGATGGTTCAGCGGGTAAGAGCACTGACCACACTTCTGAAGGTCCTGAGTTCAAATCCCAGCAACCACATGGTGGCTCACAACCATCCATAATGAGGTCTGATGCTCTCTTCTGGTGCATCTGAAAACAGCCACAATGTACATATAATAAATCAATAAATAAATACTAAATAAATAAATAAATAAATCTTTGAGCCAGAGCAAGCAGGAACTAAGCAAGCAAAGATCCTAAAAAAAAATTCAACTCCCAACAACCACATGAAGGCTCACCACCATCTGTATAGCTTCAGTGTACTCATATACATAAAATAAAAAAAAAGAAATCTTTAAAAAAGAAAGGAGAAAGGAAGGAAGGAAAGGGAAGGAAAGGAAAGAGCAAGCTTAAAGAGGAGGCTATTTATTTATTTATTAAAGATTTATTTTATGCATATGAGTACAGTGTCACCGTCTTTAGACACACCAGAAGAGGGTGTCAGATCTCATTACAGATGGTTGTCAGCCACCATGTGGTTGCTGGGAATTGAACTCAGGACCTCTGAAAGAGCAGTCAGTGCTCTTAACCACTAAGCCATCTCTCCAGCCCAAGGGGAGGCTTTTTTGTTTGTTTGTTTGTTTTGTTTTTGTTTTTGTTTTTCGAGACAGGGTTTCTCTGTGTAGCCTTGGCTGTCCTGGAACTCACTTTGTAGACCAGGCTGGCCTCGAACTCAGAAATCCGCCTGCCTCTGCCTCCCAAGTGCTGGGATTAAAGGCGTGCGCCACCACTGCCCGGCTAAGGGGAGGCTTTTTAATCAAAGTCTGAGACCATTCAGAGAAGCACTGGGTCTTCAGCGTCCAGGTCCATCTGAGCAAGTGCATACACAGCAGCCTGGTCATGCCTGAGCTGGCCTTACAGATAAGTGAGCTCATGGCTCCAGCCAGACCATCTGACCTAGCCAATTGTGTCATCGGAGGAGTCCATAAGTGGCAGCTTGGTGGATGCTCACAGCGACGATACCCTTCAATCCTTCATAGCCAGGAAGCAGACCTTCCTCAACACTTCCTTCTGGTTATCTCTGGTCTTTGCTTCCTCAGGATCTCCCAAGCGCTGATTTCAACAGCAGCCTCTCCTCTATCCTGTCTTGGGCTGTATGTCTCACACCGTGTAGACTCGGTTCTGTTGGGTACGGCTTCTGTCCTGAGAACCTCACATATTTGTAGCAACAGCCTTTTGCCCTTGTCGCTTCCTCCGTGAGGTCCAAAGGGGGAAAGAGACCATCTAACAATAACTCACTTTGCCTGCCTGGTCTCAGGGCACCGGCCATTGTGTAGCCACCACCCAGACGTCACCCGCCTTCACAGACAGAGAAAGGACTGAGACACAGAGAGGTTAAAGAGTATTCCTAGGGACTGGAAGGGTGGCTCAGTGGGCAGAGTGTCTGCCTAGCGTGCACAAAGCTCTGGGTTAAATCCCTAACGCCACTTAAAGTCTAGTGTGATGACACACAACTGTAATCTACTGTCCACACTCATAGTCAGCAACTTGATGATTATTAAGCACCTTCTTGGTTTAGGCAGTGCTCAAAACTTATGTCTCTTCTCTTTCTACCTCTCTTTATCTTTATTTGCCCAGACCCATATGAATAACTTGCCATAAAAATCCTACCTATTTGGCAAATGATAAAATTGAGATTCAGAGAGGTTAAGTAATATAGCCAAAGTCACACAGCCTACTAAGGCGTAAAGTACTGTTATACTGATTTCTAAGTGCAGAGCAAGCAGGATCTGGCAGTTTATCCCTGCTCCCTCACAGCTGGTTATAGCCAAGTGCCTCAGCTCTGGCCAAGAGAAAGCTCTCCTGGAGTGAGCCTTCTGGCCCACCTCTAGCTCCTTCCCTTCACTGCCTTCTTCAGCTTCTTCCTGAAGGTGGACGGCAGATATGGTGCAGGGAGACACCTGGAGCCATCTGGGGGAGGATGGATCTCTCATGATGCTGGAGCGCCAGGCTCCCCAATCCTGTGAGTCCCACAGCAAAGCCAGGCACCTCGTGCTGAGGAACCTTCTCCAGAACAAAAGAAAACACAAAACGAAGGACCAGAGGAAACCCAGTGTGGTGGTGGTGCAGGATCAGAAATTAAATAAAGGTCATCTTTGTTGGCATTTTGTCTAAGCTCCACCCCACAGTTACCTGGCAACAGCCAAGTGTGGCTGACTTAACTATAAAAGGCGCTGTTATAAAAGGATCA
>NC_034592.1:149677186-149679814 GCF_900095145.1 Mus pahari
TCTCTCTCTCTCTCTCTCTCTCTCTCTCTCTCTCTCTCTCTCTCTCTCTCACCTTCTCAATCCCACCTCCCCATGCCCTGAATAAACTCTATTCTATACTATACTGTGTAGCTGGTCCCTCCTGGAGAAGGGATGTTTCGGCATGGGCTCACCAAGGCACCCTCTTCCCCCATACCTGACTACACATCCACCAAAGATACCCCCCTCTCTCTATCTTTGTATAAACACATCAATTGTTAACTACATAGAGAGTTTAAGGCTAGCCTGGGATACATGAGAACCGGCTCAAAAACAAAAACAACTCACAACAACAACAAAAAAATACCCAACAACAGACAGGGCTGGAGAAATGACTTAGTGGTTAAGAGCACTGGCTGCTCTTCCAGAGGACTCAATTCCCAGCACCCACATGGCAGCTCACAACTGTCTGTAGCTCCAGTTCCAGGGGATTTGACACCCTCACACATACAGACAAAACACCAATGAACATAAAATAAAAGTAAATTACTTCATAAAACAATGGGACCGCTGGGTGGTGGTGGTGGAACACACCTTTAATCCCAGGATTTGGGAAGCAGAGGCAGGCAGAGCTCTGTGAGTTCGAGGCCAGCCTGGTCTACCCTGGTCTACATAGTGAGTTCTCTGTGCCTCCATCTAGCTTTAAGCTGCTGGAAAGGGATGGTGTGACTTCACAGATCCCCTTTCTGTTTTGTTTCCTGGTTTGATTTCCTGGTTACCTGGTTGTGTTCCTTGGGCTCCACACTATCTGGAGCACACACACACGCACACACACACACACACACACACACACAAACACACACACTGGATACCCAGAGGTCCAAAAGTGTGAGCCCAAGGAACTGTCTTCTTTCTGTAACTTTGCTGTGTCCAGTGTTTGGCTTGGTGACAGGAAGGTGTCAGTGTGTGAGAGAGACGGGAGTCTTTCCGTAGTTGAGGAACCAGAGCCCAGGGCCCCGGGTTTCCTCCAGGCCATGCGGCTGGGCGGCCACCACCTACCTCCTAGACCCCAAGTCTCAGGCTCTAGCACTCCACCAACGGATGGGAAAGTACCGTGTCTCTCGACAACTAAGAATACTGGTTTCTGTTGTCATTTGTTTTGAGATCTCACTGTGTCACCATCTGGCCTGGAACTTGCTACGAGACTCAGGGTGCTGGGATGAAAGGGACGTGCCACCGTGCCTGGCCTAAGAATGCTTTTTAAAGTCTGGTGACCCGGTGCATGTCTGCAATCCCAGTGTGCAGAGAATAAGGCAGGAGGATTGTCAAGAGTTCAAGTCCAGTTTGGGCAGCTCAATGAGATTCTGTGGCAATAGAGAAAAAAGGTAAAAACAACCAACAAACAAACAAATAAACAAAAGACCAGTTCTGAGGCTCAGTGGGTGGAATATCTTGCATTCGCAAAATGTTAGTTCTATCCCTAGCACGACAGACGCGGTGTGTGTGTGTGTGTGTGTGTGTTTTCTCAAGCCTGCAGTACTGGCTGGAGAATCAAAGCAGGATCAGAGGTTCAAAGTTATCCCCAGCTACATAGCAAATGTAAGACTAGCCTGGGCTACATGAAATTCTGTTGTTGTTGTTGTTGTTGTTGTTGTTTAAAAATAGGCTTTTTAATTTCAAAGCTTGGAGAAAGCCAGGCAGTGGTAGCACACACCTTTAGTCCCAGCATTCTAGAGGCAAAGGCAGAGGCAAGTGAATCTCTTTGAGTTCAAGGCCAGCCTGGTCTACAGGGTAAGTTCCAGGACAGCCAGGGCTACACAGAGAAACCCTGTCTCGAAAAACCAACCAACCAAACAAAAAAGCTGAGCATGGTGGCGCACGTCTTTAGTCCCAGCACTTGGGAGGCAGAGGCAGGGGGATTTCTGAGTTTGAGGCCAGCCTGGTCTACAGAGTGAGTTCCAGGACAGCCAAGGCTATACAGAGAAACCCTGTCTTGAAAAAAACAAAACAAAACAACAACAACAAAAACAAAACAAAAAAAGAAAGAAAATACAACAAACTAACAAAACAAAGCTTGAAGAAAAACTATGAAAAGACAAGGGCATATAATAGAGACTTCCTATGGCTGCACAGAGGGAAATACAGTTAGTCTGTGCTGTAGATCCATTATATCATCCTTCTTCCTTCCTTCTTCCTTTCTTCCTTCTTCCTCCCTTCTTCCTTTCTTCCTTCCTCCTTCCTTGTGGTCCTGGGATTGCCCCTAGGGTTGTTAAACATGCTAAAAAAGCACTACACCACTGAGCAATATTTTAAAAAATACATATGTATTAATTTACATTTATGTGTCTGCCTCTGTGTATGATTGTGTACCACATTTGTGCCTGGTGCCCAATGAGGTCAGAAGAGGGCATTGGGCACCTGGGTCTAAAGTTACAGGTGGCTGTGAGCCACTGTGAGTACTGGGAATTGAACCCTGTACCTCTTTCTACAAGAGCATTAATTGCCTTTAACCACTGAGCCAACCCTTAACATTAGATTACATTTAAAAAGTATTTGGGGGGATGGAGAGATGGCTTAGTGGTTAAGAGCACTGACTGCTCTTCCAGAGGTCCTGAGTTCAATTCCCAGCAACCACATGGTGGCTCACAACCATCTGTAATGAGATCTGAT
>NC_034592.1:149680104-149693806 GCF_900095145.1 Mus pahari
CAAAAAAAAAAAAAAAAAAATCCAGCTGTGAGTTGTTTTCTTAACTGATGATCCACCAGGAAGTGAGCAGCCATTGTGGGTGGGGCCATCCCTGGGCTGGAGATCCTGGGGTCTATAAGAGTAAGCCGTGGGAAACAAGCCAGTAAGCAGCTCCTGCGCGGCTTGGCTAGTTCCTGTTCGGACATCCTCCACTGACAGATTGTGATGGGGAAGCGTAAGCCACATAAACCCTTTCCTCCCCAACTTCTTTTGGCCATGGTGTTCCACCTCAGCAACAGTCACCGTCCTGAGGGATGTCAGTGTGCACCACCACACCCTGCTAACAGTGGTTTTGACCTGTCCTGTCAGCTCCCCACTCCTTCACCACAACACCCTGATCTCTGCGACGCCCCTTTCCGCTGCCCATGCTGAAGCCTGTGGGGTTTGCTTGAACCATGGGGCCAAAGAAGGCTGAGCGCATGAAGCTGGCCAACCAGCCAATCTCACCGCTCCACGCTGAGTGGATCCGGAGAGGCTCATGGGTCCCGAGCAGCCGATGAGTCAGCCTTCGGAATTTGGAAGGCAGAGGAGTAGTTTGGTTTTCCGGGAACAGGGCTCACTATGTAGTCCAGGCTGTCCTTGAACTTGTGACCCTTCTGATTCAGCTTTCCAGATGCTGGGATTGTGTGTGCACACCAACGCATCTGCTTCAAACCCCAGGATCTTGCTAGAATTATTGGAAAGGTATTGGTTTCTTTTAAATGTTTATGTATATGTAATTTGTTTATTTTGTGTGTGGCATACCAAGAGGCACTCATGCACCATGACAGGGGTGTGTGAAAGCCAAAGGACCACTTGTTGTCAAGCTTGGCAGCAATCGGTTTTTTACTCACTGAGCCGTCTCATCAGGTCAGGAAGGTTTTCTTTCTGCTGAGATGAACCAGGGTAAGCCTAAAGCTCCAAGGTGGCCATGACTCATGAAACACCAAGTCCTGGGAACACAGGAGGCAGAGTGTATCTGCACCCACAGCCAAATCACGTCTCCACATGCCGACTTCCTTCCTCCTTCAGTGCCTGCCTGTGTCAGGGATGATGCCTGTTCTCAGCCTAGCCCCCATCCCCCACCATCCCCATGCATGATGACCCAGGAGAACCCAGCACCTATGATCTCGGCTCAAGGGTTTTGTCCCCCACAAGTGTTGAGAACACATGTATGAAAAGTGGGGGAGGCATTCCCCAGGGAGCAACGCTTAACCCATGATTGACAGGAGCTGGTGGCTCTCTTTTTTTTTTTTTTTTTTTTTTGGCTTTTCGAGACAGGGTTTCTCTGTGTAGTCCTGGCTGTCCTGGAACTCACTTTGTACACTAGGCTGGCCTCAAACTCAGAAATCTGCCTGCCTCTGCCTCCCAAGTGATTAAAGGTGTGAGCCACCATGCCTGGCGGCTTTCTTGTTCTTAAGTGGACAATTTTGAGAGGCATACTACTCCCAAGTCTCAGAGTCCCCATTGCACTGAGCCCAGGAGCCCAGGCTAGCCGCCTGCTGAGTGGCTGCCCGCAGGCTAGGCTCTCCTCCTCCCATCTCCCTCCCTGCTGTCCAGCAGAGTTTCTGGGGATTGTTGTCTCCCAAACAGACTGCACACAAACCCGGACTCAGACCCGTTTCTTACCTTCACAGCTAAACTGTTCCAACTGACACCAAGTATAAGCCTACTTTTAAATATATCTGCCTCCTGGGGCTAGAGAGAGAACTCTGATTAACTGCTCTTATGGAAGACCAAACTCAAGTTCCCAACATCCACCACACTGGACAGCTCACAGCCACCTGTGACTCCAGGTCCAGGGGACTCGGACATGTTTGGACTCCTCCGGTACTGATACTCATGAATACCTACATATGGACACTCACATACACGTGATAGTAGTGCGTGCCTTTAATCCCAGCACTGGGGAGGCAGAGGCAAGCGGATGTCTGTGAGTTCCAGACCAGCCTGGTTTACATATTAAGCTCCAGGAAAGGCAGGGCTACAAAAACCCTGTCTCAAAAATCACCAACCCCCCTGGCCGGGCTAGAGAGGTGGCTCAGCGGGTGAGAGCACTGACTGCTCTTCCAGAGGTCCTGAGTTCCATTCTCAGCAACCACATGGTGGCTCACAACCATCTGTAATGAGATCTGACGCCCTCTTCTGGTGTGTCTGAAGACGGAGTACAGCATATTTACGAATCGGAGCGATCGGGGCAGGAGCGAGCACAGGTCCTGAGTTCAATTCCCAGCAACCACAACCATCCGTTCCTGAGCAGGATCCAGAGGCTGCTTCCACTCTCCTGCCTCCATCCATCGCCAAGCACAGACAGCTCCCCCTCAGTCCTCCCTTCACCCTTTCATTTGAAGGCCTCCAGGGGATAAGAACATCCCCGACATCCCTGACCTTTGAAAGAACCTTGTGCAACAGGACATATACAACAGGACATACATCAACAGACTTTGATGTTCCTTCTCAGGATAGAAACAGTGGGAACCGAGAAGTTCCCAAAATGTTTCATTCATTCATTCATTCATTCATTCACTCATTCCTTCAACAGACGCTGAGCACTTGGGCAGGGAGCTCTATACCGCAGACAACAGAATCAACTAGAAGACTAAGGATTATGTAGCTCAATTGGTAGAGTGCTTCTTAGCAAGCACTCCATAAACTAAGCATAGTGGTACTTGCCTGTGATCCTAGCACCTAGGAGGTGGAGCGACAAGACCATCCTTAGCTAGGAGGGGGTTTGAGGTCAGCTTGGGCTACATGAGACCCAGCATCAACCAGAGCCTGCTGAGCAGAAACTAATTCATTAAAAGCAGTAGAGGGGCTGGGAGATGGCCCAGAGGTCACGGCCACTGGCTGCTCTTGCAGAGGACGATCACACAAGGTGACTCGCAACTGTAAGCACAGCCAAGGGACTTGATACCTTCTTCTGGTCTCTGCAAGCACCAGGCACATAAGTGGTACATAAACAGACATGCAAGTGAACACTGCATCCTATCCATAAAGTATACTAAAAACTAAATTCAAAGCTCCGGAGTTGGAAAGGGTGGCACACACCTGTGATCCCAGCCCTCTGGAGTCAGAGACAGGGGGATCGCAGCAAGTCTGAGTCTAGCCTGACTGCATAGTGAGAGAGACCTGTCTTCAAATAAAACAAAGCCAGCAAGCCTTGGTGGGTGCCTCGATGTCAAAGACACATCAGAGGCAGGAGAAACCCCTCCCACCGCTGGATGCTCTGCAGCCCTCCCAAGGCTGGACCTGCCTCCTCCGCGCACTGTGTAGCTCTGGCTGTCCTGAACGAACTCTGTAGACCAGGGTGGCCTCAAACATACAGAGATCTGCCTGCCTCTTCTTTCAGAGTGCTGGGATTAAAAGTGTGCCCCACCATACCTATAGACGGAATGGAACACTGAAGCAGGCATGAAAGTGGCCAGAGAAAGCAGAAGGCACCGGATCCAGTGGCACAACCTGTAATCCTTATGCTTGGGAGGTGGAGAACGGAGAGGGTCAGGAGTTCAAGATCATCCTCGGCTACATATGAGTCTCCATCTCGAGACAAAAAAACAAAAACTCCACACCAAACCAAACCGAAACGGCGTCAAACAAAGCCAGAGCTGAGTGAGTCAGGGCCCTTTTCCCCCTCCACTCCAAGTGCAAATACAGGATAGGACAGAGGAGGGGACCACAGGACCCACCCAGGCCCGAGCAAGTTCCTCATGTTTCAGAGAACAGGGACTTGAGCAAACAAGGGTGACTTCATGCCCAGGCAAGAATTACCCGGGCAATATAGTTCTCAAACACAAGGGCACAATGGCACTTGCCATTGCCACAGCGCCACAGGGAGTGAGGGTTGGCTCAGTGCCCACCCACCCCCAAGTGGAATCAACTTTGGCTCATTATTATAACAGATTCTTTCTTTTGAGTTGTGTGTGTGTGTGTGTGTGTGTGTGTGTGTGTGTGTGTGTGTGCGCACGCACACGCGTAAGTATGCCTCAGGAGGTCAGAAGAGGGTACCGGGTCCCTTGGAGCTGGAGTTAGTGGTGGTTAGGATCCACATGATCTGGGTGCTGGAAACCAAAACAGGGTCCTCTGCAAGAGCAGGAGGTGCTTTCAACTGCCGAGCCATCTCTCCAGTCCCTGAAGATATTTTCCAAGCAGACATGTTGGACTCCACTTGTAATCCTAGTACAAGAGAAGCGGTAGCTGGATCTTCTCTGTGAGTTCAAAGCCGGCCTGGCTTGCATATTGAGAGCCTGTCTCAGAAAACACCAGCAACAAAAACCAGGGGCTGGGCTGTGATTCTGCCGTCTCATCATTTGAAAGGAAGAGAGGCAGAGGCAGAAAGGGTCTGGATTCCAGGTCATCCTCTGCTATGCCTGTAATTCCAAGCTATCCTGGGCTACCTGAGACCCTGTCTTGAAAACCACCACCACCAAGGGGACCAGTTAACAACAGTTTTAGACAGCACAGGAAGTGTTAGGAAATGAAAGACCTGACTTCAAAGCATTTTCCAAATTATCTTGGGTATCGCTCACTGCTCATATCAAATTTAAACTCCAAGGTGAAGTCTGTGCTTCCATTACACACTGCCACTTGTGGTGTCCTGAGCCCCACCCTGCACATGCTGTCCCCTCTCTGTGTGTTGCTGACCCACCTACAAGTGTGTTGTGTGCTACGGTCAACAATGGGGAAACTGAGGCACGAAGCCGTTGAATGAATTGTGCTCTGTCGCAGGTGCAGGTGACCTTGCAAGGATTCAAGTGCAGGCACTCTAGCCTCCGGTCTCCAGATTCTCAGTGCCCACTTCCCATTCCTACCCCCTCCCATCCCTCTCCACCCCCAGCCTTCCATCCACCCCCCATCCTGAGCCAAGCTCTTTCCCTGCTCCTTTCCATGGGCAGAAGGCTGCATTGAATCAGGGTTCTCCACTCTTCTCCAGATAGGAAATAGAAAAAAAAAATGTCCCTTCTAGGTCTTCAGTGAGATAAGAAAGCTATGATTAAATGTCACTGCAACCTGTGCTTCTAACAGGGACGGCACAGGCGTTCAGCCCACCTTGATTAGCTGCCCCAGCACAGATGCAGGTCAGGGCTGGGGGAAACTTCGAGAAGGTATACATGTAACTGGCATGGCTCTGGATATGTCATGACCTCGCTCAGTGCAAACGGAGGACACTGCGGCCCGAGAGTTTTCCTGGTCCCGGTGACAGGTAAGGAAGGATGGTAGGGCTGTAATCCAGCCCTGAACCTCTGGCTCTGGCTTCCCAATGTGATGGGCAGCTCTGTGCTCTCATTGGCTCTGGGGAGCTGGAAGCCCTGGGATCCTCCAAGGCACCATCAGCTCTGAGCAGAAGGCAGTAAGACCAGTCCTAAGACCCATTCTCTGTCTGTCTTTTTTTTTTTTTTTTTTTTTTTAAGATTTATTTATTTATATTATTTATATGAGTACACTGTCACTCTTTTCAGACACACCAGAAGAGGGCATCAGATCCCATTACAGATGGTTGTGAGCCAACATGTGGTTGCTGGGAATTGAACTCAGGACCTCTGGAAGAGAGGTCAGTGCCCTTAACTGCTGAGCCATCTCTCCAGCCCTTGTTTTTGGTTTTTTGAGACAGGGTTTCTCTGTGGAGTCCTGGCTGACTTAGAACTTGCTCTGTAGACCAGGCTGACCTCAAACTCAGGAATCCCCCTGCCTCTGCCTCCAATGTGCTGGGATTAAAGGTGTGCACAACCACCACCGTGGCTCTTCTGTCTGTCTAGACAGTGTCTCACAAAGCCCACGATGGAGACAAATTCACTTTGCAACCAAGTGTGATCTTGAACGTCTGACCCTCCCGGCTCTGCCTCCAAATGCTGGGATTACAACTGTAGGTCAGTTTATGTGGTACTAGGGTTGGAACCTCGGGCTTCTCCACTCATGCTAGGTAAACTCCTCACTGACTGAACTACACACACTTCTGTCTGCCAGCCCGTTTGTTCTCTCGGATGGCTGTTGGATTCAGTTCCTGTGACTACGGGACTAACGGCCCTGTTTCTTTATTTGGGGACACAAGGAGTCAATTCTCTCTGTAGTCAGAAATGAAAAAGGATAGGGTTACATACCCTGGGTGGGGACCGAGGCGGACCCTAAAGTCCTGTGAATAAAATTCCTCAGAAACAAGGTTCACCTTGCTCTGACCCGTTTGAAGCTCCTTAAGACTTTAGTAATTGTAGGGAGGGTTGGAATGTTGCAACTCAACTGCCTTCAAAGCCTCCTCTTGAGTCTGCGTGTGAATTGACATCTGGTGTGGCTGTCAGGTAAATTAATTATTAAAGTGTATATAACCATTATGTGCTCACCAACCAAAAGGTTCAGTGTCACCATCTGGGGCCTGCAGCACAGATTTACCCCGTCTACTTAGTGTTTAAAAACTGTCTTGATCTACGACTTTCTTTGTTTTGTTACTATAACAACTTAATAATAATAACAACTTAATAATAACTAAAACCACATCCGTGTTGGAACATGGAATGTGGGGTTGCAGTAAGTGCACGTTCCCAAGCCACAGACCCCAGGATTTGCCTCCAGAATATATTCTGCCTCTGAGGAGGGAGCTGGTTTGCACGGATTATGCTCTTTTGTCAAGAAAGGAGAAAGGAGGGAGAGAGCTCGGTGCCTCTCTGCGTAGGGAGCGAGGACGATGCTAGTGAGACATCTTGTCAAGGAAGAGCCCTGGCTTCTGGTGCTAAGCAGGCATGGGGGCTGCTGCCTTTTCAGTTTGGGAAAGAGGAGGGGCAGTTGACAGGCATGGGGTGAGGCAGTGTTCCAGGCATGGGGAAGGGCTTTGCTTTCCTACTCTGTCCCTGGCTGTCCCCAGTATGCTATGCTGCAGTCTGAGGGGCCTTTTAAATTTAGATGATTGGTTGTATTTTAGTCCAGGCCAGATGTAGCCCAGGCTAGCCTCAGCTCTCTGTGTACTTGAGGATAACCTTGAACTCCTGACCCTACCATCTCCACTCTCCAAGTGTAGGATGTCCCCACTCCAGGCTCCACTCTCCCTTTTAAAATTAAAACGTTTTGCTGGAGAGAGCGGCTAAGCAGGTGAGAGTGGCACTATGCTCATGGGGAGGGCCCACCCTGCAGCTCACAGCTGTCTGCAGTCCCCATCCAGTGGATCCCACGTCCTCTTCTGGAATCCAGGAGCACCAGTCAAGCACATGGTGCACAGGTGTATGCACAGGCAAAACACTCACACTACACTTAAAATAATAAACAAATAAATAAATATGTTCAAAAATCACATTTCTTTTCAGGGTTGTCTGCATTAAATTAATTAAGATAGAAGTAAGCCAAAGAGAGAGAAAAAGAGGGAAACCCACTGGTCCTGGTTTTTTGTTTTTTTGGTTTTTTTTCCTTTTTGAGATAAGGTTTCTCTGTGTAGCCCTGGCTGTCCTGGAACTCACTCTGTAGACCAGGCTGGCCTCGAACTCAGAAATCCACCTGCCTCTACCTCCCAAGTGCTAGGATTAAAGGCGTGAACCACCACACCCAACCCAGTTTCTGTTTTAAGATCTTTAATCATCCTCCTCTGGTTGTAGATGAAGATGATGATGATGATGATGATGATGATGATGACGACGATGAAGATGATGATTTTATATTGAGGTTTACAACCCAGGAGGCCACTGAACATTCAACTTTTCTAAAGACAGAGTAGAATTTTTCCCCCAAAGTCAGAAATCCCTGCTTCTGGCACAGCAGTTAGAGCTGATCATTTTTGTATTTGTGTCTTGTTTTGAACTAATGCACAGTGGCTCACACATGTCATCCCGGAGCTTGGGAGGGGACACAGGAAGATAAGGTGTTAAGGGTTTACATCGCCACAGAAGTTACAGGCTAGTGTGAGCACAGGAGAGACCCTGGCATTCACAATAATGTTAGGGAACTGGTTCAACCATTAAAAGCACTGGCTGCTCTTCCAGAGGACCTGGGTTCAAGTCTCAGGGCCCACACTGTGCTGCTCACAACTGTCTGTAACTCTGGTTCCAAGGGATCTGGCACTCTCTTTTTGGCCTCCACAGGAGAAAAAACAAAACAAACAAAAAAAAGTCACGTGTGTTCAGACATGGTGTAAGTCTTCTGCCCTGGAACTCGGGAAGCACAGACAGGTGAATCTCTGTGAATCTGAGGCCAGTCAGGGCTATATAATGAGATCCTGTCTCAAAAACATCAAAAAAAAAGTGCTGCGTGGTAACCAGAGGACCGATAAAACTTGTAGACCAGCCTGGTCTACACAACAAATGTCAGGCTAGCCAGAGCTACATGTAAACACTATTCCAGAGAGAGGGAGAATTAACATGCTTTGACAGCCAAACCCCTCTTATTTAGAAATATCTTTTACACAATATATTTTGGTCGTGGCTCTCCTCTCCTAACTTAGCTCCTCCCAGATCCCCCCCCACCTTCCTCCCTGTGTTCTATCTCTTAAAAAAAAAAAAAACCCACAAGAATGAAAATTCAAGCAAACAAGAAGAGATGTCCACATTTTATTTATTTATTTTTATTAATAATTTCATGCACATTGGTGTTTTGTAGGATCCTCTGGAACTGAAGTTACAGACAGTGAGAGCTTCCGTGTAGATGCTGGGCTCTCTGGAAGAGCAGCCAGTTCTCCTAACCACTGAACCATCTCTCCAGTCCAGAGATGCCAAGTTTTAACGCTCTACTGTTGTAAAAATCTACTTCCAGCTCTGGGTGCTGTGGGTTCTGGTGGCTTTCCTATACATCTGTTCCTGCTGGCAACCCCGCTGCCGCCGCCCCCAGCACTGCTAGCCCCCTTGCTGCATAGCCTCTGCCAGATGTGCGCATTTCTTCGTGGTCCTTAGTTAACTATTATCTTAATCCTGCCCCCCTTACCTCCCCGCCTTGTCTTTTCTGTGTGGGTTACCAGTTAGCTCCGTCCTCCAGCAGTAGGCTGAATGCCCTATAACTGCTTCCCACGGAACCTGCCCCATCCACCTTCTGGCGGGAACTCACTCTATGGTGTCCTCGGATCTGTTCCCTTGATGACTGATTCCCGCACTGGTCCCTGACTACCATCCTAGGATCTCCCCTCACCATCATCTGGGGATCTGTTGGCTTCTCACCTTTGTAGGAAGGAGTTCCTGTTCCTTGGTCACAAGTCTCAGGTTTCCTTGTTTGCCCCGCCCCTCTCATGGTAGCGCAGCCCCAGAACCCTGAGAAAGGATGTAAGACTTCCAGACCTGAAAACCGTTTTAAATTACATCTATTTATCTATGGATGGACTCGTGTGTCACACGGGGCTTGTGTGTCATGCCACAAAAGTGGAAGTCAGAGGACAGACAGCCTGGTAGAATTAGTTCTCACCTTTCATCTTTACGTGGGTCCAAAGTCCAACTCAGGCTCCAGGCTTGTGCCTGAGTCATGTCCGGTCTGGCCTGCTTCTCTCTGCCTCCTGGGTACTGGGCTTCCAGGATACTCCATCAGGCCAGGCTCACGGGTCTCATGTGAGAGCCTGTGTTCTTGGTCTCCTCTCCTCTAGAAGGCTACAGGGTCTCCGCTCTAAGTTGAAGTCTCACAGTGATGGACCTTGCCTGGATCAGAAAGCCAGGTTCTCAGACTTAACTTTTTATTTTATGTTTTGTCCCATAGGTCCCCCACCCTTCAGCTGTCCTTCCACCACTTTCCAGCAGATTTTCAAGTTCTGAAGAGACCCTGCATCCCAGCAGCTACTGGAGGCTGATACGGGCAGAAACTGGGAAAATGGATTCTCCCTGGCTCTCTGAGAGGAACACAGCCCTACCTGCTCCCTCAATTTACCTCCACAAAGCTGCTAAGCAAAAGAACCGGGAACTTATGAATTTGGGGTGTTTTAATCTAATCTCCTCACACCATATCCTTCACTAGCTTATAGCTGTTTGTTTGTTTTTTGTTTGTTTGAGAGTTTCCCTCTGTAACATATCCTGTCTTGGAAGTCACTCTGCCGTGGGACTTGCAAGTACTGAGTAGTCCAGCCTGGCTTCAAACTCACCACAATCCTCTTGGTTCAACCTCCTGATTGTGGGGATTACAGTGTGAGCTGCTATGATTGGTTTGGGTCCCTATTTTTGTTTTTCAGATTATTGTATTTTATTCTGTGCATGGGTGTTTAGTCTGTGTGTATATCTGCACTACATGTGTGCAGTTCCTGCAGAGGCCAGAAGAAGGCGTCAGATCCCCTGGAACTGGAGTTACAGAACCACCACGTGGGTCGGAAATAACAAGCGGTCTTAACCACTGAGCCATCTCTCCACTCCCACCCCCATTTTATTGTTTTTAGTTTTTGCAGCATGGAGAAAATTCTCACTCAAGGCTTTACCCATGCAAGGCTCTACCATCGGGCAACATCTCAGCCCAGCTTCTAAGTAAAGCATTGAACACGATTTCAGGTCTCTACATCCGTGCACTGGGCTAAGAGGACTGACTGCCTTCCTCAGGTTGCTACAAGGACTGAGGGGTGACTGAGCAGTGCAGCGCTGTCCAAGCAAGCAATGGGTGAACAAAGGCAGAAGATGAAGGCGTTCTTCCTCAGGAAGCTTGGACCATAGAGACAGAAACTAGGAAAGGAAGACGAGATGGATGGAAGGAAGAGAACAACCGAAGGGGGAAGAGATGTCTGATCACGAAAAGTCCCCAGAGACATGTACAAGTCCTTAGGACCTAGACACCACGACAATGGCAACTCTTATAAGAGAAAGCATTAACTGGGGGATTGTTCAGTTTCAGAGTCTTAGTCTATTATCAGCACAGCAGCGGGCATGGCAGGCGTGGTGTGGGAGAAGTAGCTGAGAGCTACAGTCTGATCCATAGGCAGAGAGAAAGACACTGGGTCTGATAAGGACTTCTGACTCAAAGCCACGCCCCCTCCACTAGCGACACGCCCCCTCCAGCCAGGCCACACCTCCTCCAATAAGGCTACACCTCCTCAAACCAGGTCATATATCCTCCAATAAACCACACCTCCTCCAAAATGGCCACACCTCCTAATCCCTCTCAAATTGTCTACTCACTGATGATGAAGCATTCATATATATGTGCCTATGGGGGCCATTCTCATTCAAACCACCACACCTATGACCCCAGCCTTCCAGACCATCAAGATAACGTTATGACAAAACAACAACAACAAAAGAACCAAGACAAAAAGAAATGGGGTTGGAGTGACAGCAGGGAAACACAGCTCTCACCCCCAAAGGAAAAGGAGATAGTTTATTCTAAAGCCAGGTATGAGTGACTGTGCCCCAGGTTTGGAATTTCAGGTGTCCTCAAAACTCCACATTTCAACCTAGTATTTATTCTATATACAGCATTCATAGATCCTGCAGGCCGGAAGAGGGCATCAGATCCCATTACAGATGGTTGTGAGCCACCATGTGGTTGCTAGGAATTGAACTCAGGACCTCAAGAAGAACAGACAGCTCCAGGCATGGTGGCGCATGCCTTTAATCCCAGGAGACTTGGGAGGCAGAGGCAGGTGGATTTCTGAGTTCGAGGCCGGCCTGGTCTACAAAGTGAGTTCCAGGACAGCCAGGGCTACACAGAGAAACCCTGTCTCAAAAAACCACAAAAAAAAAAAAAAAAGAAAGAAAGAAAAGAAAGAAAAAGAAGAACAGACCCCGTGCCTTTAACCTCTGAGCCATCTCTCCAGCTCCTGAAAAATTCTTTTAACTTTTATTTATTTTTTTATTTATTTATTTATTTATTTATTTATTTATTTATTGTGGTACTGGAACAGTCACAAGCACTGACTGCTCTTCCAGAGGTCCTGAGTTCAATTCCCAGCAACCACATGGTGGGTCACAACCATCTGTAATGGGATCTGATGCCCTCTTCTGGTGTGTCTGAAGACAGTGACATTGTAGTGTACTCACATATATGAAATAAATAAGTCAAAAAATTTTAAAAAAAAGTGTGTGTGTATGAGTGAGTGTGTGTGTGTGAGAGAGAGAGAGAGAGAGAGAGAGAGAGAGAGAGAGAGGAGAGAGTGTGTTTTGCCTGCAGGTATGCGTGTGTACTGTGAGTGTGCACGGTATTCTTGGAGGCAGGGGGGGGGGGGAAGCACCAGACCTCTTGGAGCTGGAGTTTCAGATGGCTGACAGCTACTATGTGAGTTCTAGACACTCAACCTGGGTCCTCTGCAAAGAACAGCAACTACTTTGCATTAAGTCCTTTGTCCTTTGTCCTTTGTTCTTTGTTTTGCTTTGCTTTGTTTTTCGAGACAGGGTTTCTCTGTGTAGCCTTGGCTGTCCCGGAATGCACTCCTGTAGACCAGACCAGGCTGGCCTCGAACTCAAAGTTCTGCCTGCCTCTGCCACCCGAATGCTGGGATTAAAGGCAAGCACCAACATTATTTTTGTTGCTACTTCCTAACTATAGTTTCAATACTGTTTTAAGTCATAATGTAAATATCTGAAATTCAGAATATCTGATGTGTGACCCCCTATGACAGGTTGTTCAGCCTCTCAAAGGGGGTCACAATCCACGGGTTGAGAACCACTGAAGTGAGCGGTTTTGGCAAAGCAGGGACACCCCTTTTACAGGCCTCAGATACCATGCATGATATTCTTAGCTTTGGGGTTGGAGGAGCCAGGGCTCTGTTAGTACATTCCAAGAGCTTTCATGTGACAGTCACAGGGATGTGAGGTTAGACACAGACGTGGGCAATGGCTGTTTATTAAGGAAGCTAACTATATCCTGAGTTAATCTGGCTCAGGATTCACAGCCTCCCTACCTCTCCCCCACTCCGTCACTGAGGTTTAATTAATTACCCATTCTTTGTGGGACACTCAAGGTAGGGACGGTTTCTCTCTGGAGTTTCTCTGCACAGGGATAAAACTCAGCTGTAAATACTCTCCCTACCCCCCACCTCCCACCCCCTGTGCACGAAGCCCTGAGTTCCATCCCTAGACTGCACAGAAAGGTTATCATGGCACACACCTGGAATCCCAGGATGATCAAGGGTTCAAGGTCACCCTCAGCTACAAAACTCAAAAGACATTCTTGGCTACACAGTGCATGCCAGGGCAGCCTGGTCTACATGACAATGTCTGGTTTGTTTGTTTGTTTGTTTTTGTTTTTTATGTGTTGGGACCTGTGAAGGTGGCTCAGTGTTTAAGTTGGCTGCTCTTGCTGAGAACCCAGGTTTGATTCCCAGCTCCCATACAGCTGCTCACAAGCACCTGTAACTCTATTTCTAGGGGATCTGACACCTGCTTCCGCACACAAAACATTCATATACACAAAACAAATAGAAATCGGACATGCAAACCTTTTCTTTATAAAAATTATTTTTTATGTGTGTGTGTATTGTGTATATGTGTGACTATAACTCATACGTGGATGGTCATGTGTGGAGGGGTGAAGACGTCTTGAGAGAGTAGGTTCTTGCTCTCCACTCTGTGTGTCTCTGGGATTGAAATCAGGCCCTCAGGCTTGGCGACAAGCACCTTAGCACTGAGTCATCCAAACAGCCCAAAGTATTGGTAACGTGTGTGTGTGTGTGTGTGTGTGTGTGTGTGTGTGTATGTATGTGTATGTGTGTGAGTATATGTATGTATGTGTGAGTGTATGTATATGTGTTGTGTGTGTATATGTGTATGTGAGTGTATGCGTATATGTGTATGTGTGTATATGTGTGTGTATATGTGTATGT
>NC_034592.1:149693936-149695872 GCF_900095145.1 Mus pahari
TGTGTGTGTGTGTGTGTGTGTAAAATATATGATACCACACAGTCCTGTTGGGCTTTGAACTTGCCATGTAGATCATGCTGGCCTGGGATTCGAGTATCTGCCTGTCTCTGCTCACCAGGTGCTGGGGTGAATGACGTCTACCACTACATCTTGTGATAGATTTTTTTTTTTCCTGCTACCAGGGAATGGAGCCTAAGACCTCATGAGGCTTCTGGAGAGCTCAACCACAGAGTTGTAGCCCGCAGCTCAAGCCTTTCAGCACTTAAAAGGTCTCATCCTAAGGCAGCTGATCCTCAGGCGTCCGCATACTGTGACGTGGGGGTTGTGCCCCACGGGACACCAGGCTCCAAACCCCACCATATTTCCTGTTGGCTCCTTACTCACAGCCATGCAGCCTGAGTAATCAGGGGAGGGCTCCCACTGCTGTGACATTTCAACTGAGACAACAGAAAGTTTACTGACAAGGAGGGGAAAGACCAACAGAGAACAGGGCCAGAGCTTGCCCTGCAGCCAGACAACCTTCTAGGGAGGGGTGCTGTCAGAGCAGCTGCAGGCTGGAGCCCTGGCAGTGCTGGACCGGGCATCCTGGCGCCTCCACTGGCTGTGCTCTTCTGACAGCGACCTCTCTGCCTGGTACGACACATGCTCAAGTTCAATGGCTCTATTTGCCTTCCTGGGGCAATAACCCAGGAATAGGTGAGAAGAGCCTGGGACTTGCCCACAGGCCAGAGGGCAGGTCTGTAGCAGCCCGAGGGTTGGTTGAGGTTGGCACCAGGCCTACCAGGGGTGTGACTGTCACCAGGAGGCCCATGACCTTCACAAAACCCCAGCCCAGGGTTGGTTTAGCAGGCCAGTGGGTGGGTAGAGAGGGCAGCCCTCCGGGAATCTGAGCTATGAGGCTCTTTACCAGTGTGACCAGCCAGAGCCCCAGGCTACTCCTCTCAGAGCCAAGCCCACATCTCACTGAGCTAGTGCTGCCAACGAAAGGAAGCTCTCAGCCCCAGTGTAGAGGCAGACTAACTAAGTCAGCCATGAGCAGTTATTGTCCCCACAAGACAACACCTAAAAACCAGTCACGACAGTGGCTTGGTGTGTGACGGCTTGACTTCTCTGTGTCTTTTGGACATATTGGTATCTGCTGGCATGACTCAGAAGGAATTAAGGAAACAACAGTATCACACCTATGGGAAGCGCTCAGAATCAAGCGGGCAGATCTCAAGCACTTTTTTTTTTCTTCTTGTTTCCTGCATGGTTTGTCTCCTCAGTCATTGTGCACAGGACTCTGAGAAGTCGTAGGAATATGCAGGCGCAGATTCGGAAGCCCAGCTTCATCTCCAACGTTGTGGAAAGGGACTGTACCATCACCGGGCGATGCCCTAAGCGCCCACAGGCCACTAGGACAGAGCCCGGGGAGTGACCTCCCGGGATATCCATGTTGGAATCAAGTACTTGTTTTAATGTGGCTTTTGTTAACAGCCCTAAGCCTTGGCAGGTGAAGGGCTGTTTCTGCCACCAGGCCCAACTCTGACTTCTGTCTGCACCAGGAGGCCATCTCTTGCCACCTCTGCCACATCATCTTTGTCCACCTGCCATCAGCTCAGTGTGGGTCAAAGCACAGGCCTCCTGGCTCAGCGGCTTTCATCTTAGGTCAATCAAGTGCCCTTAAGCAGCCAAGCCAAGGTTGCCAATTCTCTTCCAAAGGAAACTCTCCCATGGCCATTTTTATAAAAAATTTTGAGACTAGTTTTCTCTACATAGCCCTGGCTCTGTCCTGCAACTCACTCTGTAGACCAGTCTGGCCTCGAACTCAGAGAGCTCAGCCTGCCTCTGCTTCTCAAGTGCTGGGATTAAAGGCTTGTGCCACCACGCCTGGCTGACTTATTTTTAAATGCTTCTTTGTGGTTGTGTGTGTGTTGGTGTGTGTGTGTGTGTGTGT
>NC_034592.1:149696310-149701814 GCF_900095145.1 Mus pahari
GGGGTGTGTGTTGGGGTGTGTGTGTGTGTGTGACTCCGTGCATGTAGAAGTCAGAGGATTTTCTTCCATCTTTACATGACTCCGATGGACCAAGCCAGGCTGCTGTCTTGCTGAAAAGCACCTTTTACTGCCCAGCCATCTCCCCAACCCTTTCCTCCACTTCCCAACACGCCCAGGGTGAACTTATTGCCATTTTTCCTGAGGGGCTGGAAAGAAGGCTCAGTTGTTAGGAGAGCTTGTTGCTCTTGCAGAGGACCTGGGCCCCATTCCCAGCACCGGCACAGTAACTCACACCCACCTGGAACTCCCGTTTTGGGGGACCTGAAGCCCACATCTGAGTTTTGGGGACAACAGGTTTGGATGCACAATCATGGCGGGCCTGGAACTAGACAGTCACTGCAGGATGACCTTGAACTTGCAATGCCTTCTGAATAGCAGATCCAGAAGCCCAATACTCACGCTCCCCTCTCCGTAGAGCCCTGGCTGTCCTGGAATTCACTTTGCAGGCTGGCCTCGAACTCAGATATCTGCCTGCCTCTGCCTCCCAAGGGCTGGGATTAAAGGCGTGCACCACCACGCCCGGCTCCCCTCTCCCTTTTGACAGGGTCTTGCTACACTGGCCAGATTGGCCTCAGCTTCAAGAGTGTGAGGATTACAAGAGAGGTATGGGCTCTTACACTATCGGTGACCATGCAGCCTGGCTGGAGACACAGCTCTAAACTGCCCCCTGCAGCCTGCAGCCTGCAGAATTCTTTCCAGAGACTTCCTCTCAGGTAAATCCAGGAAAACGTCTTCTTTTTCTTTGCTGCTTTCGAGACAAGGCTGGCCTCTCATGTAGCCCAGGCTGGCCTCTCATGTAGCCCAGGCTGGCCTCAATCTCACTAAACAGCAGAGAATGATGACTTTTGACCCTCTAGCTCGGTCTCCTCAGGCTTGAACTTTCATGTACTAGAGCAAGCACTCTGCCAACCGAACTATGTGCTCAGCCCCAAGATTCAAAAGGAACAGGACATTTATTTACTGTGAGTGGAAGGCATACATGCCACCACAAGGCACGTATATGGTGACTGAAGAACAAAGCGCCCCCCCCCCACCATGTGGGTCCCATGTGAAGTTCAGGCCCTCAGCCTTGGTGGCAGGCCCACTTAACCCACAGACACGACCAGCCTAGCCCCGGGACTTTTAGCCTGGCCACAGAAAAAAAAAATTCAAGATGAATATGAAGAGGTTATTTTCCTGTATTTTGTTTTTGACACTTTGGTGTATGCATACACACATGTGCAGGTCAGAGAGCAGCTTTCAGGAGTTAGTTCTCTTCCAGAGGGCTTGACATTGGCCCCTTTACCCCCTGAGCCATCTCACTGGTCCCTTAGAGGTTTCCTTTAAGAGGCACCAGGAAAGGGTAATACACCCGTGAGCTGTGAGCTTAAGAGAGCCGGGCTGCTTTTATAAACCCCAGCTACCTGCTGCCCGTGCCTTCTGAAGGCAGGGCTCACAGTGTGGCTAAGGAATTTCTTGGGTGATTGGGCCCTGATGTGCCAAGGGTGGAGGGACGGTAGCCGAGTGGGTAAAACTCTCTTTCCCAGGGACTGCATAGGAAACTCAGGTGCTTTCTCTAACAGAAGGTCTGCCCTTTTGGGGAGAGTCCCAGGAAATGTGTGAGTAGGGAGCGAGGTCATGCTCTCAGTAACCTGTCTGTGCTCAGGTCTTAAGAACGTCTTACTGCTGGGGGGACTGCAGAGATGGGCTCCTCAGCAGCTAAAGCCATCTACTTCACAAGCCAAGCCTGAAGACCTGAGTTCAGGACCTAGAACCCAGAGGTAGCAGAGAAATGACTCCACAAGTGTCCTCTGACCACCACATGCAGGCCCCAGTATATTTATTTTTAAATTTTTCTATTGATATGTATGGGTGTTTTGCCTGTATGTACAGATACTGTGCAGTATGTACATGCAGTACCTACAAAGGCCAGAAGGTGGTGCCAAATGCCCCAGAACTGGAGTTACAGCTCATTGCGAGCCACCAGGTGGTGGTGGTTCTTGAAGCCAGGTCCTCTGAAAGAGAGACCAGGGTTCTTACCCACTGAGCCATCTCTCTGGCCCTTTGTTTATTATTACCACCCTTTAAGACAGGGTCTTTTATGTAGTCCTAGCAGGCTCTGGGACTCATTATGTAAACCAGGCTGGCCTCAAACCCAAGAGATCCATCTGTCTCTGCCTTCGGAGTACTGGGATTAAAGGTACATGCCACCACCCAGCTGTTCAAGGTCTTCTCAAGTTCTTTGTTTTTTTGTTTTTTTTTTTTAAAGATGTATTTATTATTATACATAAGTACACTGTAGTTGTCTTCAGACACACCAGAAGAGGACATCAGATTTCATTATGGGTGGTTGTGAGCCACCATGTGGTTGCTGGGATTTGAACTCAGGACCTTTGGAAGAGCAGTCAGTGCTCTTATCCGCTGAGCCATCCCGCCAGCCCCCAAGTTCTTTGTTTTTAAAAATTCCATTTATTTGGGATATGTGTCTTGGGATTTCTACTGCTTCAAGGAAACACCATGAACAAACAACTTGGGGAGGAAATGATTTATTTGGCCATACACTTCTACAGCGCAGTCCATCATCAAAGGAAGTCAGGACAGGAACCCACGCAGGGCAGGAACCTGGAGGCAGGAGCTGAAGCACAGACCATGGAAGGGTGCTGCTTTCTGGTCTGCTCTCCATGGCTTGCTCAATCTGCTTTCTTTTTTGTTTTTGTTTTTTTTTTTTCGAGACAGGGTTTCTCTGTGTAACTCTGGCTGTCCTGGAACTCACTTTGTAGACCAGGCCGGCCTCAAACTCAGAAATCCACCTGCCTCTGCCTCCCGAGTGCTGGGATTAAAGGCATGCGCCACCACACCCGGCTTCAATCATCTTATGGAACTCAGGTCCACCAGCTCAGGGATGGCCCCACCCACAATGGGCTGGGCCATTCTCCAAAAATCACTACAGCAGGATCTTATGGAGACATTTTCTCCATTGATTCATATTCTCTCTCTCTCTCTCTCTCTCTCTCTCTCTCTCTCTCTCTCTCTATGATTCTAGCCTTTGTTGTTGTCTATCCACGTGTGGAGAATTTGCAAGAGTCAGTTCTCTCCCACCATGTGTGTCACAGAAATTAAGCTAAGATCGTTCGGCTGGCAGCGTGAGCTGTTACCCAGAATCATCTCAGCAGTCTTATTTTTAACATTCATATATGAAAATTTGTTTATGTGGGCAGCCTTCTTGGCAAACATTAATTGTGCTGAAATTTTTGTTCTCAGCTAGTGTGAGACTTCCCTTGTTCATTTAATTTTATCTTGCCTTAATACCTGGCTTTCCTTGTTCCTTTGTATAGCCTCAACCCCACAAGGTAAATCTCAGCATATAGTAGGTCTCTACAAGAGAACTTGGGCATGTTAGATGAGTGGAAGACCACCTGCCTGCCATGTGTGTTGCCCTAGGTTCCATTCCTGAACAGGAGAAGTAGACAGATGCCTGAATGGGGGTGGGGAGGGGCGTCTCTCACGCTCCAGTCTCAGCTGCTCAAGACGATGAGACAGAAGGATCATTCTCTGGGAAAGTGACAGAGCAATCATTTCTAGGGTAGGAGGGGCCCTGGAGAACACTCAGAAGGTCCCATAAAGACCTCAGCAGTTCCAGGCCAGTTTTAAGCAATATAGATATGACGGTTCAAGTTATCCTCGGCGCTGAAAGCCCACTGGGCAATGCAATGCAAGCATGAGGACCTCAGTTCGTATTCCCAACATCCACACAGAAGCCAGGGATAGCTGTTGGCATCTGTGACAGTAGGGTCAGGGAGACTGAGGAGGAGGATCCCTGGGAGTTGTTGGCTAGCCACTCCGTCGCATCCCTAGGCATTCAGGCTCAGTGTCTCCTAATTAAGGTGGAGAGCGTGAGTAAGGAAGACATCTGATAACCTGGGTCCTCCTAGTGTACCCCCCCCCACACACAGGTTAAAACGAATTTGTTGGGGTGCTGAGATAGCTCCATGAGTAAAGGCGGTGCCGCCAACCCGTATTACCAGAGTTCGGTGCCAAGGACCAGCACGGCGGAAGGCGAGAATGAAACCTCTCAAGTTGTCCTGGATCTCAGCTTCACATCTACCACATCAAGCAATAAACCAATGGACGATGCCCAACCTCTGCCTTCCTAGCTCTCAACCTTTATACTAGGAGTAAGCACACGCTCTAGCGTTTCAAAGCCCTCTGTCTACTCTCCCCACAGCTGGGGAAACTGAGGCCGCCTCGGAACGCGCCTGCAGATTCCCTCCGCTCCGCACAGCCGGCCCGGACGCGCAGAGAGACCTTCTTCCCCCATTCTTAGCCCTGGGATTCCCACGCGGGGCGGACGGCTTGGCTCACAGCTGAGTCACCCGGATCTCAAAAGTTTCCTCCAAATCTTTCCCGCCCGGGGACCGGAAAAAAAAAAACAACAAAAAAAAAACAGTCGGACTGTCCCGAGGCCAGATCGTCACCCGGCCTGGCCGGAAAATGCCCACAGAAAGCCCCTGAAGGCGCCGCACTCCCCGGCCACCGAGAGGACGGCGCAGAAGGTCGTCCCGGGAGGCCAAGCCCCGCCCCTGCCCGCAGCGGAAGCCGGAAGCAGCCGCCGGCCCCGCTAGCCCCGCGGCGCCGAACTCTGTGGTGTCGGAAGCTCGCAGGACGCGGGAGAAGATGGCGGAGGAGGAGTGAGTGCGCGGCTTCGGGTAGCGGAGGCGGCAGGGCAGGGCCGGCGGGCGACAGCGGGCCTGGGGCGCTCGGGAGGAGTGGCGCGGGCCCACCTAGCCGGAGCTGGCGGGGGGGCGGGATGAGGACCTGGGCCCTGCGGCCTCCCGGAGGTCCGACATTGCTGACCACGCGCAGGCCTGGCGGAAGCCGCGAACGTCCTTCCTGCTCCCGGTTTCCGGTTATCTCAGGGTTCCCAGGCTCTCCTCCTCCTGATCCAGGAAGTTCTCCCACGGCCACCCGCAGCCCCTGGCATCCCCCGTAACCATCAGCAACCTTCTTTGTCCTCGTCTGCCCCCAGCAGGTTTCTCTGATGCATTGACAGCTAGTTGATCGCTTTTCTCGGCCCTGGGCGTCAGGAGCCGCACGCAGGGAGCCGCCACGAGGCTTTAGTGAAGACTTTTGTGTAGACAGGGTGTTTTCGGATCCTACCAAATGCTTGGATGGAAATTGGGTAGCATGAAGGACGAGGAGCCCACCCTGGGGGGGGGGGGAGACGTCTCGTGACCCGCAACTTGAAATCTTACAGGAGAGATGGGGGAGGTGACGTGTTAAAAAGGTCCGAGTCCATCCTCATCTTCATACTTGGCAGGACACTGTTGCGCTGTTGTGTGTTACACATTCTCTCTTTGAAATGAGCCCCTGAAGCCGGGCGTGGTGGCGCACGCCTTTAATCCCAGCACTCGGGAGGCAGAGGCAGGCGGATTTCTGAGTTCGAGGACAGCCAGGGCTATACAGAG
>NC_034592.1:149702070-149709533 GCF_900095145.1 Mus pahari
AGTGCTGGGATTAAAGGCGTGCGCCACCACGCCCGGCTGATACTGAACTTTTACTGTGAGCATTTCGGGTAGCTCTTTGGCCACAGAGGAACGAAAGTCATTAACTCTTGTTGTGTACATGTACTGTCCCAGGACAAGATAAAAGAGATGATCTAGAGCCAAGTGGTTTAAGGTGTGGGCCTGAAGCTTGGTCAGACCACGGGGTCCTGGAAGGGGGCAGTGCTCAATGGCCACAACTCTGTCACTACTACACTAGTTTACAGACCTAACCTTGAGAGCACAGACGGAAGCCTCGCAGGAAACCTGAGCCATTTGAGATTCCAGAAGGGTTTGGTAGGGTAGTTAGGGCATTCTGCGGAGACTCAGCTGACTTCATCAGTTTAGGGCTGGAATCTTGCCCACCATGCCTGAGGTCCTGAGGTCCATCCCTAGTTTAGTCAGACACACACACACACTGCACCCAAAATTCAAGGAGAACGTAGACTAGGAAAGTAAATAATATTGATACTGGAGTGTGGGGAGACTCCAGTTCCACCCTAGGAGCTTGTTTTTGTTTTTTGTATTCTTTTTGAGACAGGTTCATGTAGCCCACAAAACTGGTCCTGAACTCACTTGAGTATCAGTATGTAGGCCAGGGTGACCTTGGTCTTGAACTCTTGGCTTTCCTGCATCTGTCTCCCAAGTGCAGAGATTACAGGCGTGGATTACCATACCCTGCTACCCTCATTAAGTTCAAAGGGCAGACAGCATCCTCCCCCCCACCCCCACCCCCACCCCAGACAAGGTTTCTCTGTGTAGATCTGGCTATCCTGGAACTTGCTCTGCCGACCGACCTCCAACTCAAAGGAATCTGCCTGCCTCTGTTTTTTGAGTACTGGGGTTAAAGACATGACCACCCACACCCACACCTGCCTTTCTTCTTTTTCTGTTGTTTTTGGTGGGGAGAAAGGGACTTACTGGTGATTACCTCTAGAGTCTGGTGCATGCTGGGCAGGTGCTCTATTCATTTATATAAGACAGGGTTTCACTGTGCAGCTCTGGTTGGCCTGGAACGCTACCTTGATAGGCTGCAAACTTGTTGGCATTGACTAAGCATGTGCCACTGTGTCCACCCCTTTTACTTTGTAGTTGAGACAGGGTCTCTCACTAAGTTAGTGAGACCTAGGCTGGCCTTGAGCACTCGCCCTTGACGGCTTTGAGCTTGTGATCCTCTTGCCTAGCCAACGGTTGCATAACCTCAGGCTTTACACTTTTGTTAGCCTATGCTCACATGTAGCTCAAGCTGGCGGTGTAGCTGAAAAATGCCCTGGAACTCTTGATCTTTTCCTCTTCCTCGGTGCTGGGACTGTAGGCTTGGGCCATACAACTGGTTTATACAGTACTGAAGATCAAACCCAGGGCTTCCTGCAGGCATTGCCAGCTGAGCTGCATCCCTGGCCTTAGCCTTTTGTAACTCTTTCTCCATAGCCCTGACCCCTCTCTTCCTGACCTCTGGGTGGATGACTGTAGTTTAAGATAATAGACATCTCTGGTGTGCTGTGTAGGCAGGAATTCCTCCCTCTTCAAGACCTGTCTGCTGTTTACACCATCAGGGTGTTCCCGAATCCTCACTCAGTCAAGGTGTATGGTTTGTTTCCTTGGCCCTTTTCTTTATCTGAATGCCACTTGTATATTTCCCAACAGGCTCTCCAACACAACCCATGAGACCTTCAACTTCACCCTTCACACCACCTTGGGTGTCACCACGAAGCTGGTGCTGCCGACCCCTGCCAAGCCTATCCTTCCGGTGCAGACGGGAGAGCAGGCCCAGCAGGAGGAGCAGTCAAGTGGCATGACCATTTTCTTCAGCCTTCTCGTCCTAGGTGAATAAGCCCAGAGGTGGCTGTTACTGTCAAGACTTATTTTGCTTCCTGAAGTCAGACCTAGCAGTTCCAAAGAGCAGTGTCTTAGCTTTTGAAAGAAGGAACTTTTTTTTTTTTTTTAAAGACAGCATCTCTCCTAAGTCCAGCCCTGACAGGCATGGAACTCACTTTGTAGACCAGGATGGCTCAAACTCACAGAGATCCACCTCTCCCCCGCCCCCCATTCCCTTGGATGAAAGCTGTGTGCTACCACTACCTGACCAAGACAGAGCTTTTGCTCTGGAGGGTGTGGTGCCCTGTTGCATCAGTCAGTAAGCTCCAGGCCAACTAGAGGCCTGTTTCAAAGAAGGTGAGAAGCATTTCTGGGAATGACACCCAAGATGTCTTCAGGCCTCCACAAGCACTTACCTTCACACCCAGTATTCAAAAGTGCAGCTGCAGCCACATGATCGCTGTACGTTATCTAAGGATAGAGAAGCTTGGGGGGGGGGGGTCTGAAGGCTGTGCTTCCTTGCTACCACATGGACTGGTCTGCAGTTGAGACAGGGTCTCGGGGTGCTTAGGCTGGCTCTGAACCCATTCAGTAGCAGCTAGTTCCCCAAGTGCTGGGATTATATGAGCAAGTACCACCGCCCCCGGCCTTATTTACTACCTGCTTTTCTTTGGTAATACCGGCGTCATCTTCTGGGTTAGGGCTTTCTAGGAGAGCAGGAGGCAAAACTGGGTTTCGAGCATTTCCTTTCTTGGGACGATGGCTCGTGCAGCCCAGGCTGGCCTCAGTCTTGGTAGCTGAGGAAACCTGACCTCTGCCCTCCCGTTGCTAAGACTACAGGAGTGCACCACCATGGCCTGTTTGCGTATTTCTCTCATGTCCCTTAGGACTAGGTCTTGAAAACAAGAAAATTGGTTTTGGTCACATTTATATCCAGGGTAGAGTAAATGGTCAAAGAACTGAACACTGTAGTGATGACTGACTGCGTAGTTAACTGACCTTTCATTTTTCTGAGATAATCTCACTTTGTGTAGTCCAGGTTGGCTTCCAACTCCCAACAGCCCACTGGCCTCTCCTCCCCAGTGTTGGCTCCGCCGTGGGTGGGCAGATGCCACCACAACGTGTCTTTTGTGACAGCCCTAGGACAGTGGACCTTTTATCAGGCTTACATTTCTTTAGTGTATGTGGTTTTCTTTGAGTTTGTTGACCAGATGTTAGCTTGCTGTCTGGTGGCTCTGCTAGAGGCTGTGACAGGCCATGAGGGCCATGAGGCCCGTGAGGCACTCCCGCTTTGCTTTCATTTCTATGAGTAAGACATTAGAATTTTGACCTGGTGTTGTCTGAGCTTGACAGCAGCTCAGCATAGCCCTTGGCTCAGGAGGAAGGCTTTTACCTTACTTAACCCTTGCTGAGCTCTGACTCCCCAGGAAACAGTGAGTCAGGACAGTTAACCCTGTCTGGCACTAAGGTTCTTTCTGTTTAGTAAGCTCCATACCTCCAAACAAATGTGCCTGTTGCTTTTCTAGTTTTATTTTTCTTCCCAGGAGTAAATGAAAAACTGTTTGAGCTGGGCGTAGTGGCGCACTCCTTTAATCCCAACACTCGGGAGGCAGAGGCAGGTTGATTTCTCAGCCTGGTCTACAGAGTGAGTTCCAGGACAGCCAGGGCTACACAGAGAAACCCTGTCTCAGAAAACCAAACCAAACCAAAACAAAACAAAACAACAAAACCTGTTTTATAGTGTGCAAGAAAGTTCCATGCCTATATGCCTATAAGGCCATCATTGGAGAGACCAGGGCAGGCAGCCAGTCTTGGCTACAAAGTGGAACTCTTATCTTAAAACCTAACAAGAGGCCAGTAAAAAGGCACAGCAGGCAAAGGCACTTGCTGCCAAGCCTTATGACCTGAGTTCAATCCCCAGGACCCACACAGAGGAAGGAGAGACCCGGTCTTCTGACCTCCACTCGCCTGTCATGGCGCACACTCCCTACCCCACTGAAAAGTGAAACAGAGCAACTAAACAAGCCACAACCATGAGAGTGCAGTTTCCCCTAAGTGTGTGTAACTTGACTTGCCATGGGGCCTTGGACCTTGCTTTCTCACTGTGTATGAGTGGTTTAGTAAAGAAACTGCTGAAATGGCTGCTCCACTGGAACATCTGGAAGAGTTCAGAGCAGAGAGAAGTGGACTAGACATGGTCAGGGCTATCTGCCAGAGAGGCAAGGGGGTGGAGGTTGAGTGCTTGTAGGGAGGGGAGGGCCAGAGGGCTAGCCTGGACTATAGTATAAAACCATAGGTGTGTGTCAGTGGAGCGCCATGTGTCCCTTCTGCCCGAGGCAAGGGAAACAACTCCTATTGGGAACTGAACCTATTTCACAAGTTCCTAAGGAGAGCTCTTATCTAACCACCAGAAGTCTTTCTATTGTCAAGCTTGAGCCCATTTCTGAATGTGGACTACCTGAGACCTGACATTACAGCCTTTGTTGATGATAAGGGGGGAAGAAATAGCTGAGTGCTTCAATGCAGGGGCCAGGGGTCATCTTTGACTCCGAGAGGCTGGGGTGGCGGGGACAGGCAGTGGCAGGAGATGGGCGACGTACCATCAGAAGCATCTGGTTCCTTGGCAGAGCCTGAGACAGAGTGATCGTATTGGCTGGGCGATTGACACTGGGGAGTTGTTTACATCCACCTTGAGCAGGTCCAGGCTCAGATTCTGCAGCAGGACCTCGTGGGCCAAGCAGTGTGGAGGCAGCTGTGCAGCAGCTGCTGCTTCAGCTGAGAGGGAATGGCTGGCAGATACACACTAGGGAGGTGTTAGCATGAACACCGTTTGAAATCCTCATCGTAGGGAAAGCAGTTAACAAGTGTCTGTGAACAGCTGCAGTGGACTCACACCTCTGAGTCTACTCCAGCAAGACAAAGCCTGAGAAGTTTTCACATGATAGAAGCATGAGTGTTCATCTGTGATAAGTCACACTTGCTGTCTGGAAAGAGCATGAGGCCCCCCCCAAGGTGGTTCTGGACTCATGCACACTCGCTGCCCAGAGGACTGGCTGGACATAGATTGGACAGAGGTGTTTTCACCACAGTGAGAAGCATTTTTGAGTCTATGTTTAGAAAACAACAAAGGAAATGAAAACTTTCAAGACCATGGTAACTTACTTTTCTAAAAGCCAAGATGTTTTTGTAACCAAGATGGGATTGACAGTTCATCAGAATCACTGAGTGAACTTGGAAGCTATATCAGCATACGGATCCTCTCTAAGTCTCATTTTTTACATACCTTAAATCATTTCCTCTGACCTTCACAACTTACATTCATACACCTTAAGTTACTTCTTTAGACCATAACAACTTTCATAAATTTGAAGCTTTTCTGTGGAAACATCTAATCATTTACTATGAGACATAGTTGCTAGAGAACAGAGTGCAGGGAAAAGCAATTTCCCTTTTCACACATGCAAGTGATTCAGGCTGGCAGATAATTGTGTCTCAGCCTCAAAGCCTTTTTATGTTAGAGACCCAGGTAATTTAATTCATATCATCAGCAAGCCACGTGTCCATGTTTTGCTTCCAAAGTGACTTTAAAGCCTGACTGTTTTAAAGGGGAAGCAGACTTAGCTCTCAATCAATTGATGAGGCAGTGTGGCCTTGAGGAAGGTGCTGAGGGCTGGTTGCTGCTGGTATTCTGTCTGATCAAGTTGCCACCAATGTCATCAGAGATCTGAGAAGGATGTATTTGAGTAGAAGTTCCGACCAGATGGTCTGTGTGTCGGTTGTAATGACACACACCTGCTACCTGGGCAGCCTGGGGTCCTCCAGGGTGGCTCCGTGGCCTCGTTTGGAGCAGAAGTCAGTCTTCCGCTGCCACAGTCTTTTTGCTACCAGACCCAGAAAATCTGACAGATTTTTCTGTGTAGGAAGAAGGTGGGGGATTGGCACTTTGGGGTAGCAGGGTATAGTCGTCTCCCCAGCAGTGGCCATAGGTTGGACAGGGCCTTGACAGTAGGTGAGGCATGGGGCAGTTCTTTGCCCATTGATCAGTGCCCCTATACTCAAAGCACACGTAGGTGGACGCTTCCTACCGATCACCCCAGACCCGTCAGAGGCTGGTTTATCTGTCTTTGAGGGGAGCCTTTCTCATTAAACACATCCAGTGCTCTGTCGGCAGTTCTCTGAGGGGCTCGGACTCCCTTAAGATTTGAAATAAGCTCTGCTTGTTTTAGTTACTGCTTCAGGCTTACCCTGACAGCATACACAGACGTCTAGCAGTGCTTGTCCCTGTACACGAGTCACATTTACACTTGGCACGACTGTAAGCATAGTTGTGAGGACATTAAAGAACCTGATCATTTATAAGTTGATCATTAACATGCGTGTCTTAGTTATCTTTAACGTTTGCAGCAAATTAGTAGCTTTTATGAGTTTAAGATTTTACATTTTTTTAAAAATATTTATTTATTTATTCATTTAATGTATGTGAGTACACTGTCTCTGTCTTCAGACACACCAGAAGAAGGCATTAGATTCCCCATTACAGATGGTTGTGAGCTACCATGTAGTTCCTGGGAATTGAACTCAGGATCTCTGGAAGAGCAGTCAGTGTTCTTAACTGCTAAGCCATCTCTCCAGCCTTAACAGTTTTAACCCTGTTAAGCTTGAACCTTAAAATTTTGAATTGAGGATTCAAATGCAGATCCTTTAGCATCAAAATAAAACCTTATGTTACTGGTCTGTTCATAATGTGTCTTCATAGACTATCACAGTTTCTTGTGTGACTCAGTTTATCCAAATAACTAAATTTAACAAAGCAAAGACAAACAATATAGACATAGACCTTCAAGTCAGTTTCTGATTGGGTGAGCCTTAAGAATTCACAAACCATATTTAACAAACATTGTTCTTTTCTATATAGTGCCCTGCTTTTCAGACACCAAAAGGGGGCATCAGACCCCATTACAGATGGTTGTGAGCCACCATGTGGTTGCTGGGAATTGAACTCAGAACCTCTGGAAGAGCAGTCATTGCTCTTAACCACTGAGCCGTCTCTCCTGCGCCCACATATGTTCTTTATTAAAAGTTTTTTTAGAAACCTGGTGTAGACATAAGTGGTTATGCATACATCTCTAAGTCATTTTCTATTTTTTATTTATTTATTTATTATATATGTAAGTACACTGTAGCTGTCTTCAGACACTCCAGAAGAGGGCGTCAGATCTTGTTTCGGATGGTTATGAGCCACCGTGTGGTTGCTGGGATTTGAACTCCGGACCTTTGGAAGAGCAATCAGGTGCTCTTACCCACTGAGCCATCTCACCAGCCCAGTCATTTTCTATTAACCTGATGTCTTAGAGTTTCTGTTGCTTCAAAGAAACACCATGACCAAAAAGTAAGCTGGGGAGGAAAGGGTTAATTCATTTGGCTTACATTTCCATATTGCTAATCATCATCGAAGGAAGGTAGGGCAGAAACTCAGGCAGGGCACAGTTCTGGAGATAGGAGCTGGTACAGAGGCTGTACTGGCTAATTTTGTGTCAACTTGACACAGGCTGGAGTTATCACAGAGAAAGGAGCTTCAGTTGGGGAAATGCCTCCATGAGATCCAGCTG
>NC_034592.1:149709633-149713318 GCF_900095145.1 Mus pahari
ACATCCCTCCATGGCTTCTGCATCAGCTCCTGCTTTCTGACCTGCTTGAGTTCCAGTCCTGCATCCTTTGGTGATCAACAGCAGTATGGAAATGTAAGCTGAATAAACCCTTTCCTCCCCATCTAGCTTCTTGGTCATGATGTGCAGGAATAGAAACCCTGACTAAGACAGAGGCCATGGGGGGGTGCTGCTTACTAGGTTGGTTCTCCTGGCTTGCTCAGCCTACTTTCCTATAGAACCCAGGACCACCAGCCTGGGGATGACACCGCCCACAATGGGCTGGACCCTCTCCCATGAATCACCAGTGAAGAAAATACCTTAAGCCAGGTGTTATGGAGGCATCTTCTCAATTGGGATTCCCTCCTTTCACATAACTCTAGTTTGCGTGTCAAGTCAACATAAGACTAGCCAGTACTCTAGAGCGACCATTATAACGGTAATCGTCCCATGTAATCATCATCACTTCTTGGCCTTTTGGCTAAGATCAAGTGTAAAAACTGTAATCACCAAACGCAGGTTGGTCTCCGTCCTCCTGTTCGCGGACCATGTTCACGACTCTGTCCTCGTCTGCTGTTTTCACGCTCACAGCAGAAACCATCAAACGACCATCCATCTAGTCCAAACTATCTGTGTTAATGTAGAAAAAAGAAAACAAAACTAACTGTCTTGGAGGCCTCGCATTCCCCTTAGTCTGAAAAAGGAGATAGGTTGGGAACCAGAGGGCTCAGTAGGACTGGTTGTTAAAGTGCTGTCTTAGCTGGTTTATACCTGCGGTCACCTTAACCAAGGTGGTGATGAGGTCACATGTCAGACTGAAGATGGCTGCCGGCCATACAGGTGCAGTGTACTCCATGACGCCCTCTTATTTATTTACTTTTAAAAACATCTACTTTCCTTTTGTTGTTGTTGTTGTTTTTAAGATTTATTTGTTATTATATATAAGTACGCTGTAGCTGTCTTCAGACACACCAGAATAGGGAGTCAGATCTCATTGTGGGTGGTTGTGAGCCACCATGTGATTGCTGGGATTTGAACTCAGGACCTTTGGAAGAGCAGTCAGTGCTCTTAACTGCTGAGCAGTCTCACCAGCCTAAACATCTACTTTCCTAAACTAGACTTTAAGCCAGCTCCATACAAACATGCTATAGCAAATTAAGATTACTTATATAGAGATGTTTTTACTACTGTCAACCATTTCTGTTACAAGTTTTAAGCTAATTTAAAAAGATTTTTACAGAAGTTTTAAACACAACAGCTAATAAATTTATAAATCCTGATGAGATGCAGAAAGTTTATATGTAGCAAAATGTTTTAGAGATAATTGGGCGTATTCAGAGAGTTAAACATTGTGACTGTACTGTGACATTTTTGAGACAGGCAGCAGTACTCCTTAGAGGGAATGGCTGGTGTTCTAGCTGTTTCTAAGCACAGTTGTCCTTCCCTGCGTTGCTTTCCCCCTCCCTGTCAGAGTCAGGTGGCTGACCTGACTCGGGACAGTGACTTTGTAGGGAATTTAAATAAGTATACTTGGGTCTGGAGAGGAAGGGACAAACCCAAGCTCCAGGATCAAGCCTTTCTATCAAAGTTAGAGACAGAGCAGACAGACAGAGCAGCAGGAGAGAAGGTGTGCTTCAGAAGCAGGCTGAGGAGGCGGGAGGGGCCGAGGGGTAAGGGTCACAAACGGGAACTCTCAGAGCCCCAGGAGGGCATGGAGGGCCCAGTGTACCTGTGTGACTTCCGTAGAGCAGGCTCCAGGGGCCAAGGACACAGAAGGCTCCAGAAAGTCGGTGACAGGGACAGCAGAGCAGGCAGCGCCCAGTGTGAAGCAGGGTCAGCCAAATATGACCGACGGAACAGGGACTGTAATGAACTAGACTGCTGGGGAAGAAAGGTTTATTGCCACAACCCCTGGGGTGGGGAGAGCAGAGAAGGTCAGAATAGTGGAAAAACAGGCGGGTTTTGTATGGCAGCAGAGTGGGGGTCTGCACTGATGGAGGCTCTCTGGGTCGACTGGGAGCTAGGTACCCTTGCGTGAGATACTGACCTTCAAGGGAAGGTCTTAAGGGAGGTTCCAGGGATTAAGGGCGGTTGCTGATAGACTGGAACCCAGATTAGGGAGATGTGCTTTTCTGGTAAACAGAAACCCAACTAAAGGCTTGTTTACCCGGTAACAGTCCTCGTGCTTACCCTCCAGACAACTGTACAAGCCAACGTGACTGCTCCACAGTATGATCGACAGGTTTCAGTTGTAGAGAAGAGAGAGGGATTGGCCAGTGTGACAGGGTCAGGGCTGTCTGTGAGGGGGAAGCAGAGCAGGGCTAGAGAGGGAGACCGAAAATAGCGGGGGTAGGGAGGATGGATCCATAGCTCAGGGCAGGGAAGCCAGTGAGCAGGAGAGTTCTGGGAAATGGATGACAGGAGCCCTGAGGCCAGTGTGAGTTTTGCGGTGCTAACAGGCACCACAGGTAGCCATCTGTCCCTTCTGCGTCTCCCAGAGGAAATGGCTCCTTTCGTAGGTGGGGGCCACTTTCACAAGTGCCGTGGGCTTCTGTCTAACCCCTGGAAGTGCTCCTTAGTCCAGGTTGAGCTCACTGGACTGCTCTTTTGGAGTCTGGGGAATTGGAGTTTCATTTAGACCTAACATTAACCACATGGATGGAACCCGTCTTGCTCTTGCTGTCTGGGCTGGGTTCTTCCCACTGTGCCTTACCCCCAGTCCTAGGAACAGTTTTCTTCTCTTCCTTCTTTGTTTGCTTGTGCGTGTGTGTACACACTCCTGTCTGGGACTGTAGGTGCATGCCTGCTGCACCACGTCTGGAGGTCGGGAGGCAGCCGTAGCTGTCAGTCAGTGCCTTTCAGCTTGTTTTGTTGGTGTTTCTGTTGTTTACTGCCGTGTGTCAGCCTCACTGGCCTTCTATCCTCCAAGTGTTCTGTTCTGGCTGCTGTCTTTCCAGGGAGGTATTGGAATTATAGATGTGTGTGCTGAGGCTGCTGTATCTTACATGGGATCTGGGGATTTGAATTTAGGTCCTTAGGCTTGCATGGCAAGTGCTTATTTCTAGAGCCATCCCCTCAGCTCCCCAGTAAATGTTTTAACTTAATCTTTTAAGAAAAATTTTAAAAAGATTTATTTTATGTATGAGTATACTGTAGCTGTACTGATGGTTGCGAGCCATGATATGGTTGCTGGGAATGAAGGTTGCTCTCTCCTGTCAGCCCCACTTGCTTCGACCTAAAGATTTATTTATTATTATACATAAGTACACTGTAGCTGTCTTCAGATGCACCAGAAGAGGGTGTTAGATCTCATTACAGGTGGTTGTGAGCCACCATGTGGTTGCTAGGATTTGAACTCAGGACCTCTGGAAGAGCAATCAGTGCTCTTACCTGCTGAGCCATCTCTCCAGCCCCTTAAGAAATTATTTATGTAATTTCTGTGTGCAGAGGGATGACTGTCACTCTGTGTAAGTCAGAGGACAACACAGGAGTCACTTCTCTCATCCTACCACATGAGTTCTAGGGATCAAATGTAGATTGCCAGGCAGCATAAATATCTTTATCCACAGAACCATCTTACCAGCCCTTAAATTAAGTTTTTTTTCTTTCAAGACAGTGTTTCTTTGTGTAGCCCTGGCTGCCCTGGAACTCACTCTGTAGACCAGGCTGGCCTCAAACTCAGAAATCC
>NC_034592.1:149713433-149717180 GCF_900095145.1 Mus pahari
CTTTCTTTCTTTCTTTCTTTCTTTCTTTCTTTCTTTCTTTCTTTCTTTCTTTCTTTCTTTCTTTTGTATGTACATTGGTGTTCTGCCTGCATGTGTCGATGTGTGAGAGTGTCCCATCTCCTAAAACCGGAATTAAAGACAGATGTGAACTGTAGGTAAGTGCTGGGAATTGAACCTGGGTCCTTTGGGAGAGCAACCAGCATACTTTAGGGAGAAAGTTCATCAATTAAGAGCACTTGCTGCTTTTCTAGAGATCTGAGCTCAGTTCCCAGCATGCACATGGCATGGACAGGCCCCTGTGACTCAAGCTCCAGGGCAATCTGATGCCTTTTTCTGGCCTCCGTGTGCATGCCTGTGCGTGTTCACATACATACAGACCACGCATGTGCACACAGCAGAGCCGGCTTCCTTCCCTCCTCTCAGGGTTCAAACTCCTGAGCCTCCTTGGCTTCCGGCTCCCCAAGAGAGTGTGGTCACATCCCATGCTTTGTGTAAGGCAGGATCTTCTAACTGGATTAAACATTTACACTGAAACAGCATCACAGATTGGTGGCTTACAATGCAGAGGGAAAAGAGGACTTACCTTCTGAATTGACGGCTGACGGCTTTAGCCACCTGGTGTTTTTTGATGGAATTGGAGAAATCAAAGTTATCTGTGTACACTCTGAGGATGGCCTTTTAGCAGCTTTGCAGATTCAGGGTTCTCTCTCTCCCCCTGTCTGTCTCTGTGTGTGATGTGTGCATGGGTTATAAGTGTAATATGTGCAAATCTGTGTTTGTGCACATATGTGTGAAGCATGGGGATCCATTATAATTATCTTCTAAAACTATTCTTTGTGGTTCCCAGGCGTTCCATTTCCTCAAACCTCAGGGGTGTTCAGACGTGCTGCATGTTCAGCTGGGTTCCAAATTCCACTTGTTCCCTTGTGGTATCTGGGCACAGCTACATACTGGGTGGTAGTGGAGACCAGAACCGATAGGGTCTGAAGGATCCAGGTCTGGCAGTGAGGTGTGGGGCAGGAGGCTTCTCTGAGGTCTTTAGTGTTATAGCTCTCCTAGACAGTCTTCAGAGAAACAGCTTATGCACATACACTGTATTTGGAATGGACAAGGGCTCTATGAGCCTTGAAGAGTGGGAAGGGGTTTTCAGGGTCCATGTAAGTCACTGGCTGGAGCTTCATGTACCTGGAATGTCTCGTTTGTATGGAGAAGCCACCCACATATCCCAAGTGCTTGCTGAGCAGTCTTGTCTGGAGAGAGGAAGGTAGGCTGTAATGTTGCCAAGAACCACGTGACCTTCCTTGGGTAGAAGGTGGGGGTTGGGGGAGGTCAGACTCCCCAGATCAGGCAACGAAGAGGAAACCCCACTAAGAAAAGGAGTCCTCCATTTTGTGCCAAGCTCAGGAAAGCTGTCTGGACACAGACATAAAGCTGTCTGGTAGACTGCAATCTTAGCAGCAGGGTCTAACAGTTCTCCTCCTCAGTTTTTAGACAAGTCTCTGAGGGAACTTGGAGCTCAGTGACACGGCCCAGCTCGTGGGAGCACAGGATCCTTCTGTCTTCCCCAGTGCTGAGAATGCAGAGCCCTGCACCACACAGTCCGCTCTGTGTATGAGTGCTGGGCTTTGAGCGCCACCCTCATGCTTACGGAGCAAGCACCTCGCCGTGCTCTGAGCTGGCTCTCTTGCCCATTGGAGCATTTTTCTTTTCAGTGGTTATTTTTAGACTAGAGCATGGTGGTACCTTCATATAATCACAATGCCTGAGGATCTGCAGCAGGAGCATTGCTATGAGTTCAAGACTACAGAAGGCTGTCAAGGCTAACCTTCATCACATACACAGGACCTTGCTGGTGCTGTTCAGCTGTCCTGTGGTTAGTGAGCTCTGGTGCGGCCTCGGTGCTGGAGAGGCACGCACCCTAGTGTGTGGACTGTGACTTACATTTGGAATGATGCAAATACAGAAGAGTGAGGATTTTGGCCCAGAAACTTTTACTATTTACATTACTGTGTCTGTGTTTTCATGCTGTGTACATGTGGAGGTATGTATGTATTTAAAGGCTATTTGTATTTTTCAGACAGGGAAGGTAGGTTGATAAGATCTTACCTAACTAACACATGAGGTCCTGATTTCAATCCCCAGCATAAACTGGGCATCTGTAATCTCAAGACTAAGAAGGTAGAGACAGGAAAAGTGAGAAACTCAAGGCTGCCCTCCCATACTCCAGTCATAGCAAGCATAACAACTGGTGCTACTTAAGACCAACAAGAAAAAAGAGACCAGCACTCGGGAGGCAGAAGCAGGCAGATTTCTGAGTTTGAGGCCAGCCTGGTCTACAGAGTGAGTTCCAGGACAGCCAAGGCTACACAGAGAAACCCTGTCTTGAAAAACCTAAAAAAAAAAAAAAAAGAAGGGGGGGCGGAGAGAAGGGAGGAAGGGAGGGTAATTCTCATAATCAGGGAAATGTGAACCATTTTTTTTCACCTTTTTTTTTAATTAGATATTTTCTTTATTTACATTTCAAATGCTATCCCGAAAGTTCCCTATACCCTTCTGTGAACCATTTTTAAATAGTTGTCAGTGCTATAGCTTACTAGGAATGTGCTGTTAGAGGGCCTGTGGGACAACTTAGCAGACAAAAGCACTTGGCATACAAGCTTGGGACCCGAATTTGATCCCCAGAACCCACGTAAAGATGGAGGAGAGAATGAGGCCAGAGTTGTCACTTCTGTGACATGCCTCAGTAACAGTTGTAAGTCGTATCCTCTTAGACTCCGTACTCAGGAGGGAGAAAGAGGCAGGTAGATTTCTGTGAGTTTGCAGCCAGCCTGGTTATAGTGAGAACCTGTCTTATAAATAAATAAATAAAAACTTAAACCCATTTGTGGGCTGGAGAGATGGTTCAGCCGTTAAGAGCACTTGCTGCTCTTACAGAGGACCCAGGTTCAAATTTCCAGAACCCAAAAGGGCTGCCCACAGTGGCCTACAGCTTCAGTTTTTAGGGATGCAGCGCCCTCTTCTGGCCTCCATTGGGCACTACATTCACATGGTACACAGACATACATTGCAGGGACTTACATGTGAAATAAAAATCTTTTTTCATTACTTTTATTTGTTTGTGGCAAATGCAGACGCAGAGGTTGGAGATAGCTCTCAGAAGTCGTGTCTCCCTGTACACGTTGGTTGTGAGAATCAGACTCTGGTTCCCAAACTTAGCAGAAAATGCCTTTACCTGGCTCTACAAATAGACTTTCTTTGTTGCTTTAAAAAAGAAGGAAAAAGACAATAAAAATATGGCCAGTGTTGACTGTTTGCTTGCCAACTGTCTGTTAGCCCGGCTTCCTTGAGCTCAGCACTGCCCTGAGCCCACTGTCTCTAAACTGCCTGTGCTTCTCCCAGCCATCTGCATCATCCTGGTGCACCTGCTCATTCGGTACCGACTGCACTTCCTGCCTGAGAGCGTGGCTGTTGTTTCTCTAGGTAAGTGATCCTGGGGGGCCATTCCAGAACACCAAATCCATATATAATGGAGCTGTCTCTCATTTATGTCCCCCCATCTTCCAGGTGACGCTGTGTTTTAAGGAATGATGCTATGGTTTGGTTGATTGTGGACAAGGAAACCCTGAGTCTATCTAGTTAGCAGGTCCTTTAGATGCTCGTGGCCTCAGCTAACTAGAGAGTTGTTTGAGCTCTAGGTGGGAGAGCATTCTGAAGTGTTCCTTTTTTTTTTTTTTTTTTTTTTTCAAG
>NC_034592.1:149717735-149743593 GCF_900095145.1 Mus pahari
TCCTGTTCTAACACATCTGACATCCTCTTCTGGCTTCTTTGGGAACTGTATGCATGTGGTACATAGACATACATGAGGACAAAACACTTGTTCACATAGAAAAAAAAAAAAAGTAAAAAAAAAAAAAAAAAAAAAAAGAAGAAGAATAAATATTGGGCCAGGAGAACTCGGGAGATAGAGGCAGGCAGATCTATGTGAACTCAAGGCCGTCCTGGTCTACTGTTAATCCTGAGATTCACCAGAGAAAAACCAGTTCAACAATTTTGAGCCAACTTCGAAACAAACTTTAATCAGATACTGACCAGAATGGACGGTGGTCAGGACCGTTCCCTGGATTCCTAGCTGAGTGGCGATGAGGCACGTTTGGTAGGGGTGATTTCAGGACAAGTTCATACGGTCATCACATTTTCCCTTGTGGTGGTGTTATTTTCCAAGAACTGTAATTCCCAACATTCCAGAAAGTTACCTGGTCCCTGGGCAGGTGGGCAGGTTAACTTCAGGTCTTATACTGTGTAAGTTCCAGGACAGAACTACATAGGGTTACCCAGTCAAAAAAAGAAAAAGAAGGAGGGAGAGGAGGAGAAGGGAAGATGGAATAATAATAATAATAGTAATAATAATAAAAATGGCTGGAGAGATGGCTCTGTGGTTAAGAGCACTGACTGCTCTTCCAGAGGTCCTGAGTTCAAATCCCAGCAACCACATGATGGCTCACAGCCATCTGTAATGGGTTCTGATGCCCTTTTCTGGTGTGTCTGAAGATAGCAACAATGGTCTTACATATATAAAAAATAAATCTTTTTAAAAAGGTAATAATAATAACAATAATAATAATCCTAGCAGTTAAGAGCATTGGCTGCTCCTGCAAAGGGCCTAGACTCCAGCAAACACATAGCACCCAGAACCATCTGTGAAATTGTTTTAGGAGATCTGATATCCTCAGGCAACAGGCATGCATGTGCACGTGATGTACAAACAAACATGCAGGCCCAACATCCACACACTCAATCTTAAAAATATAAAAATTAGGGACAAGAAATGTGGCTCAGTAGTTTAGTCCCCAAATTGATATCGGGTCTCAGAACTGCCTGTGACTTCAAAGGATCCAGCACCTACTTGTAGACATGTACAGACAGGCAGACAGACAGTTAAAATGTGGGTGAGTGTGGCTCCCTGAGACCACTGACCCCAGGACTGGCCCTCAGGCTCTCAGCAGACAGGAGCTGCTAGCTAAAGCCCTTTCTTCCTTTTTCCTTGGAACTCGAACCCTAACTTGTGCTTGGCTTTTGATGCTGAGGACTGAACCCAAGGCCCCCCTGGTGTGGGCAGGCAAGTGCAGTTCCCACTAAGCCGCATTAGGCCTCTGGGGTCCTCCGTGTGATCCGGCCTCTCTGTGAGACTTGAGGAGGAAGGGGTACTCGGAAAGTATTTGGTCTTGGTTATCGTGAAAATGATGCGCTTTGCTGTGGTGGATTGGGACGGGTGAGACAGTGGGACTGATAGAACCAAGAGAAGTTGGCCTTCCCTTCTTTTGATGCTGCCGTTGGAATGTTGTGATGCCTGGAACATGGGTAGCCATCTTGCAGTTACATGGCTCAAAGAAAAAAGCCAGAATAGTGAGCACAGCCATGGGCAGATGGGAAGGCCAGAGTCTTGGTTGTATCATTGTTTTCTGGTCCTGACAGCCCACAGTAACCTGCAGCACTGCCTGTTATAGGAATAATAAACTGTTATTAGAGACTGTTCCTAGAGACTATTTAAATGCCAGGTCTTCTAGCTTGCTGCTAAAAGTATGTAGACCAATATCAAACTTTTTCCATTAAAGGCCACAGTCACTTTTAAACAGACTCCGACTAGAGAGAGTGCATTGCAAACCTCTGGACTCACATAACCAGAAACCCACAAGTAATGGAGGCTTCAGGGCCCAAGTCCCTGGTCACCACATCACCTCTGGTCCTGTTGCTTTCTTTCTGGCTTCTCTCAGGCAGGCTGCTTAGTCAGCAGCCCCGCAGCTACAGATGCCATGAGAAGTGTACCTGTCCCCACTGGAACCAGGCTGTAAGCTGCTGCCTGCACTGCCACTCAGATTTAGGATGGGGTAGAACCATTGGGCCATTTCTTCACCCATGTGGCCCAAGTCACTGTCTGGTGAGAAGGAGGGTATGTCTGCTCACAGGTAGAAAGCACCCCGAGAGAGTACTGAAGTCCAGGGTGTTTCTTATGTGAGGAGCGGTCAGAACAGAATCAGTGATGGAGCAGACAAAACAATCTGGATTTCCTTTTTCTTTTTCTTTTCTTGTTTTTTAAAGATTGATTGATTTAATGCATCACCATTGCTCCCTTCAGACACACCAGAAGAAGGCATCAGGCCTCATTACGGATGGTTGTGAGCCACCATGTGGTTGCTGGGAATTGAACTCAGGACCTCTGGAAGAGCAATCAGTGCTCTTAACCACTGAGCCATCTCTCCAGTCCCAATCTGTATTTCCTAAAGCCCAGGGCTGGCAAGATGGTTCAGTGGGTAAAGGTGCTTGCTGCCAATCCTTCAGTCTGTGTGTGATCCCCTGCTGCCACTGACCACCCCAGGATTACCCCAGTTGATCCGTGGCAGCAGGGGCCCCTGGAATGAGGGTCCTCGAAGCTAGGTGGGTAAGGATTCGTTGGAGACAATCAGAAACAAACACATAGGCAGTTTGAATCTGAGTGTACTTTGCAGCTCTCAAGCAGGGGATTTTATACATTAAAAAACCAAACATTACATCTCTTAGAAACTGTATCCAGTGAAACAATCACAAATACCAACAAAATCATTTGGCACAGTAAAGCACAAAAATCATCCAAGCATTACAACTCTAAAACTATTCAGTGAATCACAAACAGAACAGGTAACATCATTATAAATCATCAAAATATAACAATTCTAAAAGGATGTATTCAGTGGGGGCCGTCGTTTAAGGCTAGTGGCATACTTCCAAGAGCAGGTTAATAAATCTTTAATGGTCAGTGCTTTTAACCGCTGAACTAACTCTACAGTCCCATATGGTCAATTATTGTTTAACATCTTCTAATGCCTGATTTTTTATAAATCTTCAATGTGTAAATTTAAACTATTTTAATTCTTTCGAATTAAGGCTTTCTTTACCATATACCAAAGCCTACCTCTGATGACACATGTGCTGCCATATGAAATTTTATTGTTGGTAAAGTTTTTATTATAGTTTTGTAAATGATGTAAAAAGTAAAGCATTGGTTTCCTGGGGATAAGGTCAAGTAAGTGACCCCATCTCTAGGAATGGTTTCTTACCCATTATTCTCGCTTAAGTTCTTAGCCTAGGCTACCAGGAACATGTAAATAAGAAAAGGAATAAGAGAAAACAAAACAGATAGATTGCCATGAGAACTACGGCTCAATATTTTTTCTCTGTCAAAGAGTCCCACAACCGGTTCCAGGAGGCCTCCCCTTTTGTCAATCGCCTCAGTCCGTGAAACTTGTCACACAGATCCTACTGGAGGTGGTGTGGCACCCTGCTTCCATATGGAATTGTCCTCTGAGCTCCATACACTAACGTGGATGCCTCCTGTCTTAGGGTTTTACTGCTGTGAACAGAAACTATGACCGAGGCAACTCTTATAAGGACAACATTTAATTGGGGCTGCCTTACAGGTTCAGAGGTTCAGTCCATTATCATCAGAGTGGGAGCATGGCAGTGCCCAGGCAGGCATGGCACAGGAGTTGCTGAGAGTTCTACATCTTGTTCTGAAGGCAAACAGAAGAAAACTGACATGCTCGGGCAGCTAGGAGGAAGCTCTCAAAGCCCACCCCCACAGTGGCACACCACACTTCCTCCAACAAGACCACACCTCCAAATAGTGCTGCTCCCTGGGCCAAGCATATTCAAACCACCACATCCCCCTTCCCCTCATATAAAATGAAAGAATAAACTTTTTCTTTTTCTTTTTTTTTCCCAGAGCTGGGGACCGAACCCAGGGCCTTGCACTTGCTAGGCAGGCACTCGCTAGGCAGGCGCTCTGAGCCTAAATCCCCAACCCCAAGAATAAATTATTTTTTATTTTTTCTTTTCTTTTCTTTTTTTCCCCCGGTTTTTTGAGACAGGGTTTCTCTGTGTAGCCCTGGCTGTCCTGGAACTCACTCTGTAGACCAGGCTAGAATAAATTTTTAAATGACTTGAAACACCCTCTCCGCCTGGAGCATGGTGTGACCGTACTGAGGTGGCCAGTTCAAGAATGTCTGACTTTTGTGCTGAGAACAACTCCACATGAAGCTGAAAGAAAGCAGCCAGGCGTCTCCTTGGACACCTTCCCAGTGCTCAGTTCATGCCTCTGCAGTCGCTTGGAGTACATTGTCCTTCATGTTGAGCCTACGTGTTCTAAAAGGAGGAACAACATGCACACTTACCAACATTTCCCCTTCTACTCTGTTGTGCTGTGACTGAGAGCCCGGCTGTTCCCACTGTAAAGACAGCTTCTCTTGGACTTCTTGAGGGATTCCCTGTTCCCAGATTTCTGGCTATCTCTGTATTTGGAGGTATTACACAGGAACAGAAATGACTCAAAGACAGCGGGATCACCCAAAGCCCTCCCTGGATGGTGACAGCTCACAGAGGGACCCTGGAGTGCACTCACGCTGCAGGTGCTCAGCTGGTCTCTGCTTCTCCCAGATAGCTGGTGGCTCCGGGACGGCTTTTAAAGGGGAATAGCTCCTGGTAGAAGGCCACATACCTAAGAGTGTGTATATATGGGCAGCGTATATAGACCTGATAGCTTGGTTTTGTTTTATTGGTGTTTTGTTTGTTTTTGTTTTTCAGACATGATCTCACAGTGCAGCTCTGACTGTCCTGGTACTCATTATGTAGACCAGGCTGGCCCTAAATCTCATACAGATCCGCCTGTCTCTGTCTCCTGGGTGCTGGGATTAAAAGTGTGCACCACTGTAGCTTTCAGTTTTTGGTTTTTCAAAATATGGTTTCTCTGTGGAGCCTTGGCTGTTCTGGAACTCACTCTGCAGACCAGACTGGCCTCAAACTTAGACATCCGCCTGCCTCTCCATCCCAAGTGCTGGGATTAAAGGTATGAGCCACCATGCCCGACCCAAAAGACAACATTTGTGAGTCTCTAGCCTGTGGGTCATGGGTTAGAATTCAGGTTATCAGGTTTGGTGGCAAGTGCCTTTACCAGATATGCTACTTCATTTCCTACACACACACACACACACACACACACACACATCACCTATGCTTTTAAGTGGTAGAAATAAGAATGAATAGTATAGCTGGGTGTGGTGACACACACCTATAATCCTAGCACTTGGGAGGCAGAGGCAGGGGCATCTCTGAGTTTGAGACCGGCGAGTTCTAGAACAGCTGCACAGAGAAACTGTCTTGGAAAACAAAACAAAAAAAGGACACATCCATCTGGGCTCTGAGGTCCTGTTGCTTTCTGCTGAAACCGGGTGGTGCAGGAGGGTGACTGGCCGTGGAAGGTATCTTCTCTGCACGTACTCAGATTATACCATGCTGTGTTCGCCAGAGATTTAAGTGGAAACGCATCATGATTTACACCACGCCGTGGTAATTCCTGTTCTTCGTTCTCAGATACAGGCCTGTAGAACTCTAGGGCAAGCTGCTGTAATGGGTACCACCCACTCTAGAGCACTGCTCAGTCCAGCCAAGTAGCCTTGTGCTAAGTTTCTGCTGTTTGCTTTTTCCTTCCAGGTATTCTCATGGGAGCAGTTATAAAAGTTATAGAGTTTAAAAAGCTGGCAAATTGGAAGGTAGGTTTGTCATAGCCCCCACTTATGCTTTCCATTGTGTGTGTGTGTGGCTGTGTGTGCACATGTACGAACGAGGTGAACGGTCTTGGGTGTCAGTGTTCCTCAGGTGCTATTCACTGTATGCTGTGAAGTAGGTCTCTCACTGGCTCAGACATATGTAGGCCATGTAAGGCAGGCCATGGATTCCAGGAACCCCCGTCTCTCCCTCTCTGTGCTGGGATTCCAAGCATGTATTTTGCCTTTATGTTTAGCTCCTCTGATTCCTGAAGGCTGGGATTACAGGCTGTGCCACTACACTTCACTTGGTCTGTTTAAAACAGTGTCTCTCTTTGCTCAGGCTTGCCTGAGATTGTCAATCCTCCTGCCTCAGCCTCCAGGGTGAGCAGGACTACAAGTGAATGGAACTTAGGGCATGCTGTGCATGGGCCTTTCCACTGATCTGTACCCCAGCTTACAGTTGTTATAATTAGATTAGATGCAAATGAAGTCAGGGCAGCTCAGGAGGCACAGCGGAGTGCTATAGCCTGGGCGCAGGCCATTTGAAAAGACACAAGTTGGTAGAGGACGGCTATGGTCAAGATTGATTGTTTGGGCTGGTGGGTGGGGGTGGCACACACCTTTAATCTAGCACTCAGGAGGCCAACCTGGTTTACAGAGTGAGCTCCAGTACAGCCAGGGCTGTCACACAAGGAAACCCTGCCTGGAAAAAAAAAACAAACAAACCATTGTTCATTGTGGGGACTGTGCTGCCCAGTCCCCGTGTTGGGAAGGCATTCACAAACACTCAGTTTCTGCTCCAGGGACCTGACTTCTGGTACACACATGTCTGGTACACACATGTCTACCTACGTTTTTGGAGATTTATTTGTTTTATTTGCATGTGTGTCTATTCACCACATGTGTGCTCGGTATTTACAGAAGCCAGAGAGAGCATCAGATCCTCTGGGACAGGAGAGAATAAATGGTTGTTAGCCTCTGTGTGAGTGCTGGGAACTGAACCTGGGTCTGCAAGAGCAACCAATGCTCTTAACCCTGAGACATGGCTCCAGCCCCAGGAACATAGCTTAAAAAAGGAAAAAAAAATTAAAGCAAAATTGAGCTGGGCAGTGGTGGCAAATACCTTTAATCCCAGCACTTGGGAGGTAGAAACAGGCAGATTTCTGAGTTCGAGGCCAGCCTGGTCTACAGAGTGATTTTTGCTTGTTGTTTGTTTGTTTTTGTTTTGTTATTGTGTGACAGGGTCTCTGTAATCCTGTCTGTCTGAGAGATAGCTGATTGTCAGGCTGGCCTTGAACTCACAGAGCTCCTTCTGCCTCTGCCATCAAGTACTTAGATCAAAGGTGTGCAACATCATATCTGACAAGAAAGCAAAATTTTGAAAGGGAAAGAAAACAAAAAGCTCAAAACACTCAAGTTTCTTAATGTGTGGGGTAGCGGTCTTGGATCCATATTGTTCAAGTCCCAACCACAGTCACTTTGGGCCAATATTGGGACATGGCCAAAAGGCACATGGGACCTTCTCGTGGGGCCACCTCTGGATCTCCGTATCCTTTTCTGACTCAGCGGATGTTCTCTTAGCTCAGTAAGCACAAGGTCCTGGGTTCAATTCCCAGTACCAAGAAAAACATGAAAGTCTGTGTGTGTGCCCTTGTCATCTGCTTCTGACCTCCCCTGGCCTCTGATCTTAACCTGACATTCAGAGATCCTATTTCCAAGTACGGTCACAGCCCAAATTTCCTGGTGGACTGACTGGGCAGGGGCTGCTGCTGCAGCGCCTCCCTTTTCTTCAGAAGCTCTAGAATCTCACCCTCCAAAGCATCAACATGACTTGTAGGAGTCGGCTCTTCTTCACTTTGTGGCTCTGGAAATCAAACCAGGTCCCCGGCTGCAGTTGCCAGACTTGGCCTCTGAGCTCTTAGCTGGCCTGGCGCTGTGTGTCAGATGCAGAAGGTGACATAGTCTCTGCTGGTTGTCTCCAGGCGCTGGCTTCAGCATCCAGCAGTTGTACCAGCCTAGGCCCTGAGCGCAGGCCTCCTGAGCTCGCCACTGACCGGCGGGCTCTTGGTCCCAGGCTCCCGTCCTGAGTGCCCTACCTTTTGACTTTACAGGAGGAAGAGATGTTTCGCCCCAACATGTTTTTCCTTCTTTTGCTCCCACCTATCATCTTTGAGTCCGGATACTCACTGCACAAGGTAAGGCTCCCCCGGAGCAGTGCCTAGTGGGCGTGTGGCTACTCCCCAAGAGGTTGCTACCCTTTAACAGCAGTAGCCCCTGCTTCCTGGGGCAGGCCTGACCCTGGCATGCTGAGCCTGCACAGGTGCTGGAGCTTCCAGGCCTGCTTTCTGAAGGTTGTGGGCAGTTTGGCCAACTACAGAGCAGATGGCATTTGTATTTTTTTACTTCTATTTTTATTTTTTGTTTTTTTGAGAGAAAATCTGACTGTGTGGCCCTGGCTGGCCTGTGTGTCTGCTTCCTGAGTGCTGGTGTTAAAAGCCTGTAAAAACAAAACCAAAAGACAACTCCTCATACCCAGTGCATCTTCTCAACTGTTGTCTCCCCCTTAGCCCCACCCCAGAGGACACACTTGACCTAGAAACAAGGAAGAGAATTCCTGGTACTGAGCCCCTTCACAGTGTTGCCTGAGTGGAGTCTGCATAGTCCTAGTAGCTTCAGCTCTCCCTTGTGTGGAACTATAGGAATTGTTCCTGTGTTGCTTGGACTCCAATATTTTCTTGTATTTTATGGTTTTTCAGCTCTCCCCTGTGTGGAACTATAGGAATTGTTCCTGTGTTGCTTGGACTCCAATATTTTCTTGTATTTTATGGTTTGGGTTCTTTTGAGACAGAGTCTCATGTAGTCTAGGCTGGCTAGGAACTTACTTTGTGGCTGAGAATGATCTAGAACTTGTCATTCCCCTTCCCAGGTGCTAGGATTGCAGGCATGTATCCCAGCATCTCTGTGCTGGACTTGAACCCAAGGCTTCATGCATGCCAGGCAAGGGGTCTGTCTTAGTCAGGGTTTCTATTCCTGCACAAACATCATGACCAAGAAGCAAGTTGGGGAGGAAAGGGTTTATTCGGCTTACATTTCCACATTGCTGTTGATCACCAAAAGATGCAGGACTGGAACTCAAGCAGGTCAGAAAGCAGGAGCTGATGCAGAAGCCATGGAGGGATGTTCTTTACTGACTTGCCTCCCCTGGCTTGCTCAGCCTGCTCTCTTAATAGAACCCAAGACTACCAGCCCAGAGATGGCACCACCCATAAGGGGACCTCCCCCTTGATCACTAATTCAGAAAAATACCTTACAGCTGGATCTCATGGAGGCATTTCCCCAACTGAAGCTCCTTTCTCTGTGATAACTCCAGCTGTGTCAAGTTGACACAAAACTAGGGTCTACCACTTAGCCTCGTACCCCAGCGGAGCCCTTTGCTTATCTGTTTGATGATGCTAATATGGCATAAAGGACTTTCTGATGGAAAGAAAAATGAGGAATAACCATCCTTAGATATGGTCCAGGAAAAGGCTTTTAATGTAGATATGAGGGAGTGAACAGGCATCAGGAAGGGTCCAGACTGAACATGGCTAGTAGAATAGACCTAGCCATGAGAGGAGAGAGAGAGAGACAAGAGAGAGGGGCAAGTGGGCCGAGAGATCCAAGAGTAGAACTAAGAGAACCTGTGACCAAAATGTCTTAATGTTATGTAGGAAAGAGAAACTGGGGCAGGGCTGAAGAAGTTAGGGTAGGTAGGGGGCTAGAGTGAGAAGTACTGAGACTAACCAGGACTGCCTGGGATTTTGAGGACCTGGCAGCCAATATCTGATTTTATGTGTTAATAGGTACTCGGCCATTTGTCCCAGGTTTCTTTGGAACCTAACACTGACCACTGTCCAGTGTTTGAACTTAATAGCCTTTTCAAAATGCACCCTTTAATTGAGTGGAAAACTGTGACAGTGTAGACTTTAGACTGGGACAGTACCGGACCATGCTTGTTTCTGTCACACCTGGGTATTGAGCACCATCCATATGAGCCTTGAGCCTTATGGGAGCACAGCCAGACCCTCCTAAGAGCTAGCTGGGGATAAGACCAAGGAAGACCCCTGTGCAGGAAGGCTAGCATGAGGCACACAAAGGATCAGGGTGCACCCTGGAGGCTAGGGCCCAGGCAGTAAGGCACAGGCCTTCCCAAGTTCAGCTCACCCGCATCACAGATGCAAGTGGGAATCAAGGCAGAGGAAGCACCATCAGGCGGAGCTTTGGCAGAGGCCATTCTGGGTGCAGTCAGTAGACAGTAGAGAGAAAGGGACTGGGGACAGTTGAGACTAACTCACTCTTGCCGTGGGCCAGGGTGAGGAACCTGTGAGACAGGAAAACAGAGATGGTGGCAGGGGTTCCAGTCAGCGGTGCAGGGCAGGCAACAACCCTGGCCCTCATTTGAGAGTCCAGCCTTGGAGAGACCACAGTTGAAGGAGGGCTGGTGCATCCTCCCTGCCTTACTAGTTGGCCTCTTGTCCTTCTCACCCCCCGCCCCCAGGGGAACTTCTTTCAGAACATCGGTTCCATCACTCTCTTCGCTGTCTTTGGAACGGCAATCTCGGCTTTTGTAGTAGGTGGCGGAATTTACTTTCTGGGTCAGGTAAGAAAAGCATCCCCCATGACCCTGAAGACTTGATTGGAGGGCAGTGCAGGGTGGGACGGGAGCCTCCAGACCAGAGGTCCTGGTAGTGTGTGCCTTCCTAGGAGGAAGTCCCCATTCATGCCTGTGACTGTGGTGTCTGGAATTGTCACCCCAGACACTTGACCTTACTTGTAAGCTGGCCTAAAGTTGGAGTGGACTAGCGCGTGGTAGGTACTGTAGGTGCCACGGCTGACAGTAGAGCAGGTGGCAGTTGTGTTCTTGGGGAGACTGGAGCAGGCCTGAAGCTTGTTCTTCACTAGTAAAGATTTGCATTTAAATCAAAGCTGGCCGTGAGTCTGTCGCTCTGTTCCTATGGTGCTCCTGCCGTTGTCAGCCCTTTTCTGAGGCGGCAGCCGGGCTCTGGGCTGTGGGCTTCACGTGAGCTTACTTCATCTGGAATGAGTCCTTGGAAGGCGTCACCGAGACCTCCTCGGTGCACACCATTCACCGCCCGTTTCCTGTGCTGTCCGTAGAAGCGTAGCCTCCCCAATGGCTGCTCTCTCTCCTGGTGGTGGCAGCCCACTCCCGCTGACTCTTACCTTCACAGCTGACTGCACAGCCAAGATCAAGTCTGCCCTGAAGCTTTCCTAGATGCCCGGCCTCACTGTGTTTCTGCAGGGCTAAGGGAGTCCCCTTTAGAGCAGAGACCCACAGCTGCCAGGCTGGGAGAGGAGCAGCATATGCGCACTCGGGCCAGATGCCACACTTGCTCACAGCAGCCCTTGGGGGTTTCCCTGTTTTCAGTGGGGACTGAAGATGATGTCCTTATTAGTTGATAAGCAAGCACTGATGGACATTTTAATCTTCCTGGCTGTTCTCCAGGGAATCTTTTTGTGTGTGTCTGTGTGTCTGTGTGTTTTATTTTACAGGCCGATGTAATCTCTAAACTCAACATGACAGACAGGTAAATCTTTCCACTGTAATTCCCCCGTGCGACTGCTGTTCAGGCCTGGGACGTTTTCTGCACGTGGCTTCCTGGGTGTGGTCCCTCCCCTCTTCCTAGCCTGGCTTGCCAATGTTTCCAGTATAGAATCTGTTCTGAATTAATCTGTCTCTGAAATGAGTCAGAATCATATTGATACTTTGAAAGACCCCCGATCATAGCCTTGCTGATTGAATTGAGTGATTTCACTTAAGCTTTGGAGGGAATAACTGGTCAGTTAGCTAACCTGGCACATCTCCAAGCCATATCATGTATTCTTTGTTCTTTCCTTAAGAATTGTCTTAAGAGCCTGGATATACATATTATAGCTCAGGGCCAGAGCCCTTGCCTGCCATTTATGCAGCCCTGGGTTCAATCCCCGATACTGCAAAGGCAAATAAAAACTTTATAGCCAAAAGGTCGCCTTCCCAATAACTGGGATGGGAGAGAGTGAGTTAAGAACCTTGACTCTGGAATTCCCACCAAGATCAGGGGCAGCAGGCAGGTCCTGGGCCTGGGGTGGACACCTCTCCATCTGCCTCCATTCCAGCAGACACTGCTCTTACAGTCTCCTTAGTCCACGAGGGAGAAGCAGCTAGAGCAGCTGTGACTTAGAAGGCCTCCAGTCTTGAGTTACAAAAGGACCCAGGCCTAGCACAGCCTGAGGAGTCTGCAGGGCTGAGCTTGCTGTCTGTCCGTGTCTGCTCTCAGCAGCTGTCTGCTGGCCAGTGGGAAGCTGTGGACGAGGGCCAAGGACGACTTGTTCCATCCAGATCCCTCCCATGAACTGGGGGTGTCAGGCTTCAGCTGCCATGTAGTGCTGTACCTCATACCAGGGCTTTAGAGCTGTTGATGGGAACTGAGCCACGGATAACCAGCCTGATCGACAGTACCCTCCTCCCCGGACAGGAATATTGTAGGATTTTTTTTGTTGTTGTTGTTTTTTTTCGAGACAGGGTTTCTCTGTGTAGCCCTGGCTATCCTGGAACTCACTTTGTAGACCAGGCTGGCCTCGAACTCAGAAATTCGTCTGCCTCTGCCTCCCGAGTGCTGGGATTAAAGGCGTGCGCCACCACGCCCGGCTAGGATTTTTTGTTTAAAAAAAGTCTCCCTCTTTGCGACAGGGTCTCACTTTGTAGCCTATGTTGTTCTGGACTCAGTATATAGCCAAGGCTGGCTACAAACTTGAGGCAATCCTCCTGCCTCAGCCTTCCAAGTGTTGGGATTACAGATGTGTGAACAGCTCAGAACGTTTTGATACGTAAACAAGCAGCCCAAGTCACCTTCTTTCCTACAGGGGCCTGAACTGCAGCAACCCAGCACCTGGTGTTCTCTAAGTGTGCTGCAGGGGAAAGAGGGATGCCCGGAGCACTCTGGACATTAGGGATAGTGTTGCTTCCTGCCTGTTTTGGGGGATACCTGTGAGAAGCAAAGTGTGGGTCAGTGTGTGGAACTGAGTTAAGGCCAACAGCCGCACGGGCAGGCGGAGAGACGAAAGCAGTGCAAAGCAGTGCCGTGCTGAGCAGGAGAGCCCCAGCCAGCCTCACCCTGTGCAGATGCTCCTTTTCTGTTGGAGTTCTGGCCAACAGATGGGGGCTGCTGTACAGAACAGCCAAGCCTTAACAGGGGAGCTGCCAGAGTAATGCGGGGTTGACAGTGGCCACAGGCAAGCACTGCTGTCTGCAGGGGACAGAACTCCACAGCTCCTCCTGATTGCCATGTGGACATGTGGCCTGCAATCACGAGATGTTTAAAAAGCCTTTTCTTTTCTTTTCTTTTCTTTTCTTTTCTTTTCTTTTCTTTTCTTTTCTTTTCTTTTCTTTCATGTGAGTATACTGTAGCTGTCTTCAGACACTCTAGAAGAGGGCATCAGATCTTGTTAAGGATGGTTGTGAGCCACCATGTGGTTGCTGGGATTTGAACTCTGCACCTTTGGAAGAGCAGTTGGGTGCTCTTACCACTGAGCCATCTCACCAGCCCCTCTTTTTTCTTTTTTTACCTGTCCTGTCCCTCCCTGAGCCCCCGTGTCCTGTCTTTTCAGGTCTTGTTGGTATTACTAACTGAGGGAGAGAATAATGGAACACAGTTTTAGCTTGAGCCAGTTGTGTGAAGCTCTTCAAGGACAGGGTTCTGAGGGTAGATGTAGAACCACTGCTGGCTGGGCCTTGTGGGGAGAAAGACCCTCTACCAACTGAGTTCCCAGCAGGCACCAGTGTGAGGTGCTGGCTTCTCTCCACAAGACTTGTCTTCAGCTTTGTCTTCTGAAGAGTGTGACTCCGATGTGGAGATGCTGCGCAGTGCCCACCTGCAGCCCCCTTCCCCACCCCCCAGCAGCATCTCCAGCATCTGTGTTAGCGTTCCTTCTCTCCCTGCATGCCTGGAGCCTGATGCCAGACTTGTGGTCAGAAGGCTGCCATAGCTCACAAAGTACACTGGCCAGGCTTCTCACTGTGTACCTGCAGTCTGTTAACAACAGAAAAGGGTGTTGACTCCTACGGCTGAAGAGGCTTGAGTGTGATGGCTCTGGCCCAGCACCCCTAGGACATAGTCCTCTCAGACCTCGGGGCAGCTCTCCCCTCGATGCTGTCTGCTTCCCCTTGTTCATTCATGTGGAACACAGACAGCTCCGAGCCCCTCACCAGGGTCAGTCTTCTCCCAGTGACCTGGTAAAGCTGGTCCACGCTTGTGTACTCTACCCACCCTGGGCCCTCGCTGCAGATGCCTAGAAGGCAGGAAGACAGCTCCCATAGGCTGAACAGGGAGACCAGAGGCTGCCTGCCTAGTGCACTCTATTGAAAACCTGCAGAGCACAGCCCACTGCACAGTTAGCCATTAGAGCATAGTTTAGCCATTGATCTTCCTTGCTGTTACAGTGTGTGACAAGGATAAAAAGGTGGCGAGTCTGGGCCTGAGGGCTGTGGCCGCCTGGCTGCTGGGTGGAGCTGCTTTCCCTCAGTCCTCTTCCCTCCCCTGCTGCCTGCCTTCTGTCTGTGGCTCAGGCTTGTGCTCACACAGCTCCTGAGAACACAGTAAAGAGAGGGCAACAGGCGGCTCGCATGCATGTGCTCCCCGTTGATGAGGGAGGCAGGGTGTGGGAACTCTTGTGGGCTCTGGTTCTCTCCTAGCTGCCTCAGACTCCTGCACCCGTCACCAGAGCTGCCAACTTATGGATTGATAATTGAGGGGGAGGGGTGACTGGCCACCAGCATGCTTCTTTCTGGAGGGCTACTCAGTCACCCCAGTCAGATGATTCCAACCGCACCTCCTCTGGGGGTCAGGGTTCCACACATTTTCTTTGGTTTTCTGAAATAGTCTCATAGCTCAGGCTGACCTGGAACTTGCTGTGTTGCTGAATGTGACCTTGTACTCCACACCCCTTCACCTACACCTCCTAAGTATGTCCACCTTACTAGTGTGTGCTCCTACACCCAGTTTATGTTGCTCGGGATCAGACCAAGGGCCTTAAGCATGCTTAGCTATTGCTCTATGCCAACTCCCACTTTATAAGCTGGCCTGAGGCTCTGCTTCCAGCTCCCCCGCCCTCCAGGACAGGGCGCTGGCTCCGGGCTAGATAGTAAGAGTAGGAAAGGCCTTGAGGCCAGTGCCTACAGTTAGAGAGAGGGTTGCTGGTGAGCTGGTGCTCAGTACTGGTGGCAGTACGCCCTATGGTCAAGTGCTGCCTGTAAGACAGACCCGCAGGCCCAGCTTCCAGGCAGCAGTGCAGACTGCACCCTCTGGTAGGTCTCTATGATAGTGCCCTTTGGCACTTTCTTGGGTAGTGCAGATCTGAATGGAGGCTGGGTTTGGTCACAGTTGGCACAATTGACCTGGTGGCAGAGCAGAGGTTAAAGGCAATAGTTTATAGGACTTTCTGGCCAAGGAGGCTGGGTAGTGTGTGCTAGGGAAATTCAACTTCTGTGCAGCAGTGCTAGAACAGAGTGCAGTGCTGCTGGGAAACCAGGCTCAGCCCTTTGTCCTGGCTTCCTGCTCTTGTGCTGGGTGAGCGTGGGCATGAGCGGGTAAGCACAGCCTCTCGCCATCTCGGCACCACATCCCAAACATAGCTGTGTGCACCCAGCTCCACACTTTACAGAGTGTGCCCTCGCTTCTCTCCTTGCAGTTTCGCATTTGGCTCCCTGATATCTGCAGTCGACCCGGTCGCCACTATTGCAATTTTCAATGCACTGCACGTGGACCCTGTGCTCAACATGCTGGTGTTTGGAGAAAGCATTCTCAACGATGCAGTCTCCATTGTCCTCACCAAGTGAGTAGGAAGGACTGGAAGGTCCCTACAGCACACTGATGCCAGCTCACAACTGCGTCTTGCCACTCTGACAGGTGGTCTGTACCACAGGAGTATGTCACAGCCAGGCTGCTACCGGGGGTTGGGTCTGTGTTTTCTGACCTCTGTGTTTCTCAGCATCTTTGAAGGGCTTCTCAGAAATGTCATTCCCAGGTCTCACCTCATAGCCTCTTTTGCAGTGACCTGTGTCAGCCATGTGAGGGATTAGTGTTTGTGCAGCAACCCTGGATTAGTGAATGCAGTGTGGACCAGTGCTCACCCATAAGGATCTGGTGCCATGTCCAGCTCCACAGGGCAGACAGGCCCTCCCTCCCTTTATTGGTTGCTCGACACCTTCTCTCTCACATCTCTGAAAGAAAACAGATTCCTTTATCTGCCTGAGGGGCTGCTTTGGAAAGGGGACTTTGGAAAGTGAAAATTTGTTTAATTTTTTTAAAAAACAGGTATATATTAGCCAGGTGGTGGTGGCACACGCCTTTAATCCCAGCACTCAGGAGGCAGAGGCAGGTTGATTTCTGTGAGTTCTAGGCCAGCCTGCTCTACAGAGTGAGTTCCAGGACAGCAAGGGCTACACAGAAAGACTGTGTCTCACAGAGAGAGGGGGTGGGAGGGAGGGGAGAACTCAAGGTGATCCCTGGCTACATAGTGACTTTGAGGCCAGTGTGGGCCATTTACATGTGATAGAAACATGTGTGGATCTTTTCTCTCAGGGGTGATTACGGATAACAGTACATGAATACTATGCTTGGATGGCTAATACCCCAACATTAGGTTGCAACTTGCCCTTTGAGCACAGCTGGTAAAACTGTCTATGTTAACATCATTAACTGGTACCACTTTGGATTTCTTGACATGTTTACCCACTGTTCTCACAGTGGCTTTCCCTTGGTAAAAATAACCTGTAGTTTTAGGTAGGTGTCAAGCACCATGCCAAAAGGCTGTCTTAGTTAGGGTTTCTACTGAAGAGACACCATGAGCACAGCAACTCTTAAAACAGGAGACATTTAATTGTGCCACACCCCCTAACAATGCCATTGCCCCTGGCCAAGCATTCAAACCTGAGTCTCTGGAGGTCATTCCCATCAAACCCCCCCCCCCCCCAAGGCAGCCCTTTCTCTTTTGTAAGATAGTTCCTGAACGGTTCATTTAATTGATATAGTGCTTGCCCATCATGTACAGCATTCTAGACTCAATCCACAGCACCATGTAAAGCTGGGCATGGCAGCTCAAACCTGTAATCCCAGCACTTGGGAGAGAGAAGCAGGAGAATCAGAAGTTAAAGGTTAGCTCCACTACATAAGGAGCTTGAGGCCAGCCTGGCCCAGATACATAGAGCCTTGTACCAAAATGCTTGCTTGTCTGAAAGCTCTTTAGCTCTGGATGCTGCCTTCTCATCTGGTGAGCTGGCCAAGCGCCAAGATGAGGGAGTGCAGTGCCTACTTGAAGCTGAGGGCAAGAGCTGTTTGTATCATTGGGGGCAGAACTCAATTGGTTTGCCTCTGAGTTCTTCGAAGAAAATCTATCAGTAGGAAAATGTCAGCTTTCCCAGGCCCCTGCCACACAATTGCCAAGATGATGAGAGACTTTTGAAACAAACAGGAGGAGATGTCATTGTTGTGTCTCTGCTGGTAGACTGGCTCTGGAGACAGCTCCTGCAGCTGGTCTGTGGATTGCATGGTTGCAGAGGAGGGAGCCTTCTTTTCTGTTGGCATGGGTGCCTCTGTCACCGTCAGGCTATACACCCTCCTGCCTGTGCTCTTCAGATTCCAGTTGGGTTTAACTGACTTTGTCCACAGTGGGCCAAAGAGAAATAAAGTGTAAGAGAGGGGAAGGGGGCTGGTGAGGTGGCTCAGTGGGTAAGAGCACCCGACTGCTCTTCCAAAGGTCCGGAGTTCAAATCCCAGCAACCACATGGTGGCTCACAACCATCTGTAACAAGATCTGATGCCCTCTTCTGGAGTGTCTGAAGACAGCTACAGTGTACTTACATTTAATAAATAAATAAATCTTAAAAAAAAAAAAAAAAAAAAAAAAAAAATAAAAAAAAAAAAAAAAAAAAAAAAAAAAAAGAGAGGGGAAGGAAGGCCATGGAGGATTCCAGAAAGGCTGTCCCAAGCCCAGGCCTGACAGCCAGTGAGCGTTTTCAGACAGGAAGAACGGAGATAGAAGGCTGGTCCCCTTTTCATCGGCTTCTGACCTACCAAGCCCAGCTGATGCCCCTCTGGTTCTCAGGGGATGCCGGTCAGCAGTTCTTTCCAGAGTGGCCAGGCATCTCAGCTTTGCAAATGAGGTGTGCGGTGAAGAGCCTTCCTTCAGATGTAAAGCCCCTTCTGGTTGTTCTTTGACTCTGGCTTATTTGCAGATTTATTTAGTTACTTAATGGTTTGGCAGTTTTGTTGTTTCTTTCTGGAACAACCTGTAACCTAAGCTGGTCCTGACCTCCTGACCTTTCTACCTCAGTTCCCCAGCTGCTGGTTCCCCAGCTGTTGATTGCTGCTGTCACAGTTCTTATGTCAGTCACTCTGGAAGGAACCCCATCTTATGCCCTGAGGGTGTAAGTATGCCCCAGGTCTTTGAAGGTCCCAAGCTGTTTGCTGGTCCTCAACTATGACAACAAATTTTTTTGTGGCTAGGCAGCAAATTAGTCTATTTTAGCCAGAAATAAAGAAAGCTGATATTAATAATAAAGAAGCCACAGTGAGAGGTTTGGAATGGGGTGTGTGCATAAGGGACACTGAAGTAGATCACTAGGGCAGTAAGTAGTTTATGGCTGGAGAAAGAAAAGCATGGCAGGCTCCAGGGCCTCTCAGGCTCTAGCATCAAACATGCCATGGCAGTCTCTGGAGAGGATCAAGCCTTGGGGTAGAACTAGGAGTTCACTTATGCACGGTTCTGAGGATGGACAGGTCGCACAGACAAGCCTGCCTTCTGAGTCCCAGGTGGGAGGGGAGGCAGGGGAGGGGGTGAGACCTGCCCTGTGGGCACCCCTTTGATGTCAACTCAATTCCCAGGTGACAGACCCTGGCTCAGGGACTCCTAGTGCCTCAGCAGATGTGTCCTGAGCAGTAGCAGGACTCCCTCATTGCATTCTTACAGTGCACAGAGGTGTGGTCTCCTGGGGATTTGGGAGCCAAGCCCTCATTACATCCACATTCCCCAGGTGATCTTCAGGGAAACAAGATTGACAGAGATAACAGTCAGGGACTCCGGATGGAGACTTGTGTGAAGAGAGTTGCTTTTTGTTTTTTTCATGTCCTGGAACTCACTCTGTGAGCCAGGCTGGCCTCTAACTCATAGAGAACCACCTGCGTCTGCCTTCCAACGGCTGGAATTAAAGGCGTACGCCATCACCCAGCCAAGAGAGAGAGTTCTTTTTAGTTAACACTGCTGTCTTAGTCAGGGTTTCTATTCCTGCACAAACAGCATGACCAAGAAGCAAGTTGGGGAGGAAAGGGTTTATTCGGCTTACATTTCCATACTGCTGTTGATCACCAAAGGATGCAGGACCGGAACTCAAGCAGGTCAGAAAGCAGGAGCTGATGCAGAAGCCATGGAGGGTTGTTCTTTACTGGCTTGCCTCCCCTGGCTTGCTCAGCTTGCTCTCTTATAGAACCCAAGACTACCAGCCCAGAGATGGTCCCACCCACAAGAGGGCCTCCCTTCTTGGTCACTAATTGAGAAAATGCCCCACAGCTGGATCTCATGGAGTCATTTCCCCAACTGAAGCTCCTTTCTCTGTGATAACTCCAGTTATATCAAGTTGACACAAAATTAGCCAGTACAACTGCTATTTATTTTGTGTATGTGGGTACTTGTACACATACAGACCAAATTTGGAACTGAGAACCCATCTTTCAGCAGTTGGCCTTCAGCTTTTGCTCCAGGCACTTCTGTCCCCTGTGGACACACTTTTTCTTTGAGACCCCACAGAACCATATCATGTTCCTCCAGCCTGTGGTTCTAACCAGGGATCTGAGCTCACCCGGCCAAGTTGCTCTTTCATCTCCTTTCAGATGAGTAGCAGTTAGTGAAGCCAAATAGTTGACAGTTCTGAATGTCTGGTAGGCGGGGCTGTGAGTCAGCCGGGGGGGGGGGGGGGGACACTCAGGTAACAGGAATGAGAGAGCACCACTGTAGTTATCACATGATCTGAAGGAGAGGCTGCCTCATAGCAACCTGGAAATGGGTTGGCCTCTATGAGCAGCTCAGGAAAGGTGTCTGAGGGGAAGAGGGCACTGTCTTAAGGGATGGATGAGTTAGCAAAGCCAGGCATGGTGAAGAATGACCTGCAAGGGATGCCAGTGCCCATGTAGGCCAGCCCAGAGGGAAGCGATTCGAGCTCAGGGATCTGGGCGCACACTCCAGAGCAGCTGGTACCATGGCAAGTGTGTGTTTTAGGGGATCACTTTGACTGCTGATGCAGATTGGAGAACAGGGTCCCCTTTGAGTGTCTGATTTTATCAAGAACAGTTATTTGTTAATGCTGTCTTCTCTTTAGGGACAGAGTAGCTGTTGGCCTGCTCCCACAGCTACTATGCTAGCACTGTGAAGAGAAGCCTTCCAGCTCCTTTCAGGGATTCCTGAGTCCCCCTCTTAGCCGGAAGCTCTGACCTGACTTCCTGCCAGAGCCCCATCTGGCGTTTCCCTTAGAGTTCCTTTGCTCAGCATTTGGCAGCTGAGGCCTTCAGGGTGAGCCCCTGACCCTCCCCAGCCCACATCTTCCATGTACTTGAATGTTCACACTCAAGCCCCTACCCCTGGGCACTGTTTCTTCAGCCTGATAATCCTCTTGTACATCCATGCTGAGACCCCCTGAATCCTGAATGGAAGCTCAGCCTGCATCCCCTCTGGAACTTGCCTGGATTGCCCCTAACCCAGTCTGAGTTGGATGCCCACCCTATTTCCCGAGCTCTTGGATCTCTTCCCTAATTTCCTAGGGCAGCTCAAGAGCAGCCTTTGCCCTCTCCTGTGAGCCCCAGAAACCACCTCAGTGTCTGGACACATAGGTGACCGACCGTAGGAGCTTCCAGGACATCTGGGTTGAATGGCAGGAAAGGGTGTTCTGAGAGAAGTGAGCAATGCTCGGCTGATTCTAAGGACTGGCTTAGGAGCACTTTAATTTTCTCTGTTTTCTTCTTTCCTAGCACGGCTGAAGGTCTAACAAGAAAACATATGTCAGATGTCAGTGGGTGGCAAACGTTCTCACAGGCCCTCGGCTACTTCCTCAAAATGTTCTTTGGCTCCGCAGCACTTGGCACGCTGACTGGCTTGATTTCAGCATTAATATCCTTTTAGATGAAAGCACAGGGCGCAGGGATCATGCTTGATGGCATCACTCTTGCTCTTTCTCCACTTCCTCAGGGACCCAAGTGTGTGTGTGTGTGTGTGTGTGTGTGTGTGTGTGTGTGTGTTCTGAGACAGGGCTTCTCCATGTAACTCTGGTTGTCCTGAAACTCTTTGTAGACTAGGCTGGCATGAGCTCATAGAGATCCGCCTGCCTCTGCATCCTGAGAGCTGGGATTAAAGGCGTGCACCACCACCACCCAGCTCAAGGACCCAATTTTAATGGAAGGTTTTGTTTAAAAGAAGGTTTTGTGCTGAGCTGTGGTTTGAGAAATGCTCTAAGCCCAAGGATTCTTAAATTTAACCTCTGAAGTGTCAGGATACTTACATTTCTCATCAAGACAGCAGGGTCCCCTCAGCTGGCCTTGAGCTTGGTATACTACAGCTCACAGGCTTGCCTAGAAACAGCACATACTAGGATGCCGTCTCTCTTTTCCTTCCCTCCCTCCCTCCTTCCCTCCCTCCCTCCCTCCTTCCCTCCTTCCCTCTCTCTTCCTTCTTTCCTTCATTCCTTCCTTCATTCCTTCCTTCATTCCTTTCCCTCATCTCACAAATTGATCCACTTTTTTTCTGCCTCATGAGTGCTAGGAGAATGGCAAGGATGCCATTTTCAAAGGCACACTTGTTAGGTGGTAGGGTTGACCTGGCATCTGTTGCTGAGAGAGGAGAACCATGTCTAGATGATGACATTCTATCACTGACTTGGTTTTCACATCCAGAAAATTGGGAATTTTCTTAGAAACTATTTTAGATTTAACTTACCTGGGGAGAGGGTATGTACACGTGTGTATGTACACGTGTATACAGTGTCCACAGAGGCCATGGGGAAGCTAGGTGTGGTGGCACACAGCTTTAGACCCTTTCATTTCTGTGTATTAAGTTCCAGGACAGCCAAGGTTGTGCAGTGAGTTGCCTGTCGTGGGTACTAGGAACTGAGCCCCTCAGTGGACTTAACCACAGATCAGCTCTGAAAACCATCTCCCCTCACTCCCTCAGTGAACGTCTCTGGAAGGATGGGAAGGGCTCTCAGGGAGGTGATGTCACAGCTTGTACTGTCTGGGCTGCTTGCTAGTTAAGGGCTCCTGGACAGAGAAAGGCTCCATAAAGCAGTGTGACCCTTACTGCTGCTGACAGCTTATCACATAGAAGTAGGACAGGCTCCAGGGCTGTTCTGCAGCGTCCCAGCCCATGTCCCCAAATGGCTCCATGGCCCTTCTGGTGCAGCTTGTCTCTCACTCGCTGGGACCCTGTCACCTGGTTCCAGGTATGCTTCCCACCACCCTCTGGCTGCAGGCTGAAGGCATGGAGTCAGTCCATAGCAGCTGTCCCAACGTTAGAGTGGGGAGGACACTCAGTGTGACATTCCCCAGACTTCAGTCAGCAGTTAGGAGCACTGTCTGCATCGGAGAGGACCCAGGTTCAGTTCCCTGTACCCACGTGATGGCTCACACCCACATGAAACTCAGGTCGACCTCTGTGGGCACTAGGCATATGTGGTATAGGGCATACAGGCAAACTGCTCACACTCATAAAAAACATGTCAGAGAGAGAGGTGCATGCCTGTAACTCTAGTGTTTGGGAGACCACGGCAGGATGGTCAGCAGGGCCACACATAGCAAGATCCTGTCTGAGAGAGAGGCAAAATGTGTGTGGAGGGTGCCCCACCCCACCCCCCTCCACAAAGAAGGAAAGAGGCAGCAGAAGTGTGGGGAAGGGCATATGCTACAGTCCATGATGCTGGGAAACTTGGCTGCCTTCAAGGAGCATGTGCTGTAATGAGGCAGGGACATGGAAACTCAGCTGTAGTTGGGGCCTGGGAATGTGGGCTCTGTTCCCAGGGCAGGGGCATGAGTATGGTGTTGTGAAGGGGCAGGAAATACAGGCCATCGAGCAGGGTGGTGAGTCCCTGAGAGCAGGCAGTGGGGTGACCTGCGTCTGCAGCCCCAGTCGCGGAGTCAGCGTTTGTGAGTGTCTTGTCAGATTCTCATTTCTACAAAGAGAACTCACTGAGAAAGTGCCCACTGTAACCACACCCTCAGTCGGCATCGTTGTGGCACTCCCCTCGTCGCTTTGCCACATGCCTGTCCGGTGCCCTTCATCCTTTTTCCTTGACACCTGGCCATGTGTTGAAGCACATTGACCTGAGGAAAACACCTTCCCTGGAGTTTGGCATGATGATCATTTTTGCTTACCTGCCATACGGGCTGGCAGAAGGCATCTCACTCTCAGGTAAGAGGAACCCAGCATGCTGTGACCATGGCTCAATAGAGGTTTTGTCATGTGAGCTGCTTTCTCTTGGCAGAGACAGGTGCTGTGATGCCCCTGTTTTACCACAAGAAAACCTGAGGGTGACAAAGAGTAGATACAGTGCCCAACAGAGCTAAGGAGTTGAGGTGCAGGCAGAAGGTCAGGAGTTCAGGCTCATCCTCCACCACAGAACACATTCAAGTTTAGCCCAGGCTATGAATTTTCTGCCTTAGAAACAAAATCACACTCCTGAGGTGGTTTCACCAGTGATGGCATTTGCTACCTAGACCGATGACCTTACTTTGATGCCCCGATTCTCCATAGTGGAGGGTTAGAAGCAACTCCAAAATCTGTCCCGTGACATACACACACACACATACACACACACACATACACACACACACGCACACACACATACACACATACGCACACACACACAGATACACACGCACAGACACACACACGCACACATACACGCACGCGCACACACACGCACACTCAGACACACATACACACATACGCACACACACATACACACACATACGACAGACATATAAGTAGATAAATGCAATCTTTTTTTAAAGGCAGAGGCTGGAAAGACAGCTCTGTGGTAAAGCAAAGAGTGAGAATAGGAAGAGTGAGCGTGGACCACGCTGCTCAAGAAAAAGCTGAGTGTGGGGCATGCCTGTGTCCACAATCCCAGAACTAGGGCGCTGAGACAGGAGGATGGCTGGCTAGTCAGTCTGGCAGAATTGACGAACTACAGGTTCAGTGAGAGACCTTGCCTTAAAAATGAGATCAATAAGCCAGGCAGTGGTGGCACACACCTTTAATCCCAGCACTTGGGAGGTAGAGGCAGGTGGATTTCTGAGTTCAAGGCCAGCCTATTCTACAGAGTGAGTAGTAGCCCAGGAGAGCCAGGGCTACACAGAGAAACCCTGTCTTGAAAACCAAAAACAAACAAAATGAGATAATAGAAGAGGACACCTGATGTTGACCTCCAACCTCCATGCTCGCGAGCACACACATGTGCATGTGTGGACACTCATGGATGTGTACAAACAGTGGACACAGCACGGGAGCAAAACAAGGATACATGTCTGCTGTCCCAGCTGGAATTGGAACAGTAATGTATCAACTCCTGAGCCTATGTTCAGAGCCTGCTTAACACATCTCCCTCCAGCAAGGAAACCACACACTGCAGCAAAATGGTGTTGTTCCTGAATAGCAGGGCTTCTTTTTTGTTTTTTTTTTTTGTTTTGTTTTGCTTTGTTTTTCTTTTTCTTTTTTTTTTTTTTTTTAAAGATTTATTTATTTATTTATTATATGTAAGTACACTGTAGCTGTCTTCAGACACTCCAGAAGAGGGCGTCAGATCTTGTTTCGGATGGTTAAGAGGCACCATGTACTTGCTGGGATTTGAACTCCGGACCTTCGGAAGAGCAATCGGGTGCTCTTACCCACTGAGCCGTCTCACCAGCCCCTTGTTTTGTTTTTCAAAACAGGGTTTCTCTGTGTAGCCCTGGCTGTCCTGGAACTCACTTTGTAGATCAGGCTGGCCTTGAATTCAGAAATCCTCCTGCCTCTGCCTCCCAAATGTTGGATTAAAGGTATGCACCACCACTGCCTGGCTTATAGCGGGGGCTTCTTAGACACACTAAAATGTGTTGTTTGTTTTGACTTTCAAGATGGGAGTTTCACTAGGTAGCCCAGGCTAGCTTTGCGCTTGAAATCCCCTGCCTCTGCCTCCTTGGCTGAGATGGCAGACATGTGCCCCTCACCTGGCTATCACACAGGCTTAACCTCAACATCCCCTGGAGTGGGCACCTGGCTGACTCCTTATTCAGAGTTGTTCGGGGCAGGTAGAGAGGTTGTGAGATTCAGAGCCTGGCTTCCTGGGCTCCCAGCTGCAGGTACCTTGGATGTTCTAGAGAGGTGGCCACCGAGCACCAGCTCCTAGGGTCTTTCATGCTTTGGACTTAGTAGCCCCTTTCTGTCAGCTTTTTGCCCCAAGTGGTATGGATCTTGTGACACTGTTCGTCATGTTATGAGCCTGGATGTGGAGGCTCTGCAGATCCAGAGCAAGCCTCATGCCTTGTCCCCATGTGCAGGGAGAGCTGAGGGGAGGGCTCTTCTTGACACCAGTCCCTCACCCTTAGGTAAGGGCTGTGTAGGACCTGTTGAGGAAGAGAAACACCACATAGGCTGGCCTCTGCTATGGAGAGGCTTCTCCTTTAAACTGCCGTGAGGCCAACATCCTTACAGTCATCTGTGTATGGAGTTGTGACAGGTGTGTGCAGTCATCTGCTCCTGGCTGGGTGTAGAGGAGGCCTTGTCCCATTCTGTGTCTTTTTTAGTCACCAAGAACTACATTATTAGTGGCTATTTCTAGAAGTCATGTGACATACAGTGATTGGTAACTGATTCTGTCTGACAGTGGTGGCAGGAAGCACTACCATCTCACAGTCCCAGGGTCTCTCCCACAGTCCCAGGGTCTCTCCCACAGTCCCAGGGTCTCTCCCACAATCCCAGGGCCTCTCCCACAGTCCCAGGGCCTCTCCCACAGTCCCAGGG
>NC_034592.1:149744048-149749307 GCF_900095145.1 Mus pahari
TCCAGGACAGCCAGGGCTATACAGAGAAACCCTGTCTCCAAAAAAACCAAAAAACAAAAAAAGATTTAAAAAAAAAAAAATTCTGGAGCCAGATGGTGGTAGTGCACGCCTTTAATCCCAGCACTTGGGAGGCAAAGGCAGGCAGATTTCTGAGTTCAAGGCCAGCCTGGTCTACAAAGTGAGTTTTAGGACAGTCAGGGCTACACAGAGAAACCCTGTCTCGGAAAACAAAACAAAACAAAACAAAAATCTGGTATGTTTTTGTGTTTAGCTAATCCATGTATCCTCCCAAAAGTGAGCCCCTATAGCACCATTCCCTCCCTTTGATGTCTGTGCACAGGTAGTGGCTACAGTAGGTGAGATCTGAGTGTCGGGGTGGGTAGCCTGTGTGTGGAGAGGCTTCGTGGGCAGACTCCTGAGGAATCCCTTGGAGTGCTCATCTGAACGCTCCTGTAGCCCCGAACCTGGCCAGTGCCCACACTTTCCTTGGCCCATGGTGAAGTACCTCTGGGTCATTCCAGTATTCAGAGTCAAGTGCACAGTGAGCAGGTGGTCAGCCTCAGCATCCGTGTGCTTATCCACAGGGACTGGGCCGTCTGCATCGGTCACTCTCAGAAGTTTAGAAGGTTTTGGTAAGAAACAAACCCCTGTCTTCTCAGGTGAAGCGAAGCTGGACCTGTCCAGCAGGGCTGCAGCAGCCTGACAAAGAGCAGTGCATCAGCTCTGATGGCCAGTGCCATGCCAAGGGTTCTTGGCCTTCTAACCCCCTTGCCAGTGCACCTTGGACACCCAGAACCCTTTGGCCACACTGCCCCCTGCTGGATTTCAGCAGCGCTGTCCTGGGGCAGACCTCAGGAATTTCCACACTTCAGTATCAGGCTCAGTTGTCTCCTGAGCCTTTGGTCTTGGGGAAACAAGTATTTATAGTCCCTCCTGCCAATCATAGCAGCATCTCTCTTTGTATGGTGGCTGCAGTGGTGGTCTGGCTGGTGACAGCATTGTAGCCTGGGATCCTCTCTGGTTAACACTGCATCAAGATGAGAAGGATGTTGGTGGTTCTTAAATCTAAGCCCAGGACCGCTCCTGTCTACACCCTCCCTCCTGGTCCATGTGTGCTTCTTGCTGGTGGTTGCTGTACAGGCTGTACAGTACTGGGCATTGGGCCTGGGGCTCCAGCCAGGGCCTTGAACATGCCGAACTTGTCTTACCAGAGCTGCACGCTTGTCTGCTGTCATTCTTTTTTTTTTTTTTTTTTTTTTTTTGTTTTTTTTTTTTTTTTGATAAAGGTTTTTTTTTTTTTTTTTTTTTTTTTTTTTTTTTTTTTTTAGGTTTGTTTTGTGTTTTGAGAATAGAGTCTGTATTATGTAGCTCTGACCTGAAACTCATCACAGATCCACCTGCCTGTCTCCCAAGTGCTGGGACTAAAGGTGCTTGCCACCCAGCCTGGTTAGACATATTTTTTATTTATTTATTTATTTTTAAAGATTTATTTATTTATTATATGTAAGTACACTGTAGCTGTCTTCAGACAGAAGAGGGCGCCAGATCTTGTTACAGATGGTTGTGAGCCACCATGTGGTTGCTGGGATTTGAACTCAGGACCTTCAGAAGAGAGTCGGGTGCTCTTACCTGCTGAGCCATCTCACCAGCCCCCGACATATTTTTTGTGTATGATTGCGTACCACAAAGTGCCTGGGAGTTGTGTGTGGTTGTTAGCTACCATGGGGGTTGTGTGTGGTTGTTAGCTACCATGTCGGTGCTAGGATTCAAATGTTATGGAGTCGGAAACCAGGAGCTAAAAAAGCAGAATTTTTCAGTTATTTTTACAACCATGGAAAAGGTGCATGTTACAGGTTTATGGTCAGATAGTTAACATACCATGAAACATTTTATGGTTGGTTATGACCATAAAATAGAAACAATCTACAGTGTGTAATCCACAAGATTACTGAGGAGCAACAACACAACATGAAAAACCCAAATAAACACACACAAAAATACGAGGTGAAGCCTGGCGTGGTGGCGCACGCCTTTGATCCCTGCACTTGGGAGGCAGAGGCAGGCGGATTTCTGAGTTCAAGGCCAACCTGGTCTACAAAGTGAGCTCCAGGACAGCCAGGGCTATACAGAGAAACCCTGTCTCGAAAAAACAAAACAAAACAAAAAACCAAAAAAATTCAAGGTGACCTCTAGCTAAGGACATAATTAAAGCCTAACATTATTTAACTTAAAAAAAAAAAAAAATGGAGTCAGCTGTCCCTTAACACAAACCCAGCTCCTTTACAAAAGCATCAAGTACTCTTAACTAAGGAGCCACCTTTCCAGCTTCCTGGTGTCACCTTCTGATGGCAGCAGGATCAGGGAGAGCCAGCTGTCCTGCAGAACAAGGATGTAAAGAGCAGGTGGAGCTAGGGGTGCTGGAGTTGTTGTCCTGCACAGCAGGGAGCTGAGGGTCTAGGGAGCCCACTTTGTACTCCAGAGCCAGAGAGCAATCCCTGCCTCTCCCCTTTGCCCATCTCTGGAGTATCTTCTTGTCTGTCCCCTTTTGTAGGCAAGATGGAAGAGTAGAGGAAAGTGCTCCTTCATGGGAGGTTGAGGGTAGAACATTCCAGTCCTCTGTCACGTACACAGCAGAGCCCTGTGGGGATTTCAAAGAGTAGGTGGCCTGTTTTGCAGGGCCTTGCATGTGATGATGTGATCAGCTCAGAGGCTAGTGTGTGATATTCCCTTTGTACAGGTGCAGTTAGCCAGTGAAACTGTTTCTCCAAAGTGATGGGAGTGAATTAAAGCTTGGCTTATAAAATTTGATTTTCAGTTTTATGTATGTTGGCATCTTGTTCAGTGGCTTATAAAACCTCAGCTTCCTTCTGCCTAAATGCTGCTCAGATAAAAGAACCTGTGTAGAGCCTCAGAGTGGCAGGGGGAGCATGTCAGGTACAGGGAGGGGAGCAGTCCTCAGGGAGCACAGACAGATGAGCTCGGGAAGAAGCAGTCAGCTACCTTCCTGGGTAACAAGTCACACTATGCCTGAGAACAGTAATTGGTGACTACAGGGAAATTAAAAGGAGGGTATTTTAAAGGTCCATCAGATGGCCCTACCCATTACATCCAGGTTTGGGGGCTTTTCCCATGTGGATGCAATGCCAGCTTCTCATCTTAGCCTTTAAGCTAAGGGTAAGTGTCCAGTGATGCTCTCAGCTACTGAGCCTGGTCCTGTGCTGTTCAGTGCACACAACTTATCTTCCATCCCTCTGACTATTGTGGGAATAGGGACTGCACCAACTATAGCTGAGGGGAAGCTGCCTGGCCATTTCTCTGTAGCTCCTGGAAGGCCTCACGGCTATGTGTCTGCCTCCATTCCCAGTTAGCTTCATGTAGCCCAAGCTGGCTTCAAACTTGCTGTTTAGCCAACTTCTGATCTTCTGACATCTGGCATTATAAGTGTGTTTGCCATCATATCTGGCTTCCGGCGTATCATCTGGCTTATGTTCTTAAGGGGGGTGCTAGGCAAACAGTCTGCCAACTGAAAGCTGCATCCATCTCGTTCTGTACCCTTTTCTTTCCTTTTTACATGTGTGGGTGTTCTGCCTGAATATATATCTTATATACTGCACACTGGCACTTCTGGATGCCAGAAGTGCATATAGAATCCTCTGGAATTTAGTTACGTATAATGGAGAGCAGCCTCTCCGCCCCTCCCATCCCCTTAAAGCCCTGATATATTTGGGGTTTGGGGGGTTTGGGAATGAGTGTTGCTTGATTTGCACATCTGTCCCTATGCTCTGTGTCATGTCTGCCCTCTGCCTCTCTCTCCAGGCATCATGGCGATCCTGTTTTCTGGCATCGTGATGTCACACTATACACACCATAACCTCTCCCCAGTTACCCAGATCCTCATGCAGCAGACGCTCCGAACTGTGGCCTTCCTGTGTGGTGAGTCCCACCTCTGAGTAGCCACACAAACTGGGATCCCTGCCCTGCCTGGGTATAGCGTAGGATTTTTCCCTGGCAGCAGGGCACAGAGTCCCTCTAAGCCCAGGTCATTACCGTGCTCCTACCTCCAGGGCTGGCTCCTCTGGCTTTGTGATTCCATAAAAGACGTGAAACACCTAAGAAATCGACATCTGATGGCTGTAGATTATGGTCGGAAGTAGAGATGCTGTTGAGCATTCCAGATGTCTGATGTGGAAATGTCCACACATATTCCTAGGAAATGATGCTGAGGAAGGGTGGATGACCTCACCCCTAAGTCCTGGACTCTCAGGGTAAAGTTTCAAGATCTCTGTGAGCCTGAGGCTTTCCAGCTAGGGGCACTGTGAGTTTGTAAGGGAGGGTGTCCCAGCATGGAAGGAACTCCAGAGCCCAGTTCCCTAGGCTGAACATGAGGTCTTTCTGTTAAGCAGCAAGAGTTGGAGCTTCCTCCCCCATCTTGCCATGACCCCATTCCTGCTCATCCCTGAAATGAAGGTGCCACATCTAGCTATTCTGACACTCACACTCTCACTCAGGACTAGGCCTCAGTTGCAACCTCAGCCTCCCCTGGTGTTGAGGGGCCCTGTTTCACTTTGGAGCCAGGATGGCAGGGCTGGCTGTGGGAGACTGGGTAAACAGAAGCCAGGGAGCCCACTGCCAAGGAGCAAGCTAGAAGACAGCCCTCTAGTGTTACAGTCATTTGACCCACAGTTCTCACCAGAAAGCCTCAGCTAAAGGTTCTGACTGGACCTGACCCCCTCAGGGCAGGGAACAGAGAACAGCACACTGCTCAGTTTCTGTCTGCACCAGACCAGCTTTACATGCGGGGCACATGCATGCAGCTCCTGAAGCTCTGTCACCCCGCCGTAGGAACTCACCAGGCAGGGGCTTTCTCCTGACAGTTCCTCCAAGAGAAGTTTAGCCAGTGCACTAGGCTGTTCTGACGTAGCTTGCATTGCCAGAAGCAGCTTATATGGCCACCCAGAAAGGCTGTGTTAAGTTAACCACACATTCTTGCTGCCAGGGAAAAGTAAAGTAGGCCTAGGTGCTCTGGCTTGGAGGATCAGACAGTATCAGATAAGAAGCCATCTCGGAGGGGAAGGAGGAGCACCTGCTGGCTGTGGGCCCCACTGAAGAATCCATGAGCCACCACCAACCCTGCTGAGCCTGTTAAACACTTCACCAGCTTGTGTGCACATCCTAAAATGCAGTCCCTGTCTCCTTAGGGGTTGGGCTCTTTGTGGGGCCCATAGTTTAATCAGGAGCCTGGAAAGTTGTCTTTGTTTT
>NC_034592.1:149749387-149802799 GCF_900095145.1 Mus pahari
TTTTTTTGGTTTTGTTTGTTTTTGCTTTGTTTGTTTATTTATTGAGACAAGGTTTCTCTGTGTAGTCCTGGCTGTCCTGGACTTGTTTTATAGACCAGGGTGGCCTCGAACTCACAAACATGCAGATGCTTCCTTCTATGTTCTAGGATTAAAGATGTGAGCCAACCATGCATGGCAGAAACCTAGATTTGGGAGGTGCTGTTTTCAGCACACACAAGTGATTGCTTGCACACCAAGTGCAGCCAAGCCTGAGAATGGGTCCTCCCTGCAAGCTCTGTGAGTTAGCTTCCTCTCAGACCTACTGGGAGGGAGTTAACTAAAGTGCCCCCTTTCTCATCTGTCATGTAGCACCACAGTCACATGCTCACAGTGTCTGCCACTTTGCTGCCCATAGGATCCTGACTGATGAGTGTTCAGGAAATGCATGGTGGGAGCATGGTTCTTTGCTTAGTATCTGACAGTTAACTCATTATGTTGTGAAATTCTCAGTAGCAAGGCCCATTACCTGTGTGATAGTAAGAAAGGAAGCCAGCTGCGGTGGCTCACACCAGCAGTCTCAGCACTCACGCTGCATTCAAGGCTTGCCTGGTCAAATAGCAAGACCTCATCTCAACTCTCCACTTCCCCACCTCACCCCAAAAGACTGTGTATAAAGTCTGACACAGTGTGGCTGTGAGTGTAGCTTCAGAGATGCTTGCTTAAGTCACTACTGACTTGTAAGAGGAACCTGTTCTCTGGTTTCTTTCAGAAACATGTGTGTTTGCATTTCTTGGCCTCTCCATTTTTAGTTTCCCTCACAAGTTTGAAATTTCCTTTGTCATCTGGTGCATAGTAAGTACTTTTCTTATTTTTCTTATTGAATGGCTTATTTTTAAAATAGTAGTCATTTATGTAACTTAACAGTTCAGAGGCAACAGCTACAGGTGTGTTTCTGTTGAAAATTGTGTTTCAAGGATCTCAGTGTTTTACAGTTTCAGTGACCTTGGATGGCGTGGTTCCTTTAAATAGTAGTTTTAGGCAGGGCATGGCAGTGGTGCCTATAACCCCAGCACTTGGGAGATGGAGGCAGGAGGATCAAAGAATTTAAGGATAGCTGAGTAGTGGTAGCACAAATCTTTAACCCGAGCCCTCAGAAGGCAGAGGCAGGCAGGCCTCTGTGAATCCAAGGCCACCCTGGCCTATGGTGCAAGTTTCAGACCAACCAGGGTGACCCAGTGAAACCCTGTCTCGAAAGACAGTAAAAGGTTTTAACTATATGTCATGTTCAACAACAGCATAGGCTCCATGTCTCAAAAAAGAAAAGGAGAAATGTGACCAACTGCAAGAGATCCCAATTCTCTTGGGCCCTTTGTGTCCTGTCTCCATCCCCATTGTGACTTCCTTTAGAGCAGCAGCCTGCCTATGTCACAGTCTGGAAAGGCCTTCCACAGAAAGTTGCACTGGTTTTTGAGTTGCGGGATCTAATCCAGGGCCTTGTGCACACGAAGATGCTCCTCCGCCATTCCCTCCCGCATTGTGTGGAGCTGTAGTTGATTACCTGAGTCACCTTTGTGCTCCCACCTGGAGCTCATTCAGCCCACTCTACTTGCTCTGAGGAGCCAGACCCCACACCAGAGAGACTGCCCTCACCTGACTCTACAGTGCCCCCAGTGGGAAAAATTAGCATATGTCTTCCCCAGTATGGCGTCTTGGTTGTCCCTTAGCTCACCTGTAGGCACTGCTGGGAGCTAGTTGATGCTCACCTTTGTTTGGGGCTGTGTGACTAAAGCTTGCTAATGAGTGATGCTTGCTAGTCTTCTCTCCAAAGCATCATCCAGGCAGAGCCAGGGCAGCATTGTGCTGTTGATGTCTTTTATGGCTGAGGGCAAGGCTGCCTTAGACAGGTGCGTTACACTGCGTTAGCTTGAAGACGCAGTGGATTCCACCTACACTGGGCACATTGACATCGGCAGGTGCTGGTCCTGTTCGGCAGAGCCGTCAACATCTTCCCTCTGTCCTACCTGCTGAACTTCTTCCGAGATCACAAAATCACCCCCAAGATGATGTTCATCATGTGGTTCAGTGGTGAGTGGCAGCCAGGGTGGGTGGGTCTGAGCCTGGGCTTGAAGGCAGAGGCCCCTGGGAAGCCAGGCTCTTAACAGGTGATATCATATGGCACCATCACCATAGCAGCGTGGAGTGCTGAGCCTTGGTAGACCTCGGTGTGGTGTGGTTAGTGTGGAAAGGAATGATGTGGGACGGTGCTTAGTATGGGGGCTTGACCAGGGCCTCCTCGTGCCAGGCAGGCACTTGATACTTAGCTTGACCTAGCTGTCACCATCCCTCATGCTAGGCAGGTTATTTCTCCTGCTACAGAGTCCTCAGAGCTTAAGCTGAGCATTGCAGGCCCATTCTCTGTATAACAGTTCTGGCTGTCCTGAAGCTCATTTTGTAGACCAGGCTAACCTTGAACTCAGAGATCTGCCAGCCTCTGCCTCCTAAGTGTTGGGATTAAGACGTGTGCCACCACTGCCCTTTGTCCCTTAGGATCTTATATTTAAGTTTCAGTAGCCAGGTATGGTGGCACATGCCTTGGATCCCAGCAGAGACAGCGCTGAGTTCAGTGCCAACTTGCTCTTCATAGTGAGTTCCAGGCCAGCCAGAACTATACAGTGAGACCCTGTCTCAAAAAATAAAATTAAAATAAATGAATATAATTGAAGTATTTCCATGTGAGCTAGAACTACAGCATCACCCTTTATAATGTCCACTCCAATTTGCCTCATAATTTTTCTTCAAAAAGACCTTATTGAGGCTGGAGAGATGGCTCAGCGGTTAAGAGCATAGACCACTCTTCCAGAGGTCCTGAGTTCAATTCCCAACATTCACATGGTAGCTCACAACCATCTGTCATGGATCCAATGTGCTCTTCTGATGTGTCTGAAGACAGCTGCAGTGTACTCGTATAAATAATAAATAATAAATCATATTTTTTTAAAAAGACCTTATTGTAAAAACTGTGAGCCAGGTTCAATAGTGTTTAACTAGAACACACACCAGCTATATGGGAGAACAGGGTGGAAAGGTTTCTAGCTTGAGTCTAACCCGGACCCTGTCTCACACAAACATAGAGGTCTGATGGATCTGAAACCTGCAGTGTAGACTAGGTTTGAACTTGCAACCATCTTCCTTGCCGCTGCCTCCCAAGTGCTGGGATTACATCATGTAAACAGTCTCCTCTCAGTCCCTCACCCCGGCAGCATTTTCTCCACTTCTGCCCCTTCTGCTGTGCTGGCTTTGGCCTTGGTCAGCTCAGCAGTGGCTTCTGCAGCTCTAGCCCCAGCCTAATGTGTCTTCTGAGCTTCTGCTCCCCCCCCCAACTGTTGTTGCCAGTATATGGAAGACACTGTCCTCTGGGGCTCCCAGCCTCCCACCTAGCATTTCCCACACTGACCACAGACAATGTCACCCTAGGGTCTGGCTCCACCACCTTCTGAACATGGGACCCTGCCATGTCTGCCCTTTGTATCCATCCAGCTCTCCAAACCAGCCCTTCTCTGGAACCCAGTTTCATGTTCTCTGTCTCAGGGTGCTGTGGGCTTCAGCAAGTTCCTTAAACTGGGGCCTACAGCCTACCTTCCTTCCTCGGTTGGTGTACTTGGCTCCCTTCATTGGCAGTGGCTGGGTATAGTGCACACTGATGCTATCATAGGTGTTTGGCTCCTTCATCCTGTGGCCCTTGTGGGTTTGGAGAAGCAGAGGCTGCCCCTGCTTTTGTCACTGGATCCTGAGCACTCTGGCCTTGCTGCCATCTCAGGCCTGGAGTGCTGCAGCTTCCAGACCCTCCCAGAGCCACCCCCACCCTGTCTGAGCCACCCCAAGGTGGTCTCTGTTCCCAGTGACTCTTCTCCTGAATGTGGAGTAGTGTTTACGGTCTCTCCTATCTGCTCTGAGAGCTTGGGAAGGCTTGGGGTCCCTGCTCTGTGTATATAGGGCAGGTCTACTGGCTCCCCGCTCTGTCCTCATCACTGTCAGCAGCTCCACAGACGGGACACACTAGACAAGCCACACCCTCCTGCTCCTGTGTCTGCTGCATGGCCCTGGGCAGGGCATTTGTGCTCAACACCTGTGTGCCAAGGAGAGTGACAGCACCTGCCAGCCAGGTTTTTGTGACAGGCAGCTCTTTACTGGTGGCCTGGGGTACCCAAGGAGGACTCAGCTACCTAGCTGTGATGGCACATGACAGACGATGGGTCCCCAAATACACCTGCTACACAGCATCACCTTTGTCATCTTGCCTAGAACCAGCTCACGCAGAACATGCAAGAGACTTAAGCCTGGCCACCCTGCCTCTTACTCTCGAATCCTGGACCACTCCCATCAGAATCAGATCCCACCGTTAGTGATGCTGAGCTGAAGCCACCCTGGAGCCACGTCCTTCTCTTTCCCCTTCTCCTTCCTGTGTGGCTCTGAGTCCCCATTTGCCATCCCCAGGTCTTCGAGGGGCCATCCCGTACGCACTGAGCCTGCACCTGGGCCTGGAGCCCATGGAGAAGCGTCAGCTCATCGGCACCACCACCATTGTCATAGTGCTCTTCACCATCCTGCTGCTGGGTGGCAGCACCATGCCCCTCATCCGCCTTGTGGACATCGAGGACGCCCGGGCTCGCCGAAGGAGCAAGAAAGACGTCAACCTCAGCAAGACTGAGAAGATGGTTGGTGCAGCTGAGGCCTGGAGGGAGGCGGGGCGAGCTTCAGGGGCTGGGCCTTGCTTATGCGTTTGCTCACCTCGGAGCCAGCAGTGCAGGCCTGAGAACAGGTGCAGGCCTTGGCTTCGGAGACAGGGCTCTTTGGGGTAGGGTGTGTGCCAGCCTTGTGACCTGCTGAAGCCATCTGCAGCTCAGGACATTTGAAGTAGAGCCTGGTCCCATGCCAGACTCCCAGGAGAGTGCCCCTGCTGCCAAGGGCTGAGCCAAAAGCCCAGGTCAGGATCAGGAGCTGTCAAATGTTGGTACTCTTCAGTGCAGTTACACTCGATAGGGACCAAGAGTTTGGTGGCTTGTTGTGACTGTGAGGGCTGTAAGCAAGGTAGCATCCTCAAGGACAAAGGCCCTGGCCACAATGGTAGCTGAGGCTTCTGTACCGTCCTGCCCACCTCTACTGCCTATGAGCCTCCTGCTGCCAGGCCACTCTTGGGCTGGGACCACCTAGCTCTTCCTCTTCTGCTGTACCAGCCCTGCCTCCTGATCCACCTCCCTGCCCCACCCCTCCCACACTCCTGAGATGCACTGCCCTCTAGTCTTCTTCCTGTTTGAGATGTAACTTGGGTCAGTCATCCGAGTACCATCTGAGAGGAGAGCCAGGGCTTCAGGCTCTGCAGGTCCCTCCCGTGCTCAGGTCTGTCTGCCCAGTCTCTCCTAGATAACCACTGTGTGGGGGGGATGCTCTCTAGTTTTTTGTTTTTAAACTTTTTTTTTTTAAGATTTATTTGTTTCATGTATGTGAGTACACTGTACTGTCTTCAGACACACCAGAAGAGGGCATCCCACCCCATTACAGATGGTTGTGAGCCACCATGTGTTTACTGGGAATTGAACTCAGGACCTCTGAAAGGGCAGTCAGTGTTCTTAACTGCTGAGCCATCTCTCCAGCCCTATTTTTTTGTTTTTGTTTCCTATTTTCCAACTGTTTTAAAAGTACACGTGTCTGTGCATGCTGTGGTGTGTGTGCTCACGAATGCAAGACGAGCACATTAGAGCCTCCAGAAGCAGAGCTGTGCGCACTGGGAACCCATGTTCGTAACAGATGTGAGCCCAGTGCAGACTGACATTCCTGCCAAGGCTACAGCCACTCTTAGACAGCCAGCCCAGTGGGTGGGGTAATAAACACACTGTTGTGGCCACGGCAGTTAGGATGTGCAGGGGCTGCAGGGGAGAACACCAAGGCATAAGAAGGGCTCCAGGCAGAGCCTGCCCTCACAGACACCATGGCTTCCCAGTCTGGCAGCGGCACTATGGTAAATATGCAGATTTGGTAGCCCAGCCCTGACCTGTTGTTGCAGAAGTTGCAGCTGGGGCTGAAACGTGTGTCATCTTCAGGCTTCTCAAACCCCAGAGACCGAGCAGGCACCTCCTCCACTTTCCTCTGCACTGCAGGCACAGGCGGGTGGTGCCTTGGGACTTTAGAGACTCTTATGTTCAGTCTTGTTGTCACTGGACCACCCTGCCAAGGATGGGCTCTGGGGGTCCCAAAAGGTCCATGTCTGTGATCACCTGTACTAAGGCAGGGTGTGTTAGGGGAGGCATTCTGGGAGGAGGGCAGATGGGGCTCCCAGGGCAGTGTTTGCTGACGCTGACAGCTGTCATACAGGGTAATGCCATCGAGTCAGAGCACCTTTCAGAGCTCACTGAGGAAGAGTATGAAGCTCACTACATCAGACAGCAGGACCTCAAAGGCTTCATGTGGCTGGATGCCAAGTACCTGAACCCCTTCTTCACACGGCGGCTGACACAGGAGGTGGGCACATCGGGGACCCCTTGCCTCCCATCAGCCCAGCTGCTTTTCCTTCCCTACACACCTTGGAAGATGGATGAGCTTCTGATACTGAGTCATCCTTCTACCTGGGGTGGGCGGGATTCCCAACCTATGTGTGATAGCATGGCACCTTCCAACCCTATGTGCACTGTGTCCTTTAACAGTTAAGCAGCAAAACATGTCATCCCTCTTGACAGCTGGGGAGACTGAGGCCCAGGGAAGGGAACACACACAGGGCAGCACACTGCAAAGCTACCACAGAGCCCAGACATCTAATTCCAAAGGCCTAGCTTCTAACCTGCCGTTTCTCTCCCTCCACCCCCATCACTTGTCAGTAGATCCTCCCGTTACCTCCAGCCTATAGGTTCACAGCCTTGTGGACTGATGCTGTCACTGACTGACAGCCTCTTACATATCTCCCCACAGGACCTCCACCATGGCCGCATCCAGATGAAGAGCCTCACCAACAAGTGGTATGAGGAGGTCCGTCAGGGACCGTCAGGCTCTGAAGACGACGAGCAGGAGTTGTTCTGAGCCCGCAGTGCCTCACTCAGCCTCCTCAGAACACAAGATGGTAGGTCAAGGGCTAGTCTTAGCTAGGAAGCTTCAGGCCTTTGGAGCATGCTGGCTTCAGACATGGGATAGGCCTCCCTAACTCAGAACCAGACATAACCCACTGTTGTTTCCATGCCTGCAGAGGACAGCCTCGTCAGCCTCCTTCCTGCTTCTCTGCCAGGCCACAGAGAAAGCCTCGGGAGACTGCTTGCTCATCTCGCCATGCCTGGGCCATGCCTTCCTCACCTCCAGAGCAGCTGCTGGCTGCACATCTGCCATGTCTTGGAATTGTCATGGTGCCTTGGTGTGAGCAGCAGTTAGCTTGGACTTGGTACCAAGGCCACAAGAGAACAGTCCCTGTTCTGTGTCTTGCACTCCCCAAGAGGAAGGCTGAAGGACTTTCTTTTTCTTGCCATGGAACTGGCACTTCCCAGCCTGCCTTTGGTAAGGCATCTATGGCCCCCGTGGGCACAGTGACAATGTTTACACTGGTGCGTGGCAGGGGTCAGCCTGCATGCTTCTAGCAAAGGTGTTCACCCATCCCCTGGGTTTGGAGTGTTCTCTGAAGAGACAAAATGGAAGCACAGGGTCTTTGGGGGCACCTCTCCCACTGCCTCATCTCTCATTCTTCTGTCTCCCCAGTGGCCTCTTTCTAGACCCTATAATGTGAAGGTCCTTCCACCCAGCTACTGGTCAGAGCCCAGCTTTGTCTTTTACCAGTTTCTGGAGCTTTGGTCCTCTGCCCTCCATGCCAGGGCCCCAGCTCTCCAGGACACTGGGACAGTGCTTCCCACTTGGGCCACTTGGATTCCGGTGACTTTGGGTCACAGAAACACACACCCATGCATGTCACAGGCTAAGGGGCTGGATCACACCCCAAGCAATGGTTGCTGCCTGATGTCCTCACCTGCCCTTTTATGAGTGGTGTGTGTCCTCTGCCTATTTGTGACCCTTCAGCGACTACCCACGTGGGCCCTCATCCCCCATTGTACTCTGGGTGGCTTAGCTGTCTATGGCCCTGATTCACAATGGGGACACAGTGGGCCTTGTTGCAGGTGTTTCTAACCTCAGGTACTGTGGTTCTGATGGTGGGAAGGACAGCCAGGTCTCTAAGGCCCTGCCACCTCACTCTGCAGAAGTTGGTGAAGTTGAAAGCATGCAGTTTGCTTCTGTACATCAGCTTACTTGTCCTTGGCAAAGCCAAGGTATGGTCCTCTTCCTTGTCTCTCACCTTAGCCCTGAAACTGGGGCCGCTCTGTAGCCTTGTGCAATGTTGGGGTTAAGGGGCTGTGTTCAGGCTGGGTTGTTCTCTGAGAACTCAGGTTCCATCTTTGAGATGAAGAATCAGGGTATCATTTAGTTGGCCCCTTGTCTCTAGGATTCCTGTTCCTGGTCCATCTTTCTTGCCTCCTCCTCCTAGCTGAGACCTGAAGCAAGCTTCCCAGAGCTTGATGAGAGCGTTAGCTAGAGCACCAGCTCTGCTGAGCACCAGGAGGTGCCTCTGCCTCTTGCTAGAGGACATAGGCTTAGCACCCTGAGAGACTGTCCAGCCCTTCAGGGCCATTGGCCAAGGAGCAAAGTGCTAGATGCCTTTCCTTTCTCAGATATTTCACCTGAGAGACAAACGGCTGCCAGCACCGCTCAGACCTGCTCCTTCTCATGTGTGCGGTGGCAAAAGCGCAGATGCTACAAGATGCTGCTCCAGTTGTGTTTCAGGTCTAGGCCAAGGGGCAGGCCAGCTGGGCACACAGAACCTAATACTTCAGAGTAGGGAGGGAGAAGGGTGTCCCTGGGTACCTGGCACTTCAGCCAGTGGGCATGCCATACCCTGTACTTGCTGGTGGTCCATCCCTGCAGTATTTCTGAGCCAGGTCTTAGAATCAGTGACTTGCTTCCTGCAGTGCTGTGGTCACAGGCCCCTCCAGACAGCCACGTCAAGCAGCTTCAGCTTGGCAGGCTGAGGGGCTCGGAGTGCAGATTTCTTTTTGTGCAGCAGAATGCCAAGAGACTGAGATGAGAGCCTTCTTAAAACCTACCCTAAGGGCTACCAGGTCCATGTTCCCCTGGTAGGATGGGGGCCAGGCAGCTGCTTCTATCCTGACCCCTCCTCCCTTAGCTGTGGAGGTCCATGTGGTAGAGGTCAGCTGCTCCTGGCACAAAGAGGATCCAGTAGCTGTCTGCCACCCACCAGGTTTCTAAGATACCATGTGGAGACAGGGACCTCCCCATCCTCTTCAGAAATAGCAGCTTGTTTTCTCTGCTGGCATGTGTCCAGGGCACCAGGTCCAAGCAGGGAGAGGCAGACTGTTAACTGAACGCTCACAGGAACAGGAGGCAGTGAGAGCCCGTGGGAGGAAGGGCCTTCTGGTGACCCTGCTTCTCTGTCCTGCCTTCCCACCTGTCCACCCAGTTTCAGAGTTGGGAAGGGACATGGCTCCCTCACCCAGGCTTGGTGGCTGTGGCCCTGTTTTAGAGCCATGGCAGCACAAGCTGGTGAGTGGTAGAGTTGCCCTGCTTCCAGCAAGGGGAAGCTGAAGGCTCTCCTCACAAGCCTGGGTTTCTTTCTTCTCTGACATGGAGGGTTTTGGAAGCCCTAATTTTCTGTTGTGATTTAGGGAGACTGGCGGGGAGCCATTGTTCAAGGTCCCTGGGGCCTTTGCTGCTTTGGGAAGGGCCTGGGGCCTGAGCTGGAGGGAAGCTGGTCACTCGCTCGTCTGGAGCATCCCTCTTGCCTGTCTGCCACCCTCACTGCTGAATTGGGGGAGGTGTGCCCCAGGTCACATCACTGGATAGTTAGAAATAAAGTGCTATGCAGTCAGGGCTGACCTCTGTGGTGTCACGCGTATGCATACCCTACTCCTAGATGTGGCTCTGGGTCCCCACAGCTCTGCAGGACAACAGCAGGCATGTTCCAAGAAGTGCAGTGTTCAGACGTACAGCTCTGGCCCTCAGTGAACAACACTTGAGACAGAATGCTTATGCCAACCATGACTTCCTCCCAGGTGCCAAGAAGCCATTGCTCTGAGCCTGCTGCTGCTTGAGTGTACTGGTTTTTGACAGCAGAAAATGGAGAATTAACTTCTCCATGGAATCTGAAAGGTTGAGGATCCAGAGCCTCTCTGGTCCTCAGTTCATGAAGAAAGACCTGTGAGGTCCCGAGTTAGTTCATGCACACACACTTCCTGAAGGAGCCGCTGCCAGGGAAGGCTACCTGAGTGTGACATCTCACGGGAACTCAACCAGCCCCGAAGTCAGGGAAGACACGGTGAAGAACATGTCAGGTTCTCAGGGAGCCCTGGTCCTAAGGATGGCTAGCAGTTTTTCTGAGCAGTGTCAGCCTGCAAGAAAGGGCTCGGTCCCACTGAAGGATACAACCTGATCCACTCCAGAGAAAGCTTTCAAAGTAGAGAGGAGAACTCGCAGAATTAGCTCCCTTAGAGTCCAGAAAGCTATGGAGAAAAGGTACCAGAGCCCCCAACCCACTCATCACAGAGCTCGATCTGAGACAGAGACATACTAAAAACATATGCTACATGGCAGAGGCAAGGGAGTCTCTGAGTTGGAAGCCAGCTTGGCCTACATAGCAAGCTCCAGGCCAACCAGGGCTATACAGTGAGACCCTGTCTTCAAAAATCAAACCTGCTGTTAGGCATTGTGGTGCACACTCATAATCCCAACACTAGAGGCCGAGACAGGAAGATGGCCACAATTCTGAACTAACTATAAAATAAGAGTGCCTTTTTTTAAAAAGGCAAAAGAAAACAACATGTACTACCAGCCCACGTGCATCCTCCATGGTGTGCTGCTGTGCTTCTCTGGGGCTGTAGCTTTCTCAGAAGAGCTGTGCTCATGTCAGCTCCACTCTCCTGTCAGTCCCTTTACTTGTTGAGGAAAGGCCTCTGACCCAGGATGCTGAGACAGCAGCACCTTGGAGAGCTGCCCAAAGGTCCTTTGCCTTACATAGATGTAAAACCCAGGCCTGCTGCTGCCATTCCAAGGCTGGAGGGACTGACAGAGCAGAAAGCATTCTTCTGGTTTCTTTAGCTCTTGAGAGAGACGGGGTCTCTGTAGCCCTGTGTCCTAGAATGTGCTGGGTGGACCAGGCTGCCTTCAGGCCCAGTGATCCGCCTGCCTCTGCTTCCTGAGTGCTGGGGTTAAAGGCGTGGGAGGCCAGGAGCCATCTATCCGAAGTGGATGCTAGGAGCCAAGCTCCTGTGTTCTGAGTGCAGTGAGCCCTTTGCACCACTAAGCCATCTCTCAAGTCCTACATCTAGCATTTTAACTTGGGTTCCGGGGAACAAATTGGGTTCTCATACCTATGAGGGAAAACGATTTTTTGTTTTACATGAAGCTAAGGCATTGTGGAATATACCTAGAATCCAAACATTTGGGAGACTCAGGCAAATGGGTTGCTTCAAGTCTGATACCAACATGTTCTCCATGGTGGCTAGCCAACAATGACATAAAACCAAAGAAAATATGTGTAATGTGTATTCATTCACTTCTGTGTAACTTCACATGTCTAGATTCACACCACACAGGGAGGTCCTCTTATAGACGTGATAGAAATGAGAGATCCTGTGGCTAAACAGAACTGGGTGCTCCATGTTACTGTGAGTGACAGCTAAGTGGGGATGACTCTCCCAGAGGGCAGAACCCCACGTGCCTCCTGCTGAAGCAGTCTGTCTCAATGCTGAAGAGCCAGCGTGCATGCACAACACTCCATTGTAACAGGACGGCAGGTAAGACAGTAGCTAGTTTGACTGAAACAGAAGGAACATATGACTAAGTTCTAGACACTTCCCTAAGAAAAACAGCAAACCAGAGCTAGGGGTGGCTGCCTTAGCACAGAAAGGGCGTGTCCTGGCTAGCTGTCCACTTGACACACACTGTTGTCACCTGAGAAGAGGGGACCTTGACACACACTGTTGTCACCTGAGAAGAGGGGACCTTGATTAGTAAAATGCCCGTACCAGATTGGCCTGTGGACAAGCCAAGGAGGCATTTGTTTCTTGACAGGTTTCTCTGTTTAGTCCTGGCTATCCTGTATAAGCCAGGCTGGACTCAGATCTGCCTCTCCCAGAGTGCTGGCATTAAAGTTGTGCATACACTGGCCTGTGGGGCATTTCCACCCTTAAGAAGTGGTTCCAGATACTTTAAGCAAGCCCATAAGCAGCGTTCTGTAGTGGCCAGAATTCAAACCATCCCTGCAAGAGGATCCTAAGTTTAAGCCTGGCCTGAGCTGTTCAGTAAGACATTGTCTCAAACCCCTTCCCTTGTACATATGAGCAGCACTAACTGGACTCCGGGTCATTAAGAAACAAAGGCATGAACCTTGGATGGAACATGATAAAGTGATTCTGGGGGAAGAGGTGATATGATCAAAATATGCTATGTGGCTGGGCGGTGGTGGTGCACACCTTTGATCCCAGCACTCAGGAGGTAGAGGCAAGTGGATCTCTTGACTTCAAGGCCAGCCTCTTGTACAGAAGGAGTTCCAAGACATGCAGGCTACACAGAAACTTGTCTCAAAACATACACACACACACCCAAAACCCTACTTAATGGGACTCAATAGATGGGTCATCAGTTAAGAGCACTGACTGCTCTCACAGAAGAGGGGACTCCATTCCAAGCACTCCATGGAGGTTCTGAATCATCTATCTGTAACTCCAGTTCCAGGGACTCCACATGTACTTCTGGCCTTAGTGGGCACAGCATGCACAAAGAGCACAGTCACTTGTACAGGCAAAACACCCATACACATTAAAAAATTGTTTTAAAGAGAGCTTACACATGTAAATTAGAACTGGGCCCCTAAATGACCCAGCAGTCCCAAATCACCTTCAATATAGATAGGCCAAATGTGTCAGAACTCAGGTACTGAGCTAATCCATGGTGGTACCTGGAACAGCACATGCAGATAGGAAGGAATTAGGGAGAGGACTGGGCCATGTGACAGCAAGATTGGACTAAGCAAAGCTCAGGCACTAGGCAAACCAGCTTCTATGAGTCACTAGATCCATGAGCTCTGGGTTTAACCAAAAGCTTGCCTCAATGAAGGTCTTTCATATATACACAAGCACATACAAACATGTACACACGCAACACGAAAAAAATGATGCAAAACCAAACTGGGACTATGTTCTGTAGGGCAGCCTCTGTGGCAATGGCAGTTTAAAATCCATCCTCTGAGTTGGGACAGACTCGTCCCACATCATTTGTCTAGCATACACAAGACCCTGGATAAATTCCTCTATGTGCACCAAAAGCCAACATCTTGCATTGTGGGGGACTTGAGCTTGATGCAATGAAAGACACATACATGAAATATTAAAAAGTGTGTATGGGTGTCTTGCCTACATGTATGAACATACACCATGTACATGCCTAGTGTCTACAAAGGTCAGAAGAGGGTGCTGGGTCCCCTAGAACTGGAGTTACTGATGGTTGTGAGTGATGATGTGGATGCTAGCAATTGAATCTGGGTCTTTGGAAGAGCAGCCAATGTTTTTGGTTTTTTTTTTTTTTAAAGATTTATTTATTATATGTAAGTACACTGTAGCTGTCTTCAGACACTCCAGAAGAGGGCGTCAGATCTTGTTATGGATGGTTATGAGCCACCATGTGGTTGCTGGGATTTGAACTCAGGACCTTCGGAAGAGCAGTTGGGTGCTCTTACCCATTGAGCCATCTCACCAGCCCCGCAGCCAATGTTCTTAACCATTATACCATCTCACGACCTGTCTGCCAAGTTTTGTTTTTTGTTTATAAAGATTTTATGTACGTTGTTGATCTCTTCAGACAAACTGAAACAGGGCATCAGATCCCTCCCATTACAGATGGTTGTGAGCCACCATGTGGTTGTTGATAATTGAACTCCGGACCTCTGAAAGAGCAGTCAGTGCTCTTAACTGCTGAGTCATCTCTCCAGCCCTTGTTTTTGTTTTTTAAAGAAAATAAATCTTTGGCTAGCTGTGGTAGAATATGCCTTTAATGAGAAAAATCAGAAGGCAGGGAAAAAAGTTGTATCTTTAATAGTAACAATTATTTTTCCCGGAAATACCTTGGGGAAACGGACAGCTTGACCGCAGGCCTGGTTTCCATCTTCCCCAGATGACCAGGCAGTAGGATCTGTCTGAGTCCTGTCCCTTGAGCTAACTATGGTGTCTAGGCCAGTGCATGCTACAAATGAGGGAAGCCACAGAAGGGGCTGTAACACCATAAACACTTCGTTTAACAATGGAAGACACTTTATTTTTATTTCTTTAAATCTCTCAACATTTCAACTCTGTAGAAATCAAATGTGCATTTTTAAATTAGCATATACTCAACTACCCGGATCACAGCGATCTCCTATAGTGAGACGCACCTAGGAGGAGAGAGGCCTTGCCAGTCTGTATACTGTATTTCCTGGTAGAACACACTGGACTTCCTCAGGCAGCCTGTCCTCCATCTTAAGAGAGTCCCTGCAATGCTGGAGTGACTGGAATGCAGAGCTGGAGCTCTCAGGAAAGGGCCAGGCCTCATTAGGTCTGAGGTGCAGACATCAAAGAGCTGCCCAGGAAGGCCAGTCTCAGGACTAAAACTGCCCAGAGTCTGCTGTGTGTACACCTAACTACATGCGGTCTATCAGCTAGAGAGAAAAAAGAGTCTTATAAGATTTGGAAAACCGTAAAATAACTCCAGTAAGTCGGAAGACCACCAGCAAATTCACAGTGGCTCAGGGTTTGGCCAGAGTCAAGCCTGCTCCAGAACCGAATGCCTGCTTTGGGAAAACTCTACTTGCACATAGATCCCAAACACTGGACATCACAACTGCCTATGGCTAAAGTGTGTTCACACTTCACAAGGAAGTGACAGCTTCAAATTCCTGCCCTGCCCCTCTCACCAAAAAGGAAAACCCAGCGGTGGGATTTATACCAGGAAGTGTGGACACTCTGCTGAGCCCTGGAGAGGCGTCTATCTAATGAGCACATACCTCCTCTGCCCACCCTAGTGCAAAAAGACTGAGAGCCGCGCCGACAGCCCCAGGAACCAGTGAGGAAAGCTAGATGGGGTGGAGGGACCCCACCCTCTGAACTTCCTTCTGAGATTCAAGGTCCAGGGTGCAAGATTCATGCTCAGCAGGCACCAAGACCAGACAGAGCTATAGATGTGGGGGCTGAGGTCCCCATCTTGTCACTGAGGTCATTGCAGACCCCGGCACCATGCTAACCCCCGTGTGCACACTGGAGGTAGGTGTATGATATTTACTGTNGGGAAGACAGTAGCTCTCTACCACCATGGGAAGGAACATGGGCTTTATCAGTCCCTTACCCCCGAGGCTCCCAGCTCCACCCTAGCAGTGGAAGAAACACCGGGAAAGGACATGCAGCCCCCCTTGGAAGACTAAAGAACCCAGGGCACCTTAATAAATACCATATCATTAATTTCTTTCACCATGTTGAAACACACAGCAAGTTGAACACTCATTAAAAAATAAACCTCAAATTCTGTATGTACAATAAGAGGGGGTTATGCAAAAAGGAGGGGACATCAGTCCTTCTATGGAGTCCACTTTCCAACTGCCAAGCAGAGCTTGCCAACATTGTGGGCTGATTGAGTGGAGCTGGCAAGATGGTATTCGACTAATACTGAACTTGGCTCCCCATAAATACCAGTCAGGGGGCAGACAAGGGGTGGGGACATCTGCCTAGGGATCCTTGTATCAAGAGAGCAGGAAAAGAGGTGAGCCACCAGAGAGGCCCGGTGTGGCAGGAGGGCTCATTTCACAAGCCAGCAGGCCTCTAGCTCGCCACTCCTGGTGGGGATTTGAAGGTGACCCCGAAGGCTCCTTCCCAGTCCTAGCTGGCTTTGCAGTGGGTGGGGCAGGTGTGGCAAGAGTTCCAGAGACAGACACCTTATTTCAAAGGAACCAGAACCAGAGCCCAAACCCAAACCAGCTGAGCAGGGAGTGAAGAGGGCAACGAAGTGACTGCATGGAAGTGCCATCCTGTCCTTCGGACCACACAGCAGCCGCAGGGTGGCATGTGACCTGCTAAGCGAGCCCNCCCGTGTGCACACTGGAGGTAGGTGTATGATATTTACTGTAGGGAAGACAGTAGCTCTCTACCACCATGGGAAGGAACATGGGCTTTATCAGTCCCTTACCCCCGAGGCTCCCAGCTCCACCCTAGCAGTGGAAGAAACACCGGGAAAGGACATGCAGCCCCCCTTGGAAGACTAAAGAACCCAGGGCACCTTAATAAATACCATATCATTAATTTCTTTCACCATGTTGAAACACACAGCAAGTTGAACACTCATTAAAAAATAAACCTCAAATTCTGTATGTACAATAAGAGGGGGTTATGCAAAAAGGAGGGGACATCAGTCCTTCTATGGAGTCCACTTTCCAACTGCCAAGCAGAGCTTGCCAACATTGTGGGCTGATTGAGTGGAGCTGGCAAGATGGTATTCGACTAATACTGAACTTGGCTCCCCATAAATACCAGTCAGGGGGCAGACAAGGGGTGGGGACATCTGCCTAGGGATCCTTGTATCAAGAGAGCAGGAAAAGAGGTGAGCCACCAGAGAGGCCCGGTGTGGCAGGAGGGCTCATTTCACAAGCCAGCAGGCCTCTAGCTCGCCACTCCTGGTGGGGATTTGAAGGTGACCCCGAAGGCTCCTTCCCAGTCCTAGCTGGCTTTGCAGTGGGTGGGGCAGGTGTGGCAAGAGTTCCAGAGACAGACACCTTATTTCAAAGGAACCAGAACCAGAGCCCAAACCCAAACCAGCTGAGCAGGGAGTGAAGAGGGCAACGAAGTGACTGCATGGAAGTGCCATCCTGTCCTTCGGACCACACAGCAGCCGCAGGGTGGCATGTGACCTGCTAAGCGAGCCCTGTGACAGAGCAGTAACCCTGGTGCTTCCACGGTCAAGCTCGAGTCTCTGCTTCCTTCTGGTACCAGCTCTGTTACCTCTTGATGGGACCAAGCCAGGTCAGTGGTATGTAGCCCTTGTAGCGGAGGATGGGGGTTGGGGCCTATCTGTACACGAGATGGGAGAACTGGGTGGATTTGTAATTCAGCTGATTGTTGGGCATGAACTTGTGCAGCTCACTCTTTCTGCAGCACGGGTCATAGTGGTAGGCGCCAAGGCAGGTGTCACAGGAAACTTTTGAACACTGGGTGCACGTGTTGGTGGCACCAGCACGGTTACAGAAGCCACAGCGGGAGGTGGCTGTGGTAGAGGGCTTGGGCTTTGAGTGGACAGGTGCCAGCCGGTCAAGGCCCTGAGTCTGACCCACATACTTCTCCCGCATAGGTGCCCCGTGGGCCAAGCTGTCGTGTATAGAAGCCTTGCTAGGGAAAGCGCTGGGCTTGGAGGCCGAAGGACAGACCAGCACACTGTCACAGCGCTGGCAGAGGGAGGAGCTGCAGGACAGGCCGCAGTTTTGGCACTTGGAGAGGGCAGACTCTTTGGTGGGGGGTGAACGCTTGTGGTAGATGGGGTGGGTATCATTTTTGACCAGCCATACATCGGGCCGCAGAGCATCCTGCCTTCGGTAGGTAGCCCTGGGTTCTGAATCCGTATACAGGTCCACATCATCCTGAGTGGAAAAGTAGGTACTACGAAGAAGGCCAAGGCCATTGATGGAGGAGATGGAGGGAAGGTCATCAGGGCTACCATGGGGGGAGCTGGACATGGCCAGCAATGAGGGGGATGGGCGGATGATCTCATCCTTCAAGTCTTCCCCTACATCCATGGCCAAGGGCTCCTTGCGCAGACTCAGTGAGGCCTTTGAGGGGGGCTTCCTGCTCTCCCAGTAGCTGTCGTATGCATCCACCGACCTGGAGGGTTTGGTCACTCGGGGCTTGTAGTAGTCCTTGGCTGCTCGCTCACTGGCTGACTTCTGGAGTGCCACACGAGCCATGGAAGTGGTCAGGTGCTCCCGACTCTCAGCCCGCCTCCGCAGGGCATCTGAGCACCCGCGTGCATCCTCCGTGCTGCTCTTGCGCTCAGCCACCACGTCCAGCTCTGAGTAGCCCTTGTCCCTCACCTGAGAGTGGATCCCCAGCATCTGCTCACACTCGACCTTGGCCAGGAAGAGCTCAAAGGAGACCATCTTCACCTGGAGGGACTCCACAAGCTCTTTGAGTTTGTACACAGTCCCCAACTCAGGCTCGTAGCCCATGAACCTTAGAATGGCTCGGATGTCCTTCTCCAGCAACGTGGACTTGACATAGTAAACAAAAGGGCCCGTGTAGGTCTAGGGAGAAAGTGGGCAGGGAAAAAAAAGAGGCATGCTATAGAGAAGCCTGTTCAAACCAGATGCAGAGTGCGACCAGCAGGGAGAGATGGGGAGCTTCTGCCTGGAGACCACAGGCAAGAGCACCCTAAATGCACACCACCAAGTAAGGAATACACGTGGCCCGTGAGGCCAGAGACCATCGGTTTCTGTGTATATGAAGGCTCTGTACCACAGGAGAAGTACAGGGGGTGGGATTATAGAGAGAGTGAGCCCCAGGATGTCCATTTTGAGCCCTCTGTCAAAGTTTCAAGAACACCCCAAGGCTAGGGATGTAGCTCAGGGAGAGCATGCACCACAGTTTTAATCCCTAGCACGACAATACACAAACAAATGGAACATGCCAGGATTCCAGCCCCGGTCCCCTGCTATGGAAAGTGTAGAGAATCTTCTCTCAACCCCCACCCAACACACACCTACCCACCCCTCAACTGGGACTTTGGTCCACACCAGCTCCCAGCTGCTTGGAGCCCATGGGCCGAGAACAGGGGTGCGTGCACTCAGGAGGGAGCAGCAGGCAGAGGCGGCTCCCCCACCTCACCTTGATGCTGCGGAACTCCTTCTTCCAGGGGAACAGGAAGAGGTTGATGGCCACTGTCTCCAGCATGCTGAAGGCGCAGTGCAGAGCGCTCAGGCTGGAGCTGCTCAGCGAGCGGAGGGAGCTCTCCACCACCTCATAAAACTGGATCAGCCGAAATCGATATAAAGGGTCCACCTTGTGGAGGCTGAGCAGGGTGGCAGCTGCCACACGCAGGTACTCATCGCTGCCAGGCTGCTGGTTGCTGGGGGTGGTGTCCACTTTGCCCTCATGGAACTGCACGTACTTCCGGAATAAGTCATCCTTGTACTTCGTATCCATTGAACTGGGCTTCCCCAAATCAAACCCAAGGGCTACCTCATCTCCCCCATGGCTCTGGGACTGGAGGCTGGCACATCACATGAAGAACTGGCCTGGTGCCCATGGACCAGCGCATGCTCTGAAAAGGGGGGAACAAGAAGCCATCACCCATCTGACTGGTGCCTATCCCAGCTTCAGAATGCCAAGGACAGCAAAGCCAAGCGCTGGCCTGGGCTAAGCTGGCTCTTGAGCCCGGATGGCCCCCATGGCCCCCACGTGCTCTTCCACCTCACTGATACAGAACACGGATGGGCCAGGCGCTGCTGCTCGCCAGCTCACAGGAGTGACTAATGCCCCCAAAGGCAAGGTTCAGGGAGCGAGCTGGTGCACACTTGGCCTTGGTGTGACAGGAGGAGGAGTCTGGGAAAGCCCCGAGGCAGACTTAAACCTGAAGCACTGCCAGGCCCAGGGTGTGATGCCGGAGGTGGCAGCAGGAAGGTGCTGAGCTGGCACTACAGAGCACGTGTCAGTACTAACCCCTTACTCCTGCGTAAGTGGGCACAGCAGTTACCATGGCCTCTGAAGACAGCCAGCCATTGAGAGAAGACCCAGGGTCCCAGAGCTCCCAAGGTGGAGCTAAGGTCAGAGCCCAGGAAGGCTCCAGAGTCCAGGTCCCACCCACCACACCCTGTTTTCCTGGAGCAGGAAGGAGCCTGGCACCAACAAAAAGGAGGTTTGCGGCTAAGCTCAGGGCACACAGAGGGATTGCTGGTGCAGGGGCCTGACTGCACACAGGACACACGCACTACTCCTGGGGGACGATGGGACTGTACTGCTTGGTGAGAAGGACCCTGGGCCCAGCTCCCAGCACATCACAGAACCAGGGCTTCTGGGAAAGTCCACATAAACTACTGAAGAGTTTAATTCAAGGATCTAGATAGGGACTAGAGAGACCAGGCCGACTACTGTCCCCTTTACCTTAGAGGGGGCGCAGCCAGCTTCGAGAAGAAGCACACAGCTCAGCAGCTCACAGAGGACCTCGGGGAAAGACAGCAACAGTCAGTGCCACACACTGCAGACAAACCAGGCTCAAGAGGGCACAGCAGCACCCTCAACCCTTTGGCTCTTTTCTCATGAATCCAGATCAGCACACACAGCTCTGCACAATGTGGCTAAGTAAGGAAGACACTGACAGCCTCTTCTGCCTTGGCAAGGTATCCACCCTCAAGACACCAGGCTTTCTCAAGAAGGATCCGGCGGTCTGGTAGAGTGGGTGTGACCTGCACCTGCCGCTTTCCTGGCCAGAGCCCCAGTGTGTGGGTGGTAAGCATCCTTATCTAAGCCAGCCTCCACACCTCACTCGGGTGGGGCTTCCAGTCATCAGCACCACTAAGACTGAAGGAGGTAAGGGGACTGGGCTGCTCCTTGGGGGCCTGCTGTGGCCTGTGGGGTCCTCTAGTATTATCTGGGCTCTGGCAACAATCCCATGGCCTACAGAACCACCCTGGCCTCAGGAATCCACAGCTCAGCATCTCCAGTTTGGGGACATGAGTGGCAGCATTAACAGTGATGAAGGTGAGCAAAACTGGGGGCCACGCTGGGCGTGGCGGTGCTCAGTGTGTTCCAGCACTCAGGAGGTAAAGCAAAACGGCCTGGAGTCCACTGCAGAACAAACAGAACCAGAAAGCCCTTCTTTCACCTACTGCCTGTGAGGGGACACAGAAACAAACTGTCCTGGGGAACACAAAGGGGTCCCCAAAATGAGTGCTAAGTCCTGACCCAACCAGAGGCTGAGGTCATCCTTCACAGCAGTCTGGCCTCCTCTTAAGTAACTACAGCCATACAGACCCTGCTCTTCAGTCATGTCAGGCTGATTCTACATCAGGACCTTTGCACATGCACTGAGTTTTCTGTTCTTTCTTTGCCTTTTGGGTGGATTGCTCACTGCATCATGCAGGCTTCAGCTCCAACACAAAGATCTCCTGCCGCGTCATGCTGCGTAAACCCCACCTTCCCAGCCCCTCGCTGTGTTTTCCCGGATAACCACAATCTGCAATTCCTGGCTTTGCGTGTTCTTTACTAGCTCACTCTCAGTCTCTCCCCATGACCTGAAACTCCCACAAAAGCAAAGATCACCACAGTACCGAGCACGGATGCAGTTGGAACTGGGTGCCTACTGCAACTAGAGCCATCGGGGATGAAGAATGCCTGCACACACAGTGACCCTCGGTCTCTCAGCAGGGCCACAAGAGCAGCTGGAGGATGGGTTGCAAATATGCATGCCATGCAGCCTGTTCCCTTGACAACCCTGGGGCCCATGTTCCACAGGTGTTCTACAAAGCACCTCTGCCTGGCCTGTTAGGTTATGGTGGGGGACAGGATAGTAGAGGCCATCAGTGAAGGAGACAGTCTAGACCAGCGTAGCAGCCACCCGAGCATTAACATCCTCGAAGTGCAAACTCACTGCCAGCCAAAGAAGACACACAGCTGCTGTTGATCTAAGAGAAGCTCCTCTCCTGTCTCAGTGGAGAAGGGCCTGCCTAGCACCCATGAGCCCCTGGACTCCATCCAAGTGCTACACAGCAACTAGGGAAACTCAAGCTGACCTCCAACTTGCTACACCGCTGAGGATGACCTTGAACTTCTTCTGATCCTCCTACAGGGGCTGGGCAATGGAGACATACACCTTTAAACCCAGGGCTCAGGATGCAGAGGCAGGCAGTTCTCTTGAGTTTAAGACCAGTCTGGTCTACATAATGAATTCTAGGACAGCCAGGGCTAGGACAGTCAGAAAAACCCTGTCTCAAAAAATTAAATAATAAAAATAAAAAAAAATATGCCCCCCCCACCGGGCCGGGCGTGGTGGCGCACGCCTTTAATCCCAGCACTCGGGAGGCAGAGGCTGGCGGCTTTCTGAGTTCGAGGCCAGCCTGGTCTACAGAGTGAGTTCCAGGACAGCCAGGGCTACACAGAGAAACCCTGTCTCGAAAAAACAAAAACAAAACAAAAAACCCGAAAACAACAACAAAAACAAAACAAAACAGGAGGAGGAAGAGGGACAGGGTCTGGAGACATGATTCAGTAGTTAACTGTTCTGGGAACTCTTCCAGAGAATCCAAGTTTGATTCCCAGCACACACATGGCAGCGCAGAACTGCCTGTCACTCTAGTCCCAGGAGATCTGATGCCCTCTTCTGACCTCCAAGGGCATGCACATGGTACACAGACCTATATGCCGCCCAATTAGCCATCAATGTAAGAAAGGCATTGCCACACATGCCTTGAAGACCAGCACTCAAGAAGCAGGGGAAGGCAAGTCTCTGTGAGTTCAAGGCCAGCTAACAGTGAGTTCCAGGACAGCCAAGGATATATAAACTGTCTCAGAGAGCAGCGGCGGGAAGCTACCAGGCCTTTTCCTAAACATTGCTATTTTTTTCTCCCCACAAAGTCAGCTGAGAGCTGGAAGCAGGCGACATTTTCAAAGTGAGCCACCCTTTGAGCCCCATTCAGCTCAGAGGTGCTGTTTGGCGGTGGCCCTCACTCTACACCCTGTTTGCTGCTGGCAAACAACAAGAAAGGAAAGGAGTCCCACAGCTTTAGTGTGCGCTCATGGTCCTAAAATGGGAGTCCTGAAACTGAGAGTAGCAGGAGCCCACGCTCAGAAACCCAGCGGCAGTGGCTCTTCCTGGATGTCAACCTGACTATATCTGGAATGAACTACAGTCCAAAATCAGAAGGCTCACCTGTGATCCAAGTCTTGAGGCTAGGAGATAGAAGTTTCTGACCTGGATCTTGGCATGGAGATCTTGGGGCATAGTGGCTATGAATCTCAGGAGACTGAGGCAAAGAGATCTGAATTCAAGGTCAGCCTGGGACAAAAATAAGTCCCAGATCCAGGCGTGGTGGCACACACCTTTAATCTGGGCCACACCTTCTGCTGGAGACCTACATAAGGACATGGGAAGAAGGAAGATTGGCTCTTCTTTGCCTGCTTGCATTTCCTTGCCAGCACGTCTGTTGGGATCTACTAGCCCCGTGGGACTGAGCAACTGTAGATCCTTGGACTTCCCATTCACAGACTGTAAGTCCTCCTAACAGATTCTCTTACTATATAGAGAGACTATCCATAAGTTCTGTGACTCTAGAGAACCCTGATTAACACACCAGCCCCAAGAGGCTGAGGCAGAAGGACTGCCACACACTTAAGCCCTGTCTGGATTACTCTTAAGAAGAATAGGCTGAAGGAGAAGGGCAAAAGCAAACGAATGCCTGCAATGGCAGCACTCAGGTTAGAACCGAAAGATCTCTAGGCCAGCCTGGGCTGAGACTATCCAGAGTGAGACACTGTATCAAAAGTTGGAAAGAGGGGTTGGGGAGATGGCTCAGTAGGCAGTGCTTCCCATGCAAGCATGAGGACCAGAGTTTCAGCTCTCAGCAGGGCACGGTGCACACTGCAGACAGCACTGGGGAGAAAAGAGAGAGAAAAGAAAGAAGAAAAAAGAAAAAGAATGAACGAGAGAGGGAAGAAAAGGAGGCACTGGTGGCTTGAGAGATGGCTCAGTGGTTAAAAACACCTGTCCTTACAGGGAACTTGCACTTGATTTCCAGCACCCATATAATGGCTCACAGCTGTCCCTAACTCCAGTGCCTGAGAATCCAACTCCCTCTCCTGACTTCTGTGCACACCTGGGTGCCCAGAGTGCACAGGCATATACACATTTAAAAAAAAAAAAAAAAAATGGGGCGGGGAGGGTATAGTGGGCTTTGGGGATAGCATTTGAAATGTAAATGAAGAAAATATCTAAAAAAAAGAAAATGTGTCTTCCTTAAAAAAAAAAGTGTGTGTGTGTGTGTGTGTGTGTGTGTGTGTGTGTGTGTGTGTGGTGGGGGAGGTGTGGAGAGATTGCTCCGTGGTTTAAAGCACTCACACACTCACAGGCTGCTTTTACAGAGGACCTGGATTTAATCCCCAGAACCCACATGGGGGCTTACAACAGCCTGTTACTCTAGCCTCAGGGGATCTGACACTCTTAGAGACTCATGGTCCAAACATGCATGAAAACAAAACACCCAACCACATAAAATAAAAATAATGAAAGAAAATTTAAAGTGGAAAGATTAAGTCATGCAATCTCTGGCTTCCTCTTTAGCTAGATGCACAGGTGTGAACACCAGAAAACACCACACAAAGCAGGGTAAGAGAATGAAAGAGTGAATAAGGGCCTACTATGTTCCAAGTGGCATGACAGGCTCCCCAGTTTAATCACATCTCCCACTGCATCCTTGAAGCAGCTGGGGAAACAGAAGCTCAGCTGCAATCAATGTCTCTGGCAGAGCCAAAAGGGCCAACAGGCCCCAAGGACTGGCTTCCTCTCATTCAGCTCACTTGTTTCTGGCTACAATTGGTACCAATTACAAAGGGGTCACTACATGCAGGCCCTGTGCCAGCTGTTCAAAAATCAGTACGATCCATAGGACAACCCCAAAATTACAGAAGAAACTGAACACAGAGAGCCAACTCACTTGTCCTAAGTCACAGGGCCAAGAAGAAGCGGAACTGAGACCTGAATTTGAATCTAACCCTAGGCAAAAGCCATCTTGCTGCATCTCTGGACTGTGCTCCTTGAAAGGCTTGGTCAGTCAAAATGCCCTATGGCTGGGAAGCAAAGTCTGGTAGTAGCAAAACTGCCATCTTCCCACACCAAATGGGCTGGGACAGCCACCAACCTCTTTATGATGTAAGCTCAAAAGCCCAGGAGAAAGGCTGGCCAGAGACCAGCCAGCAGTAAGGCAGTTACATCATCCCTGCCGAATACATTTCCTAAGAATACAGGCTGCCTTGTGGCTGGCCCTAACTGCTGTCTTTTCTGAGCACAGAGCCAGCAATTTATTCCCAGCACTCTAGAAAACACAACAAAAACCACGTTCTTTTCTAAACACAGTCTGGTTACAAGAGAGCAAGACAGCACAGCGACAGAAGCTGTTAATTTCTCCAAGCAACCCAATGACTGGAATGCCAAGCCATACCAGGCTGGCAGGGGAAAAAAAAAAAAGCTCTGTGAATATCCGGAACACACAAGCAGAAGGATGCTTAGTGCCATCGGCTCTGGGTGGCACCTCCTGCACCCATCTGTGCCCCTTTGTAAAGCAAATCAGGGAAGACAAGTCTGGCGCACAGTCGCCAGCATCCAGTGTGGAAAGCATTTAAAGTTCAGCTAAACAGAACCAAAATAATGGGGGAAGGAGAGCAATGGTTCGCCTTTACCTTTGCTGACCCATTCAAGAAAAATGTGCCCCGTGGCAACGCTGAAATGCATTCCCTCTCTATACTGGCACGTGCTATTTGAGATCCAGTTCTCCATCTACACGTTTACACATCCCTGATCCAACTTCAGTCTACATAGAAGATCAGGGATGTTGCTCTACCACCGTCCCTCCGCCCAACCTCTATGCATTCATTCTAAGAGGCTCCCAGATCCACCCCTGACATCTCCTTCTGGCTGTAAAACAATACAGGGGCCCCACACCCCTACTAGCTTCAAGAAACACTGCCACCGGGGCCTTCCAAAGCTCTGAAAACAACCTTGGCTGTGCTGGAGCCTGGCTTCCCTCCCCGCACAGCCTCTCTCGGTTCTGAAGGGAGCCAAGTCCCCTCTCTGCAGGGAATGTAAACTTGTGGCGGCTACTCCAAGCTCTGCGAGCTGCCTTCCTCTGACCGACATGGCAGCGGGGAAAACGCTCAAAGGAAGGAGTTTCCACTGGTGGTGTCTTTTATCGGTGGCACTGGGGACTAGGGTCAGAACCCAGGGCATCGCACACACTGGGCAAGCTCTCGCAAACGCCCCGGCGTCTGTCACTGAAATGCCGGGACCAGTCATAACATACCTGCTGCACCCCGACACCGTGCAACACCCCGACACCGTGCAACACCCGGGTCCTCTTTCCACGCCCACCGCGGCCCCGGAAGGCCGCCGCGTCCCTCCTCACAGACCGGGAGACCAAGGATCCCAAAGCAGAGCGACTCAGCCAAGGTCACTCGGTGAATCCAAAGCCAGATCAGCCTCCCCTCCCGACTGAGAGCCATAGCGCGGTGCCTGCCCCCGGGGGTGCCGGGGGCGCGTGTGCTGTCACCCGGGAGCCAGTGCTGCGACCAGCCGCCCGGAGCCGCCGCGGCCGCGGGACAGAGCCGAGGGCCTGGCCGGTGACAGCGCGCGCAGGAGTCCGCCCTCCTGCCCGACCCGCACTCACCCGCCGCTGCCTGCCAGGAAAGCGAGCGCCTCCAAAGCACAGGCCCGCACGGCCCCGCCGCTCCCGCCGGCTCCGGGAACCGAGAACAGTACCGGGGGCAGACGCAGCCCGGAAGTATTCGTCCCGGAAGTGACGCACGAAGGCGGGCCCTGAAGGAGGCTGGATCGCGGCTGCGCGCTGGGCCTAGGAGTGAGCGGCGGAAGCCTACGACGAGCTGGTGAACGCGGAGAACGGCGAGGCGGCGGCAGGAGGCGGAGGCCAAGCGCTTCTCCGTAGAACCGGACCTCACTCCTAGGGACCGCGGGGAGGCACGAGCGGAACCCGGAAGCAAATTAACTGGAAGTGACGCGCGGAGCTTCACGGACGCTGGCTGGCCGGGTTGTCATGGAAACGGGTTGCTGAGCCGGGAGATTGGTTTTTGGTTTTTTGGGTTTTTTTCACCTGGTCAACTTCCCCTTGGTCAGGACAGTGCTGGAGAGCCTGGATTGACGGGAAGACCCGCCATCCCATTTCAAAGAAGGAACGTCGGAGGTCACGCGAGACTGGAGAGAGGGCCATGGGTGTTACTGCTGGCGATCGGGGTTACGGTTGCCGATCGGGGTGGGGTGGCGGGGTCAAGAAAGCTTAGGAGAGGGCTCTGCAGTTAGCACTTGTTGCTTGCAGAGTACCTGGGTTCCGTTCCCAGCACCCACGTGGCGAGTTACAACCATCCATAACAACACCAGTACCAGGGCATCTGATGGCTTCTCTCACCTCCACGGGTATCTGGCATGTACGTGATGCACATAGGTAGTAGATTCAGGCAACACGCTCATATATGTAAAATAAAAGTAAATCGTTACATAGCGAAATTCTTACTCAAGTAATATCAGTGGGTATAATAATTATATTAATATAATAATTATTATCCAATAATTATTATTATTGTTAATGGAAATAGTAGATCCCTATTAATTCATAGACGACCTCACGGCGCGGTTCTGTAATCCTATTTGGAAAGCTGAGTCAGGAGGGGTGTGAGTTTAAAGCTAGGATGAATAACTTTTCGAGCTCCTCCTTCAAAATAAATACATACATTCATACATACATACATACATACATACATAAAGGTTGGAGCTGTAGCCCAGTCCCTTGTCTAGACTGTATGTATTCCCTGGGTTCGGTTCCAAACAAGGAAAAAGTAGGGTGGGGAGACACCCAGTATGGACTTAACTGACCACTAGCGGTGTGTCCTTCATCTTGCCACTTAGTCCCTGACCTGCACCATAATACCTGCTAAAAGCATGTGATGCACAGACATACATTTGGAACAAAAAAGGGTTCATACACGGGGCTGAAGAGATGGCTCAGTGGTTAAGAGCACTGATTGCTCTCCTGATAGGTCCTGAGTTCAAATCCCAGCAACTACATGGTGGCTCACAACCATCCGTGATGAGATCTGATGCCTTCTGGTGCATCTGAGGACAGCTACAGTGTACTTAGATATAATAATAAATAAATCTTTGGAAAACAAAAAGGTCATACACACAAAATAGGTTTTTTTGGTTTTTCAAGACAGGGTTTCTCTGTATAGCCCTGGCTGTCTCTGTAGGCCAGGCTGGCCTCGAACTCAGAAATCTGACTGCCTCTGCCTCCCAAGTGCTGGGATTAAAGGCGTGCGCCACCACTGCCAGGCTACAAAATAGTTTTTAAAATGAAAGACATTAAGCATCATTTGTCATTGACTGGACTTTTTGGGGTTTTTTTCTTTTTTTCAAGACAGTCTCTGTAGCCCTGGCTGACCTGCCTGGAACTCACTCTGTAGACCAGGCTAGGCTCATACTCAGAGAGAACCGCCTGCCTCTGCCTCCAAGTGCTGGGATTAAAGGCGTGGACCACTGCATCTTGCTTTTTCACCCCTCTGGCATCCCCATTCCTGATAACCGGTTATGGATGCCCTCCCCAGCACCTCTCTCTGTCTCGTTTACTGGTGTCCAGCCTCAACTCAGTCTTGTTTTCTTTCTGAAGTTCTGATTTGTCCAGCCAGAGGTCTAGGGCCTGTCTTCTTGTGGCTCCCCACAGCACCCATAGATAATGTGATGTCAGCTCTCGGCATGGCAGGTCACATATGTATTCATCTGAGGTCTGCGCCAGGCCCTGAGTTCCTCTCCATCTTCTTCCCCAGGAGCTGTGTGCATGTCTGACTGGGGCGGTCCAGCTGGAACTCTTTGACTACAGTAGTCACTCTCTGAGAGCCATGGCAGTACCAATAGCATAGTGCCAGTGGCTTCTCAGAAGCCGCGTGTGATCCACGCACAAGCAGAGGGACAGAGCCTGTACTGCTCTCTTAAATGAGCCGATTCCTTTCCGAGCTCTCGAACCAGGCTTCTCATAACTGTAACTCCAACTCCAGGAGATCCAACACTTTTGCCTTTGGTTCTGAGAGCACCTGCACTCTCAGGGCAGACACATACATATAATTTAAAAAGTAAAAAATAACTTTTAAAGAAGCTTAGGAATGGTGGCACATCCCTTTTAATCTCAGCACTCGGGAGGCAGAGGCAGGTAGTTCTCCATGAGTTCCGGGACAGCCAGAGCTACATGAAGAAATCCTGTCTCTAAAAACAAAACAACAAAAAGCTTTTTAAGAGCCAGGAGTGGTGGTGCCTGCCTGTAAACTCAGGGCTCAGTAGATGGGGAAGGAGAATCAGGAGTTCAAGGCTATCCTTGCCTGCAGAATAAGTTGGGGCCAGCCTGAGCTACATTGAGACCTTTCTCCCCGCCCCCCACCCCCAACAACGAAAGGGAAAAAGAAAGCACTCGGAGTTAAGTGTGGTGACAGGGTGACAAGCTTGTATGTCACACAAGGCTTCGGAAAAGCCCCTTCCACCTCTGTGGCTCTGTGACAGCCAAGAGGGAACCCCGGGGATGGAAACGCCTGACATTTCCTGTCAGAAAGACTTACAGTCTCAAGAGAGATGCATTTCTCATCTTTTACCCTAACGAGGACTGCTGACTTCTGTGCTCTGTATCCAGACTTCATTACATAAGGATCCATCCACAAGTTACATAATGGCCGTGTGATGCCAGCCGGGCACCTTCACTCCTTGGGAGCCAACTCTACCTACCCCTTTCTGTATTTTTCTTTCATAAATCACAGAACAAAAGCCAGAAGAGTAAGCATAGTCACCCTGCGACCCCTGTGGGCTTCCTTGGCTTCCGTGAGAATAACAGCACCGTAAGCTGTGTGATCCCAGTAGTAAACAGAGTCAGCTCTCAATGGCACCCGGTGAGGCCAAGCCAACCTGTACCTGCAGAGGGACAGGGAGGCACTCAACAGTTAAGAACCCTTGCTGTTCTTCCAGAGGACCAGAGTTCAGTTCCCAGCACCTACACTACGCAGCAGCCCACAATCACCTGTAACTTGAGCCCCAGGGGATCTGATACCCAGCTGCATATAAAGAATAAATCTTGTTTTCAATTATGTGTATGTGTGTTTTGCCTGCATATATTGTGCAGTACCCACAGAGACCAAAAGAGGGCAGGGTGTTCACACCCTCTGGAACTGGAATTGCAGACAACTATGAGGCGTGGACCACCACAGCTCAGTCAGTATTTATTTTTATGTGTAAGAGTATGCATGTGCCCGTCTGTAAATGTGTGCCCCTCATGCCTGCAGTGCCAGTTGAGGCTAGAAGGCGGTAGCATCAGTAACTCCTGAACTAGAGTTACCGATCACTGCTAGTCTTCAAGTGCTGGGAATGCCTCCTGAGCCCTGTGAAAGAGCAGCCAGTTCTCTTAACCACTAAGCTATCTCTAACCCTGCAGCCCTCTTCACTGCCTCACCATCTCTTCAGACCTCCAAAACACAAGTCTTTAAACAAAAAAGAGAGAACTTGCTGGGTGCTGTGATGTGTGCTTGTCATCCCAGGACTCAGGAGGCAGAGCAGGAGAGTGGCCAGAAATCCTAGGACAGCCAGGGCTGCAGAGTAAGACCCTGTCCCCACCCCAAGACTCCCCCAACAAAACAAAAAACAGGGCTATAGAGCTCAGCAGTAGAGTGCTTGCCCTCACAGCACGAGGCCCCAGGCTCAATCCCCAGTATTTCAAGTAATAAAATCCTATAGTTTTTGGTTGGGTTTTAAGCATGCGGGTAGGTCTGGCCTTCCTTTCAGCTGGAGGGAAGAAAGCATTCAGGCAAGAAAACTCCCGGAGATGAGCGCTCAGCTGCGGGCAAGCACATAACTAGGTGCTAAGGTATAGAGCCTGGCACACACGGGGCTGGTGCTGGACGTAGTAGGATCTTCCAGAGTGCTGGCTAGCTCGGTGTCTAATGAGCACTAGACAACCTGAAGCCTCTACCTCAGGCTCCTCAACTGTCAGCTTCTGGCGGATAACAGCAGTGGCCAGCCAGGTAAATACAGGTGACCAGAGGTGTGGGCCTAAGTGCTTGCCCTAGCACTCAACAGTAGCTGTTGTTCCTGGATGTCGCTGTTAATAGCCCTGCTCACCCAAAACCTGGTTTGTAGCCTCGGCTGAGCTAGAACTCTGCCCTCCCTTATGTGATAGGATTACGGGTATGTGCAGCCACCTTCCGAGGGCTTATCGGTTTTGTTTGTTTTTTACATTAATTATTCTGTTTGGGGGGAGGGGGAGGCGTCACAGCACGCCACAGCTCAGGTGTGCAGGTGGATTCAGTCTTCACCTCCTGCCATTACGGCCCTGGGGACGAAACTAAGGTCAAGCGCCTAAGCCACCCACCGTGCCAGCCCTCCATCTGACCATATTCCCATACCCCTAGAGCAGCCAGGCAGTGGAGCTTCCAATCAGACTGAATGTGGAGAGGTCTTCCCAAACCTTGGTTACATGACCTGCATTCATAGTTCCTTCCTCAAGGTTATCTTGATTTGGTTTGGTTTGACTTCATTGTTGGAGATGGCGTCACACAGCCGAGAGTTGGCTGACGGTGTCACACAGCCAGGAGAGAGTTTGCTGTGCTAACAAGAATGGCCTCAGGCTGGAGAGAGGGCTCAGCGGGTAAGAGCACTGACTGCTCCTCCAGAGGTCCTGAGTTCAAATCCCAGCAACCACATGGTGGCTCACAACCATCTGTAATGGGATCCAATACCCTCTTCTGGTGTCTGAAGAGAGTGACAGTGTACTCATATAAATAAATCGTAAAAATAAAAGAGATGGCCTTGAACCCCTGACTCTCCTGCCTTTACCTCCCATAACCTGAACTAGAGGAGCACAGCACCGGCCTGGTTAGCATTCTGCTGGGTCTAGTATGCTAGGCAAGTACTCCACCAACTGAGCCACCTCCCAGCTGTCAGTCAGCTCATCCTGCCTGCTGGAAGAGATACCAGGAGGAAAGAGGTTTCTGAACCTGGCAGGGAGCGAGTGTACAGCAGGTTTTACCCTGGGAGGCTTCCTGTCCCACTACAGCCTGGATTATCTGGAGGCTAAGGAGGCCCACTAAGCTCCTGGATTGAGCGTTCAATGGCTTGGAGGAGGTTGTCACCTCCAAAGCAGGCACATGTGTTCTCTAACTCCTTCACAATCTTTCCCTTTTCTCCCTAGATAAACCCAACTCCAGTGCTTCAAAGTCCTCATGGCACCCACAAGTACAAAGGTAGCCACCTCCGCCGCCGCCACCACCACCACCGGCTAAGAGGCATCATTACTGAGAAGCCACCCCGCCCACCCCGCCTCCAAGGAGACGTTGCTCACGGGGTTGGATCTTGATCTCATCTGGGTGCTGTTTGATTGCTCGGAAAACAGTCCCCAGAGGTCATGGCTTTTAGTGTGTATACTGTATAGCCTTCAAGCACAGGGCTTCAAAGGGTCATTTGCAGAAAGTGAGCATCTTTGCCCTTTGAAGCAAGCAAGGAAAAGCCACATGCCGGGTCTTGTTAACATACCAGCATCCCTTGGCAGGAAGAAAACTATAGCAGAGGCTAGGGAGATGGCTCAGCAGTCAGGAACATCTGATCCCAGCACCCTCACGGGGTGCTCAGAATGACCAGTGATTCCAACACCAGGTGATACAACACCCTCTTCTGGTCTCTGAAAGCACCTGCAGACACATGTGCATATGTACACATGTATGAATAAAAAAAAGAAAAAGAAAAAGGGAGAGGAAAGGAGCCAGGCTCAGTAAAAGCACAATAGACTCTGGAGTCTTCACGAGCCAGGTATCTTGTTCTCCAAAGCTGATGTTAAACCCAGGGCCACAAGCTTGCTGAGCTACAGTCTGACACAACCAGGGTCACAAGCATGCTGACCTGCAGCTCATACTGAAGTGCAACTTTTTTTTTTTTTTTTAAGATTTATTTATTTAATAAAGGAGTACCTTGCCGAGCATGGTGGCACACGCCTTTAGTCCCAGCACTTGGGAAGCAGAGGCAGGTGGATTTCTGAGTTCGAGGCCAGCCTGGTCTACAGAGTGAGTTCCAGGACAGCCAGGAACAGAGAGAAACCCTGTCTCGAATCCCATCCCACCTCAAAAAGAAAAGTGCCTGTTTTCAGCCACACCAGAAGAGGGCATCGAATCCCATTGCAGATGGTTGTGAGCCACCATATGGTTGCTGGGATTTGAACTCAGGACCTCTGGGAGAGCAGCCAGTGCTCCTGACTGCTGAGCCATCTCTCCAGCCCCTGAAGTGCACCTATTTTGTTTGTTGCTTTGGTTTTTGAGAGAGGGTCTCTTTATGCAATCCAGGCTGACCTCAAAGTTCAAAACATTGACTTCTACAGTGAGTCTATCATCCCGTACGCCAGGCTAGCCTCAGACTCACTATATTGCCCGAGATAGACCTGAACTACTGATCCTCCTGCTTCACTTCTCAAGTGCTGGCGATTCTGAGTGTGCACTACCACACAGGACACATACACTGCTAGGGATGGAACCCAGGAGCCCGTGTGCAATGCTAGAGAATTCTACCTATGTGGCCACACCCCAGCCCTGGATAATCACTCCTGATTAATTCCAGATAATCAACTCCTTGTTGATCTTGGAATCAATCACTGCCAGTACTCAACACCTGCTGGAACTCTTGCCATCTTCAAGATACTGGCTGATGGGTCACAGTCCAGTGACTTCCTGTTATACTATACCTCCTTCAGTCCAAGCCTCTGTCCTAAGAGCAGTAAGTATGTCTAGAAAACTGGAAAGATTAACGGAGGTGGTATCGACCTACAATCCAGGGGAGTCTAGGAGATACACTTGTACCCCCTTAAGAGGTGCAGGCAGGAAACCCTGCCTCCTTCTTTCCGGTCAGGAAAAACCCTGAGAAATCAGATAAAAATCATCTGGCCACACCCGGTGGTGCAGACTACACGGCCAACTACTTGGTAGGCTGAGGCAGGAGGATGGAAAGTTCAAAGCTCGCCTGGGCAAGTTGGTGAGCTAGCTGAGATCAACTGTAATAACAATACACACTCGTGGTCCGAGCTCCTGTGGCTGAGAGGTGTGGGCACGGTGTGGCTGCGTCCTCAAGGCTCTCACCGGGACGCCATCTACACACCTGGTGGGCGGCGGCTATCAAAAGCTCCGGGGGGAGGGGCGTTGTGGACTCCGCCCATCTCAGCCCCTTGCGCGTGCGCAAACGACGTCGGCCCCGCCCCCTATGCCCCCTCGGCGGCTCTTTCTCTCTCAGCGCGACGCTCCTCAGCGGCAAGATGGCGGCGGCGCACCCGGAGTCCCGCGACGGAGCCGCGCAGTCGGCGAAGCCGGCGTCCGAGACGGACCCGCTCAGCCGCTTTACGTGTCCCGTGTGCCTGGAAGTGTTCGAGAAGCCGGTGCAGGTGCCCTGCGGACACGTGTGAGTGGCGGGCGCCCGCCGGGGAGGGGACGCGGGCGGCCGGCCGGCCCCCTCGAGCCTCGGCGGCGCGCCTCACCGGGCGGCCGGACTAGCCTGGGACAAAAGGGAAGTGCCGGGACGCCCGGCCGGAGCCGCGGGCCGGGTGTGGGGTGTTCGCTCGCGGAGGCCGCCTCCCTCGGCGTGGGTGAAGCCCGGTGTCGCGGGCCAGGCTGCCGCAGCCGCTTCAGGAGTTGAGCGAGGGCGGCCTGGGCTTCCCTGGGGGCCGCGGCGGCGGAGCGGGGTCTGAACCCCATCCTTGCACATCTCGAACACACCGCAGCCGAAGGGCCTGGGGATGCGCCCCCGCTTCCCTCCGCGGCCCCGCCCACTGGCGCTCGCCCTGGACTCGGGCTTCCTGACCCCCCAACTCCAGCACCCTTTTTTGGGGGGACGCACAGGCATTCCCGCCGCCGTCCTGTGAGTGCCAGCCTTTTTCCAGGTGAATCAAAGTGCAAGTGTCAAGGCTCGCTCACTCGGGCCAGCCTCGCCTGCCAGACCGTCCCCAGGAGCGAGGCAGGGCCTTCCCGGCACCGTGGGATGATTGCTTGTTAAAGGCGGGGACACGGGGCTCCTGACAGCTAGGGTTCAGGTACAGGTAGCCGGGGGCCGATCGCCTGCCGCCACTGCATCAGGCTTCCGGTCCTGACGGAGATGACCTCCCTCACTTCTCTCTCGACTCTGCTAGCTTTCTCATTACACGGAGCAACGTGTAGGAGGAGAGTACCACGTCCTCTCTGCGGGTTAATGTAAGCCGGTGTTCCGCACCGTGAGTGTCCCCAGACCCCCTCCCAGTCAGTTAACTGGAGTGTCTGCATGTCCTCTGTGCGCTACTTTGGGATAGAGTTAAGAAGGCAATTTGGCCCTCGGGTTTACAGCTCAGGAAATTGATGGTAAGTAGTGGCCAGTGAGATAGCTCAGAAGCTGAAGGCTCTTGTCACCAAACCTGATGACTTCAGTTCGCTCCTGGGGAGCCACATGGTAGAATTGACTCCCACAAACTGTCCCCTGATTTCCAGCTGTCCTCAGCAGCACACACATTCTTTTTTTTTTTTTTTTTTTTAAGGCAATACTAATGGCTGTTCAAACTGTGGTGTATGCAGTAGGAGAGCATGTGGGGGCTGTTGATATTTGTGAAGAAACATGACTTGATTGGAAGGCACCAGACTTTGAGGCTTCCTTGACCCTTTCTTTCCTACATCAGAGGGCAAGAAGCAGTACCTGCATGGCAAACATAACCAGCCTCAGTATTCAGCAGATTGAAGTCAGACACACCTTGGTGAGGGTAGCTGACATCTCTGAGCCTCCTCCAAGTGCGTTGGGCTCTGCCTACTTGATTTTTAATGTTGGCCTTTGAAGCTGGAGAGTCCTACAGCTGTGGTTGGAGCATTTGATTTTATGAAATTCGGGTCAAGCCCTGCGGCTACACCCTTTCAGGTCTGGAGGAGTGCAGATAGCTTGATGCTGAAGAGCACTGACAGAAAGGCTGAACTAGTTGATATCCATTTCTAGGAAGTAGAAACTGAAAGTCAGCTCCAGATGCAGGCAGCTAGCTGCAACCTCCTTGTACGGGTAACTCAGGCACACAGGCTGTGAGCATCTGATAGACTGTTAAATCAACTACTTTCATCTGTGTGCTGGCTTGGATTCCTCAGTTATCTTGAGTTACTCTTGGGATGATGGGCTACAATAAAGGGCCTGCCCACCCTGCCTTGCCCTTTCTCTGTGTGATCTGTCACATCACTGCCCCAAAGGCCTTCCTTATAGACTTGGCACACTCCTTCCTCTGTGGCACTCTCTGCAGCCAGGCCTTTGGGGCCTTCCATTCACTGTCATCTCAGAGAAACTCCCTGTGCTCCACTTGCCAGGCTGTCTGTTAAGACCAGCCTGGTCTACAGAGCGAGTTCTAGGACAGCCAGAGCCAACAAATGTGACAAAAAAGTAAGAGTTATAAGGATAGGGCCTTTACCAGTAAGTAGTCACCTCCCAGCCTGGGCTAGAATTTTTGCCTAATAGAAATGATCCAAGATTTCTTTTCTTTTTTTTTTTTTTTTTTTATCCAAGATTTCTTAAAAGATAGTAAAAGGGGGGGTGGGAGTCATTTCTGATATACACACACACACAGGCACACATCTCCTGGGCTTTTCCAGCAGATTTTGTTAGTGTAAACCATAAGTCACAGTGGGTAAGTAGTTTGGTAGTTTGGTGTCCTATGCCTTAGTAGCCTTCTTGTGCTGTGAGCCAGCAGGTGCCACCTCTGCCTCTGGATCATGGTGTTTGAGTTCCTTGAATATGTGAGAATTTTCAGCCTGTGTGCCCTCCCTCCCTCCATAGCTTATGATCTGCATGATCTGTACTGTTTAATTTGCCTGCCTGTGAGTAAAGTTCCCTTGACACTTTTAAATTTGGGGTTTGATGTTTGTTTGCTTTGTTTTTTGAGACAAGGTCCCTCTATGTAGCTCTAGCTATCCTGGAACTTGCTATATAAACTAGGTTGGCCTGGAACTCAGAGAACCTCCTACCTCTGGCCCCCAACTACTGGGATTAAAGGCATGCGCCCCCATGCACAGACTGAACTTTTAATTTGAGGGCATGGAATATTCTCTCCTTGTCTGTCAATCACACTGTTTTAAAGTTGATCCAGAGGTTGCCTCTGAGGTCTGACCAGCACTGTTCTTGGGTTATAACTAGCCCCACTGGGTTTGCGTGTTCCCACAATGCTTTGCTTTCACCTCTGATAGTAACAGTCCCACCTTTTGTTTCATGAGTGCCAGATACAAGTGTGTGCAGTGCATGGTCAGTCTCCAGCAGATGGGTATGAACTTCTTCCTTTTACACAGGAAAGTGGGGCTCAGGAAACCCTACCAGGATTCCCTAGTGACAGGGACTAAGCTTTGAAGGCTCAAACATCATGCCTTTCTCCATAGTGTCCCAAACCCCAGGTACAGTTTCTTTTTTCAGTTGTGCCAGGGCATGGTATTTTATTTGAATAATATCAGGGAATCGCTGTCCCAGTCCATTATTCATTGGTGTCTTTTAAAAGTTGATCCACTTTTGTTGTCTTGTCTCTGCATGACACAGGTTCTCTGTATGTCTTGTTCTAGCTTTTGCTCTGCATGCCTGCAGGAATGTCTGAAGCCGAAGAAACCTGTCTGTGGGGTGTGTCGCAGCGCTCTGGCACCTGGCGTCCGAGCTGTGGAGCTCGAGCGGCAGATCGAGAGCATAGAGACTTCTTGCCATGGCTGCCGTAAGAATGTATGTGGACTAACGTGAAGAGTCCTTGTCTCTTGGTGATGAGATGACAAAAGAGCTAGAGCAAGTGTCTGACGTTAGAGCCCGAGTACTGGCCAGCAGCACCCTGCATGCCTGCTGTGTGTGGTGGTGGCTGTGCTGCTGTTGGGGGAGGGGGGCTGGTTTTTGTTTGTTTATGTTTCTTCACCTTGCTGGGTTTTATTTTTTCATGAGTTGGTTTAGCAATTTATACATACTACTTTTGAAATCGATAGAAACAAATCCCCACCCCTATAAAAGGCCATCTTCAGCTGGGGAGTGGTTCACACCTCTAAGCTCTTAGGGATAGAAGCAGCAAAGCTAGGAGCCCTAAACCAGCCTGGGCTACTGAAGACCTACTTCAGAAAGTAACTCTCATGTGTTCTAATTAGAATATAAGAGCATTGCATGATTTTTCAGTTATATATAAAATGAACAGCCCTCAGTATAGAGTGCTTGCCTAGCATGCAAGAAGCCTGGGTTCCATCCCTCAACCAGACATGGTGGCTCACACCATAATCCCAGCACTCTGTGTGGTAGGCAGGAGGGTCTAAAATTCAGGGCCAACCTGGTACGCTCGAAGCTGACTCTCAAAGAAAAAAGAACTCTGCACTAAGCTCAAAGGAAACTTCACAGTCTGCTACTACAGTCATAAAATTTACTCTTGTGTTTTAGCCCTTGAGAGAGAGTCTGAAGTGTGAGGTGGAGGGAGGTATCGGTGTCTCCCCACCAGTGGAATGTAGTCTCCAGCACTTACCCCGGGCACTGTGATGTGTCACTGCCTACACTGCTCACTGCTGCTGGGAACACAGACAGCTAGTGCTTTATCATCCTTAAATCATTACAATTTTTATTCCAGACAGTAAAAAGGTATAAAACACTGCTGTGTTTCCCTCCACACATCTGTCTGGAAAGGCTGGGTCAGTTTGCTGTGTGGTGTTGCACACTGGTAACCCTGCACTTGGGCTGTGGGGGAGGGTAGCTTTCCATTTAGAAAGTTGCTCTGCCCTTTCTACCTCTAGGCAAATGTTTCCACACACACAGCAAGGTGCACCTGCCACTTAACTGTGTTCTTTCCTCTTACATGAGTACACTGTAGCTGTCTTCAGAAGCACCAGAAGAGGGCATTGGATCCCATTACAGATGGTTGTGAAAGCCACCATGGTTACTGGGAGTTGGACTCAGGACCTCTGGAAGAGCAGTCTGTGCTCTTAACCACTGAACCATAGCTCCAGCCCTCTTTCTTCTTTTTTTATACTTGAATTTATACTTGTGTGTCTTTGTTATTTTGTTTTAGTTTTGTTTGTGTTCAGAAAGGTTTTACTATAGACCAGGCTGGCCTTGAACTCAGAGTCCCACCTGCCTCTGCTCCCAAGCACTGCAATCACAGGCATGAGTCACCACAGCTGAGACTCAGTGCTTATCCCTGCCGACTTGTTGGGGGGTTGTTGTTGTTGTTTTGAGACAAAGTTTCTCTGTGTGGTCCTGATTGTTCTGGAACCAGATACTAGGACTCAAGGAGATCTACCTACCTCGACCTCCCAAGATCAAAGGCCTGGGCCACAACACCCAACCTGGTGGTGCTACAACAACAACAAAAACCCAAAAAAGAAATAATAAGAGGGTCTCTTATGGTCAAGGCTGGCTTTAAACTGATCACCCTGCCTCCACCTCTGAAGTGCTGTATTACAGATGTGAGTGATGATGCCTGGCAGGTTTCTTGTCCTCCCCTACCCTTTTTATTTATATTTTTAAGATTTATTTATTTTTATGTGCATTAGTAGTTTGCCTGCATGTATGTCTGAATGAAGGTGTCAGATCCTCAGTTTGTAACTAACTACAGACAGTAGTGAGCTGCCATGTGGGTGCTGGGAATTGAACCAGGGTCCTCTGGAAGAGCAGCCAGTGCTCATAATCGCTGGGTCAACTCTCCAGCCCCACTCTTTATTCTCTAGCCAGAGTCTCCTGTGCCCTCAGCTGGCCTCAGGCGCAGTAAGTTTGGGAATGTCTTTGGACTCTGATAAGGTAGATGACTGTAAAATGGATCTCTCTCTTCCTTCCATCCTTTCAGAGGGCTTCATATCAGGTACACAGTGAGACTGGGACAGTCTGTACAGGTTTGTTCCAACATTTAAATTGAGGCTCCTAAGTGGATAGCTGAGTCCACGCCCTGGGCCGGCTTCTAGGGAGCAGCGGAGTCAGAGGGCTTCGGCTGTACCTGTACTCTGGGATTGGAACCTTCCTCACTGTTTTTCATTTCAAATTTCAACCAGCTGGCCTCGATCTTTGTCTTTTTTCATGAACGCTTTTCTCCTCTGTGTGCTCTCCATTTCCAAGGTTAGTAAAGCTGTGTTGTTGGTGCACGCCAGTAACACCAGCACTGGGAAGGTGGAAGCAAGGAGAGCAAGGTTCAAAACCAGCCTGGGCTACATGAGACCCTGTCACAAAACAATAAAAAGTGGTAGTTGTATGGTAGGCACAGCCCTCTTCCTTTCTTTGTTTTGTGTATTTTTCCCCCCATTGATTTATTCACTTTATATCCTAATCATAGGACCACACACACACAGCCCGCTCCCCTTACATAATTCTGTAAGAGCTCCCGGCCAAGTGTTAGTGTGTACCTGTAGTCTCTACTGGGGAGGCTGAGACAGGAGGATTTCTTTAGGCCAGTTTGGGTAATAAATCAAGACCCTGTTTCCAAACAACAAAAGTGCAGCTGGAGGCAGACCATGGTACTCTTCAGTGTCTGTGTAGGTTGGGTTAGCTTGAAACTCTGGGTGGTCCTCCTGCCTTACCCTTCCAGAGTCTTTGAGCTGGAACAGAGACATGTGCCACCATGCCCAAGTAAGAGACAGATTGAGATGTGAGTGTAGGGCCACCAAGATGGCTAAGCACTACTGCCTGATCCCGAGCCCTGAGCTCAGAGCCCGTGGGTACGTCGGTGCTGTAGTAGAAGCGTGTGGCCTGACTTACCTGCTAGTGAAAGTTCTTGTCTCAGACAAGGTAAGGACAACAGCTTGGGGTGTCCTTGGCTTCCACACAGGCAAGTCACATACACATGCACAATATAAATAAGAGTGTGACATACTTTTAAAAATAGCACTCGGAAAATGTCAGTAAGCAGAGAGCAGATGGTGAGGAGGGTGACCCCACAGTGGAGCAGATGTAGGTAAATAAACAGCAGCCTGGCTCCTGTCTACTGGCACAGTCAGGAGTGGTTGGATTGCTTGACCCAGTGTATGGGTCTAGTTTTCTTGCCCTTGGTTTGGGATCACCTCTTATGAACGTCTCACTAACTATTTGTCCTGCTCTTTCTATTCAAGTTTGTCCTATCTAAGATCCGGGCCCATGTGTCATCGTGTTCCAAATACCAGAATTACATCATGGAAGGTGTAAAGGCCACCACCAAGGATGCATCCCTTCAGCCGAGGTACCGACCTACTCCCCAGAAAGACGTGGGATGCCTGTGCTGTTGGAGGGTTTAGGTGTGTGGATTTGGAGAATTGGAGGTGTCACTGGAGCTGGCTAAGGGTGACAGGTTCTGGAGTGGGGGTTGTTCATGTCTGTGCTTCTGATTTGCAAGCACTCAGTTCCTGCTTCTTTGGGGTGTGCAGTGGTTGAGGCGGTGTGGAAAAGATCTCAGGGTACTCTTTTCTCACCTCCCAGAAATGTCCCAAACCGATACACTTTTCCTTGTCCTTACTGTCCCGAGAAGAACTTTGATCAGGAAGGACTTGTGGAGCACTGCAAACTCACTCACAGCACCGATACCAAGTCTGTGGTAAGAATTGGCTTTTCTTCTTTGACTAGGTAAAAAGTCAGACTTACAGAAAATGACCAGGCTGTACAGTAAAATTGTACCCTTCACCTAACCTAACATTTTGCCCAAATTGCTTAACTGTGTTCTATATGTTTTGTTTTTTGTTTTTTGTTTTTTTCGAAACAGGGTTTCTCCATGTAGCCCTGGCTGTCCTGGAATTCACTTTGTAGACCAGGCTGGCCTCGAACTCAAAAATCCGCCTGCCTCTGCCTCCCAAGTGCTGGGATTAAAGGCGTGCAACACCACACCCAGCTTTTTTCTTTTTCTTTCTTTCTTTCTTTCTTTCTTTCTTTCTTTCTTTCTTTCTTTCTTTCTTCCTTTTTTTTTTTTTTTTTTTTTTGTTGAGCCATTTAGGAAGAGCTAACAGATACTGTGACCTTTTCCCTCTGAATATTTCAGTGGATATCTTAAATTTTTTCTTTAAAAATCACTTAGACAAAACCAACAAACTCAGAGTCTTGTGTAGGCCAGGCTGGCCTCAGGCTCATCACATGTCATGGGTAGGTTTGAATCTGGTTCTCCTGCTTCACCTTCCAAGCCAGGATCGTGATCATAGGCCCGAGCCACTGCACACAGCTGCAGATGTTCTCTTCGCATGTTCTTTTTTTTTTTTTTAAAGATTTATATATTTATTATATGTAAGTACACTGCAGCTATCTTCAGACACTCCAGAAGAGGGAGTCAGATCTCCTTATGGATGGTTGGGAGCCACCATGTGGTTGCTGGGATTTGAACTCAGGACCTTCGGAAGAGCAGTCGGGTGCTTTTACCCACTGAGTCACCTCACCAGCCCCCTCTTTGCATGTTCTTGTTGCTCGGGTGTTGAACCCAGAGTCTTACATGTTTTACCAGCATTAAGCCATGTACAGCCCAGATGCTGTCAGGATAAGTGTGGGTGCTGTCAGAACTGGTATGGGTAGTTCACACTCCAGCTGTGGTCAAGACTGGGTGCCTCATTCATAGGCCAGTCAGAAGTGGCAGGTGCTGCTGCGTCCTTGTCTAGCTAGGCTCGCAGCTCCAGCTCAGTAGCATCTTCAGGTTCCACCATGAAAGGTGACTTCTAAAAGGCCCAGAACTCATGTGGCCACAGCCTGAGTTAAGCAGGGAGTCTTGTGAGCTTGGAGAGCCAAGATGGAGTCGCTGACTTGGAGTCAAGGAAGCAAACTTAAGCTTTTTGAGTTTAAGGAAGCTGTGTTTCCCTCCTGGACGCAGGAGGAAGCTGGACTTGTCTGCAGTTGAGGAAGTCTGTTGCTCATTGAGTCCAGCAAACTGAGCAGAGCGGGGAATCAGAAAGGGGAGTCAGGAGCTGTACTACTTGGGCTGCCCAAGTGCTGCTTCACTCTGGTGAGCCAGGGCAGCCTGTGCTCTGTCATTGTCCTCAAATCACTCCTGCAGCCAGGCTAGCCTTGAATCTCTGCCTCCTTCCTCTGCCTCCTTGGTGCTGAGGTTACAGACATGCACTCTGCCCCACGCCCACACCTGTTGAGATTGGGGCTTTGTGTGCACACTTTTGCCCTGTCATCTGGTCCTTTACTTTGTTATCATTGTGTCCAGCTGGATTTTACCTTCATAGAAGCCTGTACCCATTCCCACGTGTCATTTTTTTTTTTAATATTTTCTTTATTTATTTTTAATTTTTATTTATTTATTATATGTAAGTACACTGTAGCTGTCTTCAGACACCCCAGAAGAGGGCGTCAGATCTTGTTACGGATGGTTATGAGCCACCATGTGGTTGCTGGGATTTGAACTCCGGACCTTTGGAAGAGCAGTCGGGTGCTCTTACCCACTGAGCCCCGACTCACCAGCCCCCACATGTCATTTGAATCGAATAGAAAAATGTTTTCTGGGTTGCTTCGTGTTTATGGAGCACAGTGACCATGCATTGTACCTGGGCTTGTCAGTAAAGCTGTCCCATCAGGAAGGGGGCTGAGCAGAGGTCGTGGAGGGCCAGCCCAGTCGTCAGATTGCAGCACTTGCTTCTTCTTGACAGGTTTGTCCCATATGTGCCTCGATGCCCTGGGGAGACCCCAGCTACCGCAGTGCCAACTTCATGGAGCATATCCAGCGCCGCCATCGCTTTTCCTATGACACTTTTGTGGTGAGTCTGCACCACCCCATGAACAGCACTACTGCTCAGGTTTCTGGAAGGGGATTCCCTGGGGCCCTATTATGGATTGAGGAGCTCTCTGTGCCAGAGGGAAGCTGCACATCTCTCTCTGTGGGCGGGTGGGTGCCAGAGTGAGACTTCAGATGCCCTGGCAGTTTCTAGCTGTGAGGCTTCTTCATCTTGTTCCTCTGCCTCCTGGTTTTGCCCACTTGTGCTGTGTGTGATTTTCCCCTTTAGAGAACTTAGTTGGATTCCACTCTGATCAGCTGCCCATGAAGATGAGGCAGTGGATGGAAATGGCCCTCGAGGGGCTTTACAGGCTGGTTGGGTGTGCAGCTCCAGCTGATGGTTGCTGCCTGGAAGTACCAGTGTGGCTTAGCCCCCGTGTATGACATGCTGGGTTCTATCCCCAGGAGTGTAAAGACAGTAACACAAACCAGGGTCAGGCTAGAGAATGGAGTGGGGGGCGCGTAGTGCAGAGGACCCGAGTTCAACTCCCAGCGCGTTTGGATCTCTAGCTCTCAAGATCTAGCACCCTCTTCTGGATTCTTCAGACACTACACACATGACATTCTCCGCTCCACACATAGGCACATAAATACATTTCCAAGACAGGGTTTCTCTGTGTAGCCCTGACTGTCTTGGAACTCTCTCTCTGTAGACCAGGTTGGCCTCGAACTCAGAAATCCGCCTGCCTCTGCCTCTCAAGTGCTGGGATTACAGGCATGCGCCACCACCGCCCAGCCAAAAAAAGTCTTTTTAAAAGATAGTCACATCTCAGCTTGTGGGCACACTTTTGTTCTCCCAGCACTTGGGAAGTGGGGGCAGGATGATCAAGAACTCAAGACCACCCCAGGCTACAGAGCCTTGTTTCAGAGCTGAAACACAAATGTTTATTCTCAGTCTGGTAGTAGTTTAGTATTTGGAGCAGACTTCCAAGACTGACCTTTCACTAACTGCAGAGGTAATGTCTTTGCTAAAACCACTCAAGCAGGGTTTTGCCTCACCGAGGGTGAGTGTGTGGCTGTCATATCCATTGTACTCTTCACTTTCAAAAGCCTTGTTTGTTTTTTGGGCACTGAAGCCTCTTAGGAACAGCATCTCAGTTGAGATGTGTTTGCATGTGCTTGTCTGTTTCTACAGTTGATGAGCTGAATTCAGCATTTGTGTATTTTGTCTGCGCACAGTGTGTGTACTATTTTCTGGGCCATTCACTTTTCCATTGAGGAAGGAATTTTGTTTTGGTAGTATGAGCATCCACGCACTTGGATGCAGTCTGCATGCGTGGACAGAGCTAGGTCTCAGCATCAGATGTCTTATCACTCTCTGCCCTGTTCTTTGAACTAGGGTGTCTCCACCTAGACTGGCTAGTGGGCAAGCCTGTGGTCCGTGTCTCCAGTGTAGAGCACTGAGACCTCAGGCGTACGCCCGATTCCCTCTTCTTACAAGGGCCGTGGAGAGTAGACTCAGTTTCTTGTGCTTGACACAGCAAGTACTTTACCACCTCAGTCATCTCACAGCCCCAGGAATGGTTACTTTCTATTTTTTAGATTTAATTATTTTATTTTATTTTTATGGGTGTTTTCCTGAATGTATGTTTGTATACCACATGTGTCCAGAGCCTGCCAGAGGCCAGGTGTTGGATTCCCTGGGACTGGAGTTAGGTGGTTATGATCCACCATGGGTGATGGGAAATGAACCTGACTCCTGGAAAAGCAGTTAGTATGTTTAACTGGCTGAGCTATCTCTTCAGCACCAAATTGTTACTATTATTTAATGATGAGACAGCAAAGACACTGAAAGATAAAGTCATTTTCCCAGTTACACAACAACTAGACAGGGTCCTGGGGTCCTCAGCAGCCCTCTCTAGACACTCTTGGGAGGCTCCTATGAAGTGACTCTTCTGGGTGTGAGCAGGTACTCAGGCTGCTGTCCTCTCTGCCCTCAGGATTATGATGTTGATGAAGATGACATGATAAACCAGGTGTTGCAACGCTCCATCATCGACCAATGAACCGGGTCTTGGCTGTCCACCTTCCTCTAGAGCTTCCATTATGCATGAGGTGTGAGCCCTTGACTCTTGCACCTCACATGTAATGCAGATCTGGAATTGAGCCATGGCACCAGACAGGGTCACTTCAAGGGTGATGGGGCCCTAGGGTAGAGAGAACCCTGTTTCCTCTGGGCTCTTGCCAGCATTGTCTTCCCACTGGTGACCTTGTTTGTCCCATGGTCTGCTTTCACCGCACCTCAGCTACTGCCTGCTTTAAGAAGAGCCCAGCCGCTTCTCCCACAGGATCTAACTCGCGTTCATCCTGTTGCCCAGTGTTCATCTTGCGGGTCCTCCTAGCCAGCCAGGACCTCGCCTGGGCTGTGAATAGCACAATAAAGCAGGGACTCCTTTCCTTGGCCCTGAGGTGCCTTGGTTCTGTGGTTTACTGGGCCAGGGCTCTGCTCCTCTCCTCCTGGGTGACGTCACAGTCTGATGGAAGTTTTGGTTACTGCTGTTTCCCTACACCTGCACATCGGTACACCTGACGGCTTCTGTCTTAAATGCCTGATGGTGCCTTTTTAGGATAAGGAATCACCATAGAATTGTAGTGGAAATGTTGGGTAGCAAAGATGGGGTGTGTTCATGTGTAAGTAGGGAGAAGGTGTAGGGTGTGTGGCTTTTTGGTTTTTTTTTTTTTTTTTTTTTTTGATGCTGATGAGTGTTCTCAGGTGGCTGGGTTGTGTGCCCCTTTTATTGAGTATATGTTGACATCCTTGCTCTGAAGAGTGTATTGGAGGGAGGCACCGACTGCTGGGTGCTGCTTGGCAACTTGAGCCTGAGCAGTATTGCTGCCTCCTTGTGCAAGTATGTTTTATACCCTGCCTTTCAGTGTGGAGGCAGTGGTAAAGCCAGGGTCATTCCTGGGAAGTTAAAGTTAGGCTCCTGCACAGTCGAGGAAGGTGGTCTGCTGAGGCTTTCTTGAGCATCAGCTCTAAAAGCTGGAAATCTAGTACACATTACAAAGTACAAGGAGGAGCACCTCCAGTCTATTCCACAGAACAGACTTCTGCCAGACCTGGGGCTTTGGAGTAAGTCTTTCCAGTCATGTAGCTCTGGTCCATCTGAGACTGCATGCAACATTGTACTTGTGACACCACACCTCCACAGTGGTGCCTCTGCCTCCGAGGGCGAAGCCAGCCCAGATGCCAGCAGAGTTGGACAGGATGGTTTTCCCAACATTACTGCTGCTTCACTGTACCCTCTGGAAAGGTTTGCTCAGGAGATGTGTGGAGGGAGGTTCCACAAGACCTTGCCCCGAGGAACTGGGAAAGGCACAGCTGTGCCACAGTGCAGCAGGGGCTTCCTGTCCTGCGTCACACTCGCTGTTTCTAATATAATGACTTTCCAGAAAGTGTGGTTATGTTCTGTCTTATAGAAAGTAAAATATAAATAAATTTCATAATTTATCCAACCAGCAAGCTGCAATGTTTTCATTTAAACAGCTTTTTCTGAGGTATGGGCCCAGCAGCCTCTAGAAGGTTGTTACTCCAAGGGAACATTGTTGTCTGTCCCTGAGTCAACCTGGCTTCTAGTCAATTCTGAGACTTCAACAGCTGAGCCTCAGACATCTGTCTTCTCTGAAAACTGAGCAGAAGTCCGTCAGTCTGTCCATCTGCCCATGTCTCTCTGCCCTCACTCCCCTTAACATAAGGGATTCACAGTAGCAGGCCAGGCTCTCGCAGCTGCAGCAACTCTGGTGGAACTCAGACTTCAGGCGTTGTGTATGTGCGCACTGTGCCAGTTGCTGACACCTAATGAGCTGAGCCCATGGTATCTGGTGAACCATCTGAAGGGGTGGACAGAACCCCGCACTGGATGCTGCCTGGGGTTTTCTGAGGGGCTAGCCTCCTGGAATGTTTCCATCTGGTCCCACAGGGACCTGAATAAAGCCCAGAGATCTCAGCAATTCGTGCCTCAACCCTGACTGTGGACATGTTAGAATGAGTTGTTCTGTTTATTCCATCCTGGAGAAAACGAGAAGAAATACCTAGTCCAGATGTCCGCAAATGGCCTGTTCATTCCAATATCTCCAAGGGGCTACATTTGCATTGCAGTTGAGACCTGGACTCCAGTTGTAAGTCTGACACTGGAAGTAAATCCCTGGTAACACTAGAACAGGTTCAAAAGTAATGTATGCCTAGGCATAGTGACATCTTAATCCTCTGCTTGCAGAGGCAAGCACATGGATCTGAGTTTGAGGCCAGCTGGGGCTACGTAGTAAGACTCTCCAAGATTTGAGCTGAGACCTAAATTCAGAGCTGAGTCCAGAGGCCTAAGGTGACAGCATGTTTACCCATGAGGCACTGTGGTATGAGGATGGAGGGAGCAGGACTATGTGGGGTCAGTGGAGGAGACTGAGCATGAGTAGAAAGCAGGGTGGAGGGCCCATTGGCTGAGACCAGAGAGCATCAGGGATTCTGATGGACATGGCCCAGCTTAGACCCAAGTGAGACTCCTTGGACACATGGAGAAGACCAGGAGGCAACCACTGAAGTGGTCAATGCTGTCTGGCACCCAGAGTGGTCTCACTGAGTCAGGTGGAAGGAAGATGCACTATGAAGAGAGGCAGGCAGCGACCCCATGGTTGGCCCCTGAAGGCCAGGTAGGTAGAGTTGTGGGGTTGAGCTCTAGTGGCAATCAGGGAGGAAATCAGTTACGTGTATTACTGCTCTTCAGGGTTTGCTGTGTGTTAAGAGAATGTCATCTTGCAGTCTGGGCTGCCCCTAGTTCTCAGCAATCTACTGATGTCAGCCTCCTGAGTGATAGAAGCTGAACGTCACCCATGTTCAGAAGAGGCTAGGCCTGGAGTTCTGGAGTCCTGTACACATAACAAGGTGCCAGCCTGCCTCTCTGCCATGCCCTTTCTCACCCACCCCTGTACCACTCTACCCTTGGTCTGAGTAGCAGCCGTGTATCCATGGTCTTCGACTGACTGCTACACATCACAGCCTCAAGCTAGACAGTCTCCCACTGGGACACAGTTCTGTTCCGGCATCTGCTCTCTAGTTGGTGAGGAATTAAACTGAGCATCCACTTAAACTCTTGTCATTCCCTAATAGAACTTTAGCTTCTGAGCAGATCTTTCTGGCGTGCGACTCTTCTCCTGTATCTTAGAATCCTCCAGTCTCCTCAAGTGCCTCAGACCCTCCACAACTGCGGAGCAGAGAGTGATTATGAGCTCCCTGTTCTGCCCTTGACTCCCTAGGGTGGGAATTACAGACATAGGTCTCTACACCCAATTCAATTTGGCTTTAGTTTGATTACTGGAGACCAAACCCAGGTACTCAAGGCTCTAACATTCCATTCCCCACTCTCCCCCCACCCCTTCATCCCATGGTGTAGACCAGGCTGCCCTCAAACCCAGGATCCTCCTGTCTCAACGTCTATCGCGCATGGCCATATTTGGCTTTGAGTAGGCTTGATAAAAATGCCTGGGGTGAGGTTGGAGAGATGGCTCAGTTAAGAGCACCGGCTGCTCCTCCAGTCCTGATTCATAACCATCTGTAATGTGTAATGGGATCTGATGTCCTCTTCTTGTGTGCATGAAAACAGAGTACTCATATATAAAATAAATAAATCTTTAAAAATAAATTCTAGCTGGGCGTGGTGGCACATGCCTTTAATCCCAGCACTTGGGAGGCAGAGGCAGGCGGATTTCTGAGTTCGTGGCCAACCTGGTCTACAAAGTGTGTTCCAGGACAGCCAAGGCTACACAGAGAAACCCTGTCTCGAAAAACCAAAAAGAAAAAAAAAATTCTAGAGTTGAACTGAACTATATATAAATAAATGAACAGCTATTCCATCCTGGGTGAAGCTAGGCACAGCCTGCAGGTGTTGCCCCAGGCCTCCTGGGTAGAACTGTCCTTAGAGCACTGAGGCTGGGGACTGCTGCCAGGTGGAACTTGTCTACCCACAGCCTCCATATGGTCCCTGGAAAGCCTCTGACCTTTGTTAGCGTGAGACTTTACTGACTTCATCCACACATTTCCCTTACACAGGAAAGTAGATGAGACCAGGTCTCTAATAGGTCCTCCCTTAAACATCCACCTTCAACAGCTGTGTGACGGCCTTTGAGCTTCCATCTCCCAACCTGATGGAGAGTCCTCAAGGAATCTGCTGGGGTAATCCACACAAAGAACATGGCACACCCCTGGGAAGGCTGGAGGATCAGGGGCCAAGGACATCTTCAGCTACATTGCAAGTTCCAGGTCAACCTTGTCTCAAACATCCCTCTCCCAACCAATTGGTTTGGGTTTTGTTTTGTTTTGTCTTGTTTTTTTTTTTTTTTTTTTTTTTACTTTTGGGACAGGGCCTCTCTATTATGTAGCTCTGGATGCCCTGAAACATTGCTACTTTGATCCACCTGCCTCTGCCTCTCCTGGGGTTAAAGGCAGTCCCCACCACACCAGGTACTTTGTTTACTGTTCTTGAGACAGGATCTCAGGAACCCTGAGTTGACCTAAGTAGCTGAGGATGAACTTGAACTTGGATTCCATGCCTCAACCCTGAGTACTGAAGCCGTAGGTGTGCCCTGCTTGGACGTAGCTTCAGTTATGCTGGGCAAGCACTCTGCCGACTGAGAGATGCCCCCAGCCCTTTGCCCTTTTTTTTTCTTTAAGATTCATTCATTCGTTCGTTTGTTTGTGTGAATACACTGTAGCTGTACATTGTGAGCCTTCATGTGGTTGTTGGGAATTGAATATTTTAGGACCTCTGCTTGCTCTGGTCGGCCTGCCTGCTCAGGCCCACTGTACACTGTAGCTGACTTCAGACACACCAGAAGAGGGTGTCAGATCTCATTACAGATGGTTGTGAGATTTGAACTCAGAACCTTCGGAAGAACCGTCAGTGCTCTTACCCGCTGAGCCATCTTGCCAGCCTCTGTTTTGCCTCTTATATACAGGATTTCATGTATCGCAGGATCCTCCTGATTGGATCACAGACATGTCACTCCACCTGGTTTGAAGCATCTAGCTTTAATGGCTGCACGGCTGGGTGACACTTCTGGGTGCAGACAGTGTGTGCTTGATTTTTCAGTAGGCTCTCTGTGTGGTGGGCACTGCAGGGCACATCACCACACACGCTGGATGTTTGCCCTCTCTTCTGTCTGCCACATCAACAGGAGAGAGGCTGGGACAAGCAAGCCTTGAAGACAGGGAGAGGGAGCACTGGAAACACAGGTGCCTGACTGTGCACAAGATAAAGAAGAGAGGCACTAGGAGCTCTTTTGGAGACAGTCCACCACGGGGTCCCCAACAGCAGGAATCCAAGCAGGAGAGTGACTGATACATTGTATTTATTTTACTGGCATTGGTGTTTTGCCTGCATGTTTGTCTGTGTAAGGGTGTCAGGGGTTACAGACATCGGTGAGCCACCATGTGGGTGCTGGGAATTAAGCCAGGTCCTCTAGAAGAGAAACCAGTACTCTAAACCGCTGAGCCGTCTCTCCAGCCTGTGACTCAGAGATTTTTAGGAACACATCTTGCAGACAAATGTAGATGGGCCAGACTCTTAGGAGCAAAGATTTCCATGAGAGCCTGTTTCTGGAGAGCAAAGTGGGGCTTGACCATGGCTGCTGAGAGGTTGGTGGGCTCCCATCTATGCTTGCGCCTGTGTGTGTGTGTGTGTGTGTGTGTGTGTGTGTGTGTGTGTGTGTGTGTGTGTATGGTAGTGTGTGTGAAATGCAGACCCCAGTGTCGATGCACATCTTGTCATTAGTTCTTTCTTCTCCAGTTCCAGAAATTAAACTCAGGTAGTCAGGCATGTATGGATTAATGCTTTTCTTCTGCTAGTTTGATTGCTTTGAGGAATTGCAGTAGTCCAAACTGGCCCTGATTTCCTACCTCCACCTTCCAAATTCTGAGATTACAAGTTGGGCTCTGCTAGGCAAAATTGCCTTTCCTACTCTCTCTCTCTCTCTCTCTCTCTCTCTCTCTCTCTCTCTCTCTCTCTCAAAACAAGATCTCACTCTGTAGCCTAACCTAGCCTAGAACTCACTATATACTCCAGGCTGGGCACCTGCCTCCACCTCCCAAGAGCTGTGATTACAGGTATAAGCCACAACACCCGATTGGAACCAGTTTCTAAACAGATCTCAAGATTTAACAGATGAAACTGGGAGGTCTGAGTTAGATCTGAATTTCAGCTAAGGTGTTCTCTGTAGTCTCATGCTTAGAACTTGCTCATTATCTATAGGAAATTCTAAATCAACCTATGCATCTTGGCTGTATCTGGCAAATCTATATGTTAAGTAACGGAAGGATGAAATTAGCACAGGGTTCCTCCTGGTGAAGGGAGTACCACCCCTAGCTGACCCCCGCAACTGACCCCTAGCTGATCCTCCCAGCTGAGTCCCCTGACCCCCTACGGCTCAGCACTAACATACATTTTATACATTTTAAGTCCATATCCCAGAGCTGGTTCTATCCCCACCACTGCATAAACTGGGAGGTGGTAGCACATGGACCTGTGATCCCAGCCCTCTGGATGTAGAGGCTGAACCAGAAGTTCACGGTCAACCTCAGTTGAGGAGTGCAGTCTCAGAACTCAGGGCTCCCGAGCCTCTGCGGTCAGCCTCGTAGCCTTGACCTCCAGAACACTATCTTCTCGGGAACAGCCACCTGGGTCAAGGCATTGCAGTCAGGCCGCCTGCCCCAGCCCTAGGCTTCTAAAGGATGCGCACACCTTAGCGGGGCTTGCCCGGTGTATCGCAGTACCCCAGCCTCTCAGCCAGGTTTGTGGCTTGGAGGGGACATTAGCATCTCTGAGCTGCACGTCCACTGGGAAGATCTGTGGGTCCAGCAAAGGCAAAGGCCCGTGAACAGGATTAGAGTCAGCACCGAGGACTGGTTTGGTGGCCAGAGCAGGGTTCAGATCGAGTCCAAGAGGAAGAGCTGAGACCTTGGAAAATCATTGCCTTCCCACAACAGTCACAGGAGGAAGGAGACGAGAGAGGATAACAGACCAAACAACATTTATATATGTTACACAAATTATATGTGCATTTCATATATACATGCATGTGAAATAATACATTTTTTTTTTTCAAAAGGAGCCCAGATTGGATTACAGATGGTTATATGCTGCCAGACATGATTGCTGAGAAAAGAACTCTGGCCTTTCATCTCTCCACATACACCCCCACCTTTAAGACAGGTGTATTGGCTGTATTGCCCAGACTGGTCCCAAACTTCTAGGCCAAAAAACATTTCATAAATGTTTTCCTCTCAGTTGCCTCATGGGGAGGAGGAGTTCGGGGATTGATCCCAGGGATGCTTAAACCCTCATACATCCATCCTGCATCCTGCCCTGGACCAGTCCCTTGCCCTCTGTGTGGGTCAGAGATCTAGAAAATGGGAAGCCTAGGGCCTGTGGGGAGGAAAGAAATCCCAGAAAGATTAAACCTACTGTCAGGAGAGCTTGGGAAGGCTCTACAGCCCAGGATGAGGACAGAGGGCCCATGAGCATCTGAGAGAACATGCCTGAGCCAGTGCCCAGGAGAAAGCAGGGTTCAACCTCTGGGTGCCCCCAAAGACACACAAAAGAAAAAGTCTATAAACTGGACTGGTTTTTCTCTCTCTCCCTCCCCCCTCCCTCTCTCTCTCTCTCCCTCCCCTCCCCCTCTCCTTTTCCCTCCTTTGACTTCTTGGGGCTCCTGGGCTCCCCTATGCTGTTACTTCTATGCAGCAGGCCAGGGTACAGCTGCCACCTGAGCAGTTGCTCGCTTTGTTGCAATATAGGCCCTGCTCGGGGGCAGCGTCCCAGCAGTGTCCTCCAGCGGTGTCCTTGTGGAGATGGGGTGGGTGGTCAGCTGTGGATTTTGTTTGTTTAATTTTAATGAAGGTTTTTTTTAATGAAGTTTTTTTTTTTTTTTTT
>NC_034592.1:149803359-149804642 GCF_900095145.1 Mus pahari
AAAAAAAAAAAAGAAAGAAAGAAAGTTAACACTAATTGGGTTACCTAGTAATTAGGGCTTTGAATTCAGATTCCTTAAACCCACTGTGGGGATGTCTATAAGAGGCGTTCTTAGCTAGAGGAACCAACCTCAAGACAATCTAGGCTGGAGTTTATCAACTGCTGGTCTAAACTGGGATAACAAAATAAATAAGTAAGTTGAAGGAAGGGTCCATGGTCAGACATTAAGAAGAGGGAGGGTGCCAGGCAGAGGGAGCTGGTGAGCCGCAGAGGAGAGTCCTAGATGCTCTGAGGATGCACTAGGGATGCTGAGTGTCTCTGAGGCTGGAGCTACAAGGACTTCACTGAGCTGCTCGTGTGTGTGTGTGTGTGTGTGTGTGTGTGTGTGTGTGTGTGTGTGTGTGTGTGTGAAGTCTGTAGTGCCGTTTGAGCTTTGTTGGCTTTTCTGAGAGATAGAAGTGGGTCAGTTTCTGCCCACAGGAAGGGTATCAAAATTCAGCACCTGGGAGAAAGTCCATCCATTGCTTGTTGCTTATCTTAAAATTGAAAATGTATTTATCATGCTTGTATTTGTGTGTGATGTGTGTGCGGGTGTGTGGTGTGTGGGCTGGTGTATGTGATCTGTGTGGTGATGTGTGTGGTGGTGTGTGTGATGTGTGTGCAGGTATGTGATGTGTGTTCCAGTGTGTAATGTGTGTGCTGGTGTGTGGTGTATGTGCTGGTGTGTGGTGTGTGTGCGGGTGTGTGGTGTGTGTGCTGGTGTATGTGTAGGTGTGTGTGATGTGTGTGCAGGTATGTGATGTGTGTTCCGGTGTGTAATGTGTGTGCTGGTGTGTGGTGTGTGTGCTGGTGTGTGGTGTGGGTGTGGGTGTGTGTGCTGGTGTGCACAGGCCACAGCACTTGTGGAGATCGCTGGATCGTGGAGTCAGTTCTTTCTTCCTTCCTTTCCATGGGATCCAGGGAGGAAACTCAGGTCCTCAGACAGCAGCAAGTGCCTTTCCCTGCTGAGACCCTTCCTGGCCTACACTATCACTTCTTTAACAATTCCACTGTGGTGGACTTCCCACTTCAAAATCACAACCTGGAAGGGCTAGAAAATGGCTCAGGTGATGGGAGAATGAGCTGCTCTCACAGACATCCAAGTTTGGTTCCCCACACCCACACTGGGTGACTCACTGCCGCCTGTGACTCCAGCTCAGGGAACCTCAACACCTTTGCCTTCGCTGGCTCCTGTGCGCTCTCTCTCTCTCTCTCTCTCTCTCTCTCTCTCTCTCTCTCTCTCTC
>NC_034592.1:149805572-149807895 GCF_900095145.1 Mus pahari
CAACCACATGTTGGCTCACAACCATCTGTAATGGGATCTGATGCCCTCTTCTGGTGTGTCTGAAGACAGCTACAGTGTACTCACATACATACAATAAGTAAATACATCGTTAAAAAAAAAAAAAAAAAGGCTTGGAATGCAGGGAGGACTTGCCCTCAACCCTGCTCTCCTCCCCAGAGGCTGCCTTACCAGGTTCTAGTCTCAGCTGGAAAGCTTTATGGATCTCTAACTGCCTCTCGACTTTTTCCTTCTCATATGCAAATTATCCCATTGCGCTGGGGTCATCTATGCTAATGTCCTGCATCACCCTCACTTCTGGCATCTGGAACTTCCTTCTGCCTAGCTATAGGGCCTTAGGGTGGATGCCACTGGTTTTCACGTGGGCCCTTTGGGAGTGCCTGGTCCCTAGGTCCCTAGTGGATGCTCCCATGGTGGGATGAGAAGGCTGGAATGAACCCCTTGCTCTGGGCCTGGCTCAAAGGACTTGGACCCTGACCCCAAAACAGTTTGTATCCCATACTCACTGGTTTGCTTTCAAGCAGGTGAGGAGGGTCTTCTTTCTTTTCTGTCTTTTCTTTGTTTGTTTTGGGGTTTTGTTGTTGTTGTTTCGTTATTTTGTTTGAGACAGGGTTTCTCTATGTTGCCCTGGCTGTCCTGGAACTAGTTCTGTAAACGGGCTGTCCTCAAACTGAGAGATTCCCCTTGCCTCTGCACCCCGCACACCCTACCCTCACCCCCAGTACTGGGATTAAAGGTGTGGGCTGCCACACCCAGCCTCTAGAGGCTCTGTTTTCTAAAGATGGAGATAGAAGCTGAGGCTGACCTCTGACCTCTCATTGCCCCCTTGTTCTTCAGGTCTGCCTTCTATCTCCTCATCTAATCAATAGGCCAGGGAATCATGTAATGGAAAGTTCCTGGTCAGGCTCAGTAGCCGGATAAGATCCCAGGAGCTCCAAGGACTCCCCAAAGGCTGAAGCAGATCAAGGTTGCCCTGAGCAACTTAGAGATGAGAACTTTCCCATAATCAAAAGTGAGCGCAGGGAACCCTGGGAGCCAGACCAGCAGGCAATGGTGCTCACTGCCAGACACTTGAGCTCCATCTCCAGCAGGAAGTAAATGTGGAAGGGCGCGCGCGTGGCACGTGGCAGGCACCCTTGCTCACTCACACTCACACGTGTGCAAGGGAACATACATGCACACTCGAGCCCGCACACACTCTCCCATGGCATGCACACTAGAATGAAGGGAAAGGGTTGGGGATGTAAGTCACAGATGCCTGGTTTTAATTCCTAGTTCTTCTGGGGGAAAAAAAAAAAGTTTAAAAATACAGAGTCTGATCTTTGTGAGTTCTAAGTCAACCTGATCTACACACCAGGCTCCAAGCCAGCCAGGCCTACCTAGTGAGACCGTCTCTGTACATAAATAAGAAGAAACAGTAAGTCATCAGCTTGGCGACCCAGAGGATTTGACAAGTCACTTAGAATACAAAGAACATGAAACAGCTCTGGATGTAAATGTCTAGGTTGAATCAGACAAACCCCCAAAAGAGGTTAAAAACTGACCATGCCCATTGCAAATGCCAGCCCAGAGGTCCTAATCACAGGCAACAGAGATAGAAGGAAAAGAAACAATAGCTGGTGTGGACCGAGTTTGCAAAGGAATTCTCCACTCCCTGCTGGAGGGACCTTGACTTAACCTTTCTGGAGGACATTTAGATAGATGTCAAGTTTTTATGGCGCACAGCAGCTATGTCTGCAGTGAAGCGCTAGGTGGATGAGCCCAGCCATTCCCTGAAACTGCTTGTTTTATTTGTGACAGGAAAAAACAAAAACAAAAACAAAAAAACCAAAAAAAAACAAAAAAAAAAAAAAAAAAAAACCTGGGTGATGGTGGCACACACCTTTAGTCCCAGCACCCAGGAGGCAGAGGCAAGCCCATCTCTCTGAGTTCGAGGCCAGCCTGGTCTACAGAGCATGTTCCAGGGCAGCCAGGGCGACAGGCAGACAAACAACAAGTCATCCATCCTGTCTCAGTCCCAGTTCCCTGGTTAAACAAACTGTGAAGTAGCAAAATCCCCAGAATAAAATGCTGACAGTGTGGCCTCCCCGTGCAAGATGCGATCCCAGATCCTTGGGAAGCTGAGGCAGGAAGATCACAGGTCCAGTGAACCCAGATCGAGTTTCAAAGGAAAAAACAAAAACAAAACAAAACAAACAAACAAACAAAAAACACGTGGCTCAGAAGCATTTTACCAAGCAAGCCTGGTGAGCTGAGTTCAATTCTCAGAACCCATTTAGAAAAGGAAGAAGCTTCGGGTGGCGGG
>NC_034592.1:149808199-149821390 GCF_900095145.1 Mus pahari
AAAGAAAAGAAAAGAAAAGGAAGAAGTTAAGTGAGCCCACAAGATGTCCTCTGACCTCCATGTGCACTCATGCGCACACACACACACACTCTCATGCATGCACACCCACACACAGCTGCCTAAGCAGTAAGCAGTGTAGTTTAGTGGTATGGCCATTATCCGGGGAGCCTTAAGTTCAATCCTTAATATAAAAACAAACAAGTGGGCAGAACAAGCCCTATTGTGGCACAGAGGGACTCATGAGGGACAGGTGTTCGAAGCCAGCCTGGCCTAGGTTAGCTCCTATTTCAAACCGACAAACACGGGGAATCACAGTTCGATAGTGCGGCACTGCCTGACATGGAGGTGGGCATTCGTGGTGACAAAAAGACACTGTGTTAGGTGTGAAGGCACACCTGAAGAAATGCAGCTGTGTATTCAAATCAATCCTCCTCCCAAATGTCTGTCTCCGAATGTCTGTCTCTGTTGCCTTAAACAGTCCCAGGTTGCTCTCCTAGGACAGAGAGATGCAGGGAGGCACTTTGGCCAGCAGAGGGCGAGGGAGACCCGCGCCTCCATCGAGGGGCGGGGGTAGGGGGAGCAACGGGAGATTTTTGGGAGAATATTATACATCAACAGGATCTTTTGCAGTCCCTGCCCTCAAGAGGCTGAGGCAAGAGGATAACGAGGAGACGAGCCTGCTTATGAGACCTTGTCTTAAAAACAAATGAAGTTGTGCCACACCCCTTTAATCCCGAACTCTGGAGGCAGAGATGGGTGGATCCAAGGCTAGCCTAGTCTACAGAGCCAAAAGCTACACAGAGAAACTCTGTCTCAAAAACAAACAAACAAAAAATCCCAAATGGGTTTTTCGGTGTGGCATTACAGGCCTTTAATCCCATCACTCAGGAGGCAGAAGCAGAAGCAGGTGGATCTCTGGGTCCAAGGGTAGCCTGCTCTACAGAGGGAGTTCCAGGATAGCCTGGTCTACACATAGAAACCTAGTCTCTAAACCCTTCTTGCTTGGCAAGAAGATCCAGTCTGGCTCTTGCCTGCACCCCCAAAGTTGGCTCCTGTTACCTGGGCCTGGCCTAGCGGGCAGTCTCACCTCCTGGGATGGGTGGGTGGGTGTCTCCACTTCAGCCCCCAGCAAGGACCGTGAGAACTGCAGTGGGGACACCAGGAAGATCCACTCAGACGTACGCCTGGCAGGGAAGACCAGCTTCTCCTCACCCACCTCTGGGGCTCAGGTCCTCCAAAGCCTGGAGGAAAATGGGCAACCAGGTTCAGATGCCAGGTACTCCTGCACCTGCGCTGACATCTTCAGGAGACAGCAGCCACCAAAGCCTCTTGTAGCCCAGGTTGGCCTTGGATGGGGCTATGTGTAGGTAAGGATGATCTAGATATTCTGCCTCCTCTGGGATTATAGGCACGCACAGCTACACCAGGCTAACCACCTAGCTTTTCATTTGAGGATTAGAAGCTAGGTGACTTCCGCCTGGAGTTAGTCAATCAGCCAGGGCTAGCCTGGGTCCCTGCACCCAGCTATGACCACAAGTTCTCCTGAGGTGACTCTTTTGAGCTGGAGAACTGACCTAGAGCCTCCTGCATGTTACAGTTTCTTAAAGATTTTCTTGTTCAGGCTAGAAGTGTGGTAACATGGAGGCGCACGCACATGACAGGCAAAGGCAGGTGGGGTCACTGTGAGCTCAAGACTTGTCTGGTCTACATAGCAAGTTCTAGGAGGAGAGCCATGACTACACAGGTCTCTCTCTCTCTCTCTATATATATATATATATATAGTGTATATATATGTATATATAGTGCATATATAGTGTATACACACACACATATACTTACGTGTCTTGGTGTTTTTACCTGCATTTGTTTGTGCTCTGTAACAAGAAAAAGGCAAAAGGCACTCAATCCCACAGAACCAGAGATACAGATGGTTGTGAGCTGTTATGTGGGTGCTGGGAACTGAACCCAGATCTTCTGCAAGAGCAGCCAGGGCTCTAAACAACTGCATTATCTCTGAATATTATTTTGTGTGTGTGTGTGTGTGTGTGTGTTAAATATGGTTGTATGACTGGCTCATTTGACAAGAGTGCTTGCTTTCACTCACAGCAAACTGTGGCTTTGATTCCCAGTACAGCCTAAAACTGGGTGTAGTTGTACACACCTCTAACCCTAGAACATAAGAGTCAGAGGCAGGAGGATCAGGAGTTCAAGACTATTGTAGGCTACAGGGCAAGTTAGAGGACAGCCTGGGCTACACGATACCTGTCTGTTATCAGTCAGTCATACCAAAAGACTTTGAATAGTCTCTTTGAAGTCCAAAGGCTACTTACAAAGATCTCCCCTTATCTAGGAAACAAGACTTACTTCCATTTCCTTTGTCATCCAAATACCTTTCCTTCAGGTGGTCTCAGGTGGACCTGTGATGTCTGCTCCTGGGAAGGGGAGGATCAGATGTTAGGGTCATCCTTGGTTATGTAGTAAGTTTGAGATCAGCCTGGGCTACAGACCCTCTCTTTAAAAAAAAAGATCCAAAATAACAGCAAAAGAATTGAGGGTGGGGCTCTGGATATAGCTCACACACAACCCTGGCTTTGACCTGTATGTAACACTAGACACTCTAGGTTCCTGCATAAGATCTCAGCACTAGGGAGGACCTGGAATTCTATAAAATACTGGAGAGAGAGAGAAGGAGAGGGAGAGGGAGAGGGAGAGAGAGAGAGAGAGAGAGAGAGCGCTGGATCAATAATAGCTCAGTAGCTAAGAAGCTAAGAGCACTAGCTCTTACAGTGGACCTGAGTTTGTCTCCCAGCAGCCACAATGTGGCCCACAACCACCTGTAACTCAAATGCCAGGGGAGTCTGGCCTCTGAGAACATCTGTACATGTGGTATGCACTCACACAAGCACTTACACATAAACAGAATCATAAAAATATGGCTGGGCAGTGCTGAGGCACACCTTTATTCCCAGCACTCAGGAGGCAGAGGCAGAGGCAGACAGTTCTCTGTGAGTTTGAGGCTAACTTTGTCTACAGAGTGAGTTCCAGGACAGCCAGGGCTACGAAGTGATGCTATATCTCAAAAACAACAACAGTAAATAAGTAAATACATTTTGTTGCAAGTTTTCAGATCAGTTTATTAAGTTGAAATCACTGCTAATTACCCAGAAGAGAAGCTACCTGCCAAAATGAGTGAGGTTCTCAAGAACTCACTATGTTAGAAACAAATGTTCAAAACCACAACAGGGAACTGTTCCTGATTCCCAGGGGAATCTGAGGCAGAGGAATCTGCACATTTACCTCAAGCTTTTAAAGAGCGTGTGGGCCACAGTGGTCCGTGCATGCAGGAAGTCGAAGAGCTCCTCTGTACAACCCTCTCCTGTCTGTGACAGGGAAGACACACGAGTATCACACAACTCTAGTCGTTCCCGGGCCTTTACACACTTCTCCAGCTGTTCACAGTGCTTTCTCACTGTTGTTAGCGGGCCCACTAATTCTTCCTCCTCCTCTTCCTCTCTGGGGTCTCTGGATCCAGTGAGCACCTTTCGTTTGTCCTCTAGTCCCATGTCGGGAGCTTGTTTGGGATTCAACAAGAGCAACCCTAAATACGTTTTTTTTTTTTAAAAAAAAAAAAAAGAAAAAAGATTCGGCATTAAGCATTCCCCCACCTTCATCCTGGAAGTGCGGGAGCATCACTGGTTTCTGGCTTTTGCTCATCACTGTGGGGTGGGAATCAGTCTGCTATTGCGTGTAATTGTACATACTATAACATACTATACAGCCTGCCTGCCTGCCTGCCTTTTCCTGACAGACTCTCACTGCCAGCCTCAAAGTCCCAAGCTTTCTACCTCTGCCTCCAAAGTAGAAGGAATACAGATGTATCCCTAACCCTAACCCTAACCCCGATCTGGCTGTAGTTATTTTTTGCTGCTGTATGGTCTTCTACTGTGGGTATGCAATCTGGTTAGTCCATGTCTATTGTTGATAGATATTTGAGTTTTGTTTTGCTTTGTTTTGTTTGGAGTTTCTGCGCTCGCTCGCTCTCTCTCTCTCTCTCTCTCTCTCTCTCTCTCTCTCTCTCTCTCTCTCCTCCTTTTTCTTTTTGATATTAAGAGCACAGGTGTCAGCCAGGCCATGGTGGCGCACACCTTTAGTCCTAGCACTTGGGAGGTGGGTGGAGTCAGGTGGATCTCTGAGTTCAAGGGCAGCCTGGTCTAAAGAGAAACCCTGTGGGGGACCGGGGTGGTGGGGGGGGGGTACAGGTGTCAGGACTGTCCTTTTGTTTGGTCTGGGTTTGAGGCTGGCTGTGGGTTCTTAGCTTTGGTTGCTCTTTAGAGGCATCCAGTCCTTCTGACGGTTAAAATGCCAACAACCCCGCCCTAGATAATCGAATTAGGATCTGTCTGCGGGTGAGGGCAGGGCAGGCTTAGGTGTTTTCAGACACTCTTGAGGAAAAGCTTGGCTGAAAAGCCCTAGGTGGCAGTCGGCCTAGGAAGGGAGCTTCCTGGGCGTGGAGAGTCACCTGTCGCCCGTTAGGCTAAGTCACACCTTTCCTAAGCGGCATGCCAGCCAGCATCCATCATTTGACCAAGTTTTACTCTCAGGCCTCTGGCAGGTGTGAGGGTGTGAACAGGCCTCCCCTTGTGGCCTTCATTTACCTTTTCTCTTTCCTTCTTGCTAAGCAGGCTTGGGGGAGGCTGAGGGGGTGGGGTGGGGGGCTGCGGAAACAAAGGATGAAAGGAAGCCTAGCTAGGTGTGGATCTGGAAGAGAAAACAAGACGGGAGGAAGGCAGGTACCAAGCAGAAAGCCTGTTCCCTGGCCACAGGGGATGGGGAAAAGTCAAGACATAGTCAAGACTTGTCTGTTGGGACGAGGGTGGTGGTGGGGCACTTTGTGCTCTCCCTCTGGACTTGGGGAGATTCATGGATGAACTAAATCTACTCAGAGGGCAGTGTTCTGCACGACGGTTGCCTGTTGTCTGACCATCCTCCCCCACCCCCGGCCCCCAGTGCTGGGAGTCATTCTATTCCTTGTTGTTACCTCCAGTACCTAGAGACTCGATGCTAGCTGGTGCCCCAGAGGTTTTCCGTAGTCCCTCCACTTTACAGGTGTTTATAACCTCATACTATGGGGTGTGGGCTTGGTTTCCGAGGCCACCCTTCCTCCCTGTGACCGTTCCAACACGGTCAGGAAGTCCGGAGCCTCAGCCCAGGGCTTTGCTACCTCTGCCTCGCACCTGTCCTCAGTGGTGTTTCACAATACAACTCTAAACACGTCCGTCCTCAGCTGAAAGTCCTTCCGTGACTCCCCAGTGCCTGTAAGGCAAAGTCCAAACTCTTCCAAAGACCCGAGGCCAGGAAATCGGACCCCTCAGGGTCTGCCCACACCAACCTCATCTTGGGAGTTGCTCTCAAAGGTTGGACAGGCAGAAGTTACTGATTCTTACCCCGGGGCCTTTCCCCTCGGTGCATCTTCACTTCCTCTGGGAAGTCATAGACACCCTCCCCTGTCAGGTGACCATCCATTGGCAGTCACAGCTGTATCTCCCCACCTCCCTTCATCAAATCACACCTCCCTTTAGTATTAGAATCCTCTGTTTACTCCGTCTCTCTCTCCCACGGCCGGGAAGCCATCCTTGCGTAGGGCATCCTTGGGTAGTGTTTTGTTCAGGGCTGTATAGACAGCTCCTGGAACCCCTAAGCGCGTACATATCACCGCACTTTCTGGCTCCCCATCGCCCAAAGAAAGGTCAGCAGCTCGGGGATGTTGCGGGGCACCGCGCTTGGCGCGGCCACCAGGGGTCGCCCGAGGCGCTCGGACGCCGCGCGGTCCGGTCCGGGAGGAGCACAAGCGGAATCTCAGCGCCACGCGGCGGGAGCCCCAGCAGCCCAGGCGCACCTGCTCGGGTCTCTGTCTCCGGCCGCGCCGCCGCTAGCCATTGGCTCAGCCTTGACAAAGGGGCGTGACCAACACCACGACCACGCCCCCAGCCCTGGTACTTAAAGGAATTTGGTGTTCCGAGGGGATCGTAGTGCAGCCGGGGCCTCGCGAGCGGAGTTCCCTACCGACCTTGCGCGACCCGGTGACCCCCGACTACCTAGGTCGCTCCGGCCAACATGCCGCGCTCCTTCCTGGTCAGGAAGCCGTCCGACCCCCGCCGGAAGCCCAACTATAGCGAGCTGCAGGACGCGTGTGTGGGTGCGTGGCGGGGTGCGGGACACGGGCGGCTGGCGGGGGGAAATCCCAAGAGTGCGGGGGGGGGAGGGAGAATCGGGCTCTGCGGGTGCGACAGGTGGATCTGGAGCTCTGGGTCTTGGCAGTTGGGATCCACGGAGGGCGTCTATGGCCCGGGACGGGGAGGCTCCGCGAGTGAAGATCCGAAGGCGGGCAGCCTTGCGGAGCCCAGTGGGGGAGGGGAGGGGAGGGCGGGGAGCCCCCCCACCTGGCGCCCCGAGAATCGGCTCAGCTGACTCCCCGCTGTCTCTTCTCTTCCTGCAGAGTTCACCTTCCAGCAGCCCTACGACCAGGCCCACCTGCTGGCCGCCATCCCTCCGCCCGAGGTCCTCAACCCCGCCGCTTCGCTGCCCACCCTCATCTGGGACTCTCTCCTGGTACCCCAAGTGCGGCCGGTTGCCTGGGCCACCCTCCCGCTGCGGGAGAGCCCCAAGGCCGCAGAGCTGACCTCGCTGTCCGATGAGGACAGTGGCAAAAGCTCCCAACCGCCCAGCCCGCCCTCGCCGGCGCCGTCGTCCTTCTCTTCCACCTCGGCCTCGTCCCTGGAGGCCGAGGCCTTCATCGCCTTCCCTGGCTTGGGCCAACTTCCCAAGCAGCTGGCCAGGCTCTCGGTGGCCAAGGACCCCCAGTCGCGGAAGATCTTCAACTGCAAATATTGTAACAAGGAGTACCTCAGCTTGGGCGCTCTGAAGATGCACATCCGAAGCCACACGCTGCCTTGTGTCTGCACGACCTGCGGAAAGGCCTTCTCCAGGCCCTGGCTGCTTCAGGGCCACGTCCGCACCCACACTGGTGAGTGAGTGAGTGTGCATAGCTGAGCGCTGAGTCTGGGCTGTTTGGCCTCAGACCCTGGGGGACTCAACACTTACTCCCAAGGCTGCCAAGCAGTGGACAAAGTAGATGTTGGTTGTTCTCTGTCCTGTACCTTGCTGTTCGGGGCTGGGAGGGAAGGGGTACTCCTGATCCCAGCTCAAACCACACTGTAGAAGCCAGACAGGATATTGCTAGACAGGATATTCTCCACCTGGCCTTGAATCCTGGGTTAAGAACTTCCCCAGTTTCTCCGTTTCCAAAATGTACCAGGGAACACTTCGTGGGGTTTTTGTAGAGGGAAGTGCTGGGTGCAGGTGCCACTAAGAAATGACTTCCCAGTGACTGCAAAGGTGGCTCAGCGGTTAAGAGCACTGGCTGCTCTTCCAGAGGTCCTGAGTCCAATTCCCAGCACACATAGTAACTCACAACTGCCTGTAAATCCAGTTCCAGGGGCTCTGACACCCTCACACAGACATACATGCAGGCAACACACCAATCCAAGTAGGACAAGAATAGAATACTTTTTTTTTTTTTTTTTTTAAAGAAGAGAAACAAAGACATGACTTTGCTGTCCCCTCAGCCTTAGGACACGTGGAAAACTTCTAGAAGTGAGGGAAAGGCTTCAGCCAGTCTTGGTGGAGGTTCCTGTTGGGGTAATCTTTGGAAAGTGTGTTAGGCTTTTGAGTGAAGCTGTGCATGTCCTGTGGTGGCCAGCACTGGGGCACTGAGGCTTGAGGGCGGGGGCAGGGGGCGTATTTGCAGGTTTCACTGTGACACCTTTATTACCTGAATAAGATTACCCGTTTCCCCTCGAGGCACGGATTGCCTCAGATTTAACCTATAAAAGTGTAACTGGCTGGCCTTTCTCCTGCAGGGTTGCTAAACTGTGGGGCTCTACTTTGGGGAAGAGCTGACGCCCTCAGGGTCCTAGGCTGCCTCCGATCCCCAGAGGGACTTTGTTTTGATGTAAAGGCATGGCTCAGACAAAACCCTCCTTGAAATGCACCACCCTGTTCTCTAGGAGTTCCATTGTGTGTCTTAATGGTAGCCCAGGGGGTGGGGGCCTGCAGGGTTAGAGCAGGTGCATGGGGCAGCGGTGCCCAGCACCTGTTCTTGGCCGCAGCTGCTGGTTCATTACATGGCAGGCCCCTTTAATCCAGGGGGTATCACATGTACAGTGCCCCCCTCAGTGGCCTTTGTCCCAGCCGGCCTGGTGCCGATTTCACACTTGCCAGGAACACTATGAAGGCGTCTGGGGGTCGGGGATCTGTGAAGAGTGTAGGGGGGGGTGTCTACACTTCCTGTGCAAGCCCAGAGACTCCCAGCTCCATCCCACCGTGTGTTATCTTGAAACCTCCTTTTTGTTAAGAATTATTTCAGTTTGCCCGTCCCTGCTAAACTGACAGGTAGTGCTTCAGCCAGTCTAGGGAGGGGGCAATACCCCTGACTTGTAGAGACTCGCAGATTGCCTAGGTCCACCACTACACAGGGCTTTGGAGCCCCACCTGTGTAGCTGAAGACTTGTGTGGGTTTGTGCCCCCTAGGAGGACTGAAAGCTTCTCTGTTCAGTGAATACCTGCTGAGTGGGTGGATCCCACAGGATCCCTGCTGAGATTCCCTCCATCCAGAGGCTCAGCACACCCAGGCGCCATTCCTCAGCCCCGAATTCCATCACTAGAATCTAACCAAAGGGCACCGCCCGTGGACTAGCAGTCTGGGAAGGAGCAGGAGGCTTGCCTTGTTTTGAAAATCCATTTGGCATTACAGCCTCATGCTTGGCACATAGTAGGGGTGCAGCAGATGTTTGGTTTTGTTGGTATTTGTATAGCTCAGTCAGGCTGGGTTTAAACCAGAGACCCTCCTCTCTCTGTCTCTACAATGCTGGGTTACAAGTATGGACCCCCAGGCTCAGGTCCCCTTTTTTTAAAAAGCACATTTATTAATTCAGGTATTCACCGAACAGAGCCGCTTTCAGCCATCCTCGGGGGCACAAACCCACAGAAGTTGTCAGCTACACAGCATGTAATTAAGCACTTACTGGACACAGAGCCCGTGTGTCCTTACAGCCCTGGCTGGGCAGGGGTTGTCAGGATCCCAGATGTCTGTAAGCCCCTGGGTTGGGGCTTGCAGTAAGTTAAAGAGAGCCATCCCTACTGCAGAGCGGTGGACTACTGGCAGGATGCAGAGGAATGGCCTCACTGGCTCTGGGTGGGGGTGGGGAGGCCTCTCTAGGCTGCCTCTGCAGCTTTGTCCCAGACAAAGTAAATCAAAGTAAATTCAAGGCTGGTAATAGGAAGGCCAGTCCCAGCTCCCGTGCCTGAGGCAGTGACTACAACTGGGGCATTGGAGGTCTGTAGGTGACCTGGAGCCTGCCGCTTACCTCTGCTTAGTTTCCCCACCTCTAATAGGACTGCAGAAGGGACAGATGACAAGCCAATCAGAAGTGTTCAGTGCCTGCCAGGTGGAAAGGGCTCTGTCTCAGTTAGCCCCACCCAGAAGTTTGGAGACTCAGAAGTCTGGTGATGTTCAGGACTGCACAGCAGGAAGCCCAGAGACCCCCATCCAACTCAAGCCTGTACTTGGACTGACCCGGCCCTGTCCTGTCCAGGCCTTCCTAACCCCTCTGGTACCTCTCCCCAGGTGAGAAGCCCTTCTCTTGCTCCCACTGCAACCGTGCCTTTGCCGACCGCTCCAACCTGCGTGCCCACCTCCAAACCCACTCGGATGTGAAGAGATACCAGTGTCAGGCCTGTGCCCGAACCTTCTCCCGAATGTCCTTGCTCCACAAGCACCAAGAGTCTGGCTGCTCCGGAGGCCCTCGCTGACCCTGCTACCTCCCCATCCTCGCTGGCATCTCCCCGGAGCTCACCCTCCTCACTGCCAAGACTCCTTCCAGCCTTGGTCAGGGGACCTATGGCGTTCATGTCTGGACCTGGCTCCTGCTTGGCTCTCTTGGTGGCCTTTGCCGCAGGTGGCTGATGGAGTGAGTGCCTTTGTCCCCTCCCAGAGCTTCCTACCCTTCAGTATTCATGAGGTGTAGTCTCTGGACACAGCTGCTTCGAGCCGAGCCATAGAACTAAAGCCAACCCACTGGCTGGGAAGCTTGAACCCCACTCAGGGGACCCCACTTCCCTACCTCCCCCAAGGACCCTTCAGGCCACCTTCCTTGAGGTACAACAGACTATGCAATAGTTCCCCCCCCCTCCAGCTATAACCATGCCTCAGCAGGGTGGTTACTGGACACATGTCCAGGTGCCCCTGGGCCTGGGCAGCTGTTTCAGCCCCCGCCCCCATTTGTCCTGTGACACCTGTTTCACAGCAGTTTAACTGTCTCAGAAGGGACCATGAATAATGGCCATCACTTGTTAGGGGCCAAGTGGGGTGCTTCAGCCTGGCCAATGTGTCTCCCAGAACTATTTTGGGGCCCAACAGGTGGCCCCGGGAGAAAGATGTTTACATTTTAAAGGTATTTATATTGTAAGCAGCATTTTGTATAGTTCATATGTACAGTTTATTGATATTCAATAAAGTGGTTAATTTATATACTAAAAAGTGCCCAGTGTTGGGGGGGAGGACACCATAAAGGGACTTACAGGAGGGAGGGGCAGGGCCTTAAGTCTGTGCTTTGGAGTTCTAACTAGAGCGTCATGAACTTTGGGCCCTGGGCTGCCCTGCCTGGTATCTGTCCCAATCGGCAGAGTGCAAGCCTACTGAGCTCTTCTAGGGAAGGTGCTTTGCGGGGCTAAGCCACAGCCTGGCCACCAGCTCTGGCTCTACCATAGCAGGTCTTTGGGGGCAGAACTAGCTGCCCCTCCCAGCTGAAGGAGGATGTCTTTCCTGTTCCCAAGCGCCTCCCTGTCAGGCAGGCCCACACCTCTGTCTGGCTGCTGGGTACCAAATGGTCTTTGATGCAAGGAAATGGGCTGGCTGGAGCCAGGAGGGTGAGAAGCCAGGCCAAAGGGTAGGGGTCATTCAGCTTCCTGCTTGGAGGACCAGGGCTGGAGCCATTTACCTCGGGCTAGTTGGTGCTGGTGACCTCAACTCTGAGGGCCTCCTGGGGCTCGAGAGAAAATGAGTGTCCTTTCTAAGCACAAAAGGTGCTGAAGGTGCCAGTTTCCTGTGGGGAGCTGAGCAGGCGTCTGCTGGGAGCTTCAGCCAGCCCAGCTCCAAGCCGGCTGGGGGGTGGGGAGCTTCCAGCTCCAGAGGAGAGATGAGTCTTCTAAACAGGAAATGGTGACCCGCAGGCGGGAACAGCCTAATGACTTACAGCTTTCCTCCCAAAAGGAAAAAAAAAAAATTCTCTTAACAATCGCCAAATTGTGGCAGGCCTCCCTGAAGGGGAGGTTGGTGAGGTGGTATTGGGGGCTGGGCACCAACTGGCTGAAGGCCTACAGTGTCCCCAGGAGGTTTCTCCACATAGGTTGAACAGTGAGTGACTTGACCCCGGGCCTGGAGGGATGGGATGGGCCTCCAGGACCAGACTCCGTGCTGAGGGCATGGCCCCAGGTCTAGTGCCTAGGACTTGGTCAGCCTGGTTCTGAGCGTGCTGAGAGTCAGGTAGGCCTGGCTCCTGGCCCTTACTCACCTCTCGCTGCCAGAAGCAAGCAAGAGTCCCTCTGCTCTCAGCCCTGGTTTCTGCCTCTAGAAATCCGAGGCAACAGTGCCTGTCTCTGGAGAGGCTGTGAGGAAACATTCCTTCAGTCATTCAGTGGGTACTGTGAACCGGGGTGTTGCCAGCCCCTGTGAAGAGTCACTGTGCTCAGGAACTTCTGTTCTAGTCGGGGAGACAGAAAACAAACAAGCAATTAAACACTGCTCGCCTGCAGCAGTGCCAGGGTGGAATGAGAGGCCCGGGAAGACTTGAGAGCGGCAGGCAGGGTTCCCACCAAGGCATCCAGAGCCCTCGGGAGGGTTGACATTCCAATGAGAGGGAGGAGGAGGAGGAGGAGGAGGAGGAGGAGGAGGAGGAGGAGGAGAAGGATGGAGGTGGAGGAAGAGGGATGGGAGAGTCCTGGGAGGGGGAGTAGGCTGTGGGGCTGGGAGAAACTGTCCTGAGAAAGACCACGTGGCTGGGGTGCACAAGAAAGCCAGGAGGAGAGGGAGGCCAGGGCCTCTCTGGAACCTCAGCCCAAAATGCACCCAAGGGGCTTAGAGACAGCAGCTGGGACCAAGGTACCACAGGCTGCCAGGGAGGGCAGAGACTAGAGCTAGGAGACAGGTCAGGCTGAAGGTGGCATAGCAGGTGACAGAGGGCTCGGACCAGGGCTATGGTGGTTGGGTAGCTTACTGCCCACCCGACCTGGGGCCTTCCTCGCTTCTTTGGGACTGGTAATGGACCCCAGTAAATGGGAGAGAGGACACAGCTGACCCAGAAGGAGCCTCCCTGGGCCTGGGGCTGAGGACAGACAGCCTTCTGTGGGAAGAGCAGGGGTGGGAACAGCAAAGAGTTATTCACAGAAATGTGCAGCTTTTGACAATGTGAGGAGAAAAGGCTGTCTCTAGAAGAAGGCAGGCAGCCAAACTAGTCAAGGAGAAAAGAGAGAATCAAGGGGGGGAGGGGGGGAGCCATTCTTTGATTTTTGTTTAGATTTGTTTGTTTTTGAGACAGGGTCTCCCTATGTGTTTCCAATTGTCCTGGAACAAACTGTAGACCAGGCTGGCCTGGAACTCACTCTGTAGACCAGGCTGGCCTGGAACTCACTCTGTAGACCAGGCTGGCCTGGAACTCACTCTGTAGACCAGGCTGGCCTGGAACTCACAGAGATCCACCTGCCTCTGCCTCCCAAGTGCTGGGATTAAAGCCGTGCCCAACCAACACTGCCAGCGTTTATTTTATTTATTTATTTAAGCATTGTTTTTAAAGCAGGCTTTTGTGTAGCTCAGGCTAGCTACAAAGTCTTCATGTAGTAGAGATCCCCCTGCCTCCACCTCCCAAGTGCTGGGATAACAGATGTGTGCAGCTATGTCTAGCGGTGCTCTTCTGAGGATAGAGCCCCAAAACCTTGTGTATTCCAGGCAAACATCCTGCAAATGAAGTTTCAATCTAAGCCAGCCCCACCCTTACCCCTGCTTTGAAAAGAAGGTATCACTGTGTAGACTAGGTTAGCCTCAAAGAAGAAGAAGAAGAAGGAGGAGGAGGAGGAGGA
>NC_034592.1:149825956-149830025 GCF_900095145.1 Mus pahari
AAAAAAAAAAAAAAAAGGTACAGGCCTCCTAGGCCTGGTGGCCCCACATCAACACTCTGGAGGCTAAGGCAAAAAGATTGCCAGGAGTACAAGGTCTGCCTGAGCTACATAGCAAGACCTATCTCAAAAAAGAAAAACAACCAAACAAACAAAAAACAAAATAAAACTCAGGTGTGATGGCAGGCGACTTTAATGTCAGCTCCTGGGGGACAGAGGCAGGTGGATCGCTGTGTGTTTAAGACAAGCCTGATCTATAAAGTCAGTTTGTGATGTCTAGTTTCATGTCAGTTTGACCCAAGCTGGAGTCATTTGGGAAGGGGGAGCCTCCGTGGAGAAAAGGGCCCCTGTAAGACGCGCCTGTGAGCTAGCCTGTGGTGCATTTTCTTGATTGATGATTGATGTGGAAAGGCCCAGCCCACTGTAAGTGATGTCATCCACGGGCAGGTGGTCCTAGATAGAGAGAGAAGGCTGGCTGAGTAAGGCAAGCCAGTCAGCAGCCCTCCTCTGTGGCCTCTGCACCAGCTCCTGCCCCAGGTTCCTGCCTTGAGTTCCTGAACTGACTGCCTTCCTTCCTTCCACAATAGACTGTGATATGTCTGTCGTGGGCGGGCCGGCTGGGACGTGCCTCAGTTGGTCCAGTGCTGGTGCAGCAGGCATGAAGCTCTGGGTTTGGTCCCAGCACTGTGTCCGCCAGGCCGCTTGGCAGGTGATGCTTGCAGGTGATCCCGGTACTCTGAGTCGAAGGACGGAAGCACAGAAGTTCAAGGTCATCCGTGACAAGTACCTAAGTTGGAGGCCAACCTGGGCTCCTGTCTCTGAAGACCAAACAAAGAGCCCACTTATTGCAATGGTCCTAAAATGGAGCCCTTCCAGCACAGCCATTCTCACTGTGCTGGACAGTTGGCTTCCTGCCTAAGATCAAGCCCCTGTCTCCACCAAAGCCCGAGCTGGGGGCCTCGGGAGATGTTGCTCAGGGCTGCAGGATCTGGCCGGGCCATTAGCTCTTCCCTTGGGATTTTCTTTAAAATCATTCCAGGAAATAAACTGGCTGTAAAGTCACCCCCGGGTGAGTGTCCCAGCAGGCAGGTCTGGAGCCAGGGCCACCTCTGGGCACATCTGGGCCCTATTAGTGGCCTGGCAACTGTTCAGAGGTATCCCCTAGACTGGGATGTGTGGGTTCCAGCAGGCAGGGATCTAGGGCAACTTTTTTTTTTTCTCTCTCTTGCTTTTCAATGGTCAGTTTCACAAATGTGATAGGAATTTATGTCCTCAATAAAAAACAAAACAAAACAAAATAAAAAATCTGGTGCTTTAGGGATGGCTCAGCAGTTAAGAGAATTAGCTACTCTTACAGAAGATTCAGGTCCAATTCCCAGCATCCACAGGACAGCTTACAACCGTCTGTAACTACGGTTCCAGGAAATCCAATGCTCTTTTCTGAACTCTGCAGGGCCCAAGCATGTACATGGTACATTGTACATATGTGCCAACAAAAATATTCATGCCCATAAGATGTGAATGGGGAGGGGGAGGACTGGGAGGGGACAACATGAGCGTCAGGTGACCCACGCCATCAGCTGACCCATGCCATCACTGCTTTCCTGGAGCTTTTGGTCCCCAGACCCCATGTCATGAAGAACTTAATTTACATTTTCTCAATAAAAAAGCAAACAGGGCTGGGATGTGGCTCAGGATGTGTCTATCTGCCATGGGCGCACACAGGGCTCAGCAGAACCACTCCAGAGATAGCCAAGCATGGTGTAATTCCTGTACTTCAGAGGCAGAGGCAGGAGGATCAGAAGTTCAAGGTTATCCTTGGTTACTTAAGGAGTGTGAGGCTAGCCTGGGCTACACGAGACTTTCAATAGGAAAAAAACAAAACAGTGGTGATAAACTATACATAACAAATGTCTCAGTTTCAGGGGTGCAGGCAGAGAGAAGCCCAGGGCCTCTAATCCTCACAGAAGCAGATGGATCTCTGAGACTTCCAGGCCAAGCTGATCTGTGTAGTGAGTTCCAGGCCAGCAAGAGCTACATAGTGAGAGCGACTTTGTCTCAAAAAAAAAAAAAAAAAAAAAAAAAAAAAAAAACCAAATAAATTAGCTGGGCACGGTGGTATACACCTTTAATCCTGACACATGGCATAGGCAGGTGGATCTGTGTGCCAAGCAGGCTACACAGTGAGACCTTGCCTTGACAATCAATCACTCAGTCAGTCAGTCAGTCAGTCAGTCGATCAATGAAACAAACAGGCTTGAGCCATGGCTCATGGATAGCACCCTTGCCCACTCTGCACAAGGCACTGGGTTTTGTCCCCAGTGTGGCAAAACCAAACTAGAACCAAATCTCCAGTTCTTCTTGTCACATGGGGCCCCCGCAGCCCTGTCACCTCCACCCTCCGTGTTCTGTTCAGCTGCTCCAGGTGAGCCTGCACCCCGTTCTCTCCAGCATCTGACAAAACACATATCTCTGTCTCCATCTGCCCCGCTTCACAGGTCCCCTGTTGACCCTCTTCCTTCCAGAGCATCAACTCCACCCAGGGGGAGTTGCAGTATGCCCTGTTCTCTGTCTTGCCTGTTGCCGCTCTTTGTCAAGCACTGAGATCAACACAGTAGACGTTCACAACCAACCTACGGACTAGCCTAGGCACAGAGAGGGTGAGTGACTTACCCGGAGTCACACAGCAGTGCAGTCGAAGCCCTGAGATTTGAACCCTCGGCTCTTGTATTACTGTTTGCCCTTTGGTTTGTTTTACTTCTGAGTGTCTTAAATGACGACCAGTTCAACTTTTGCCTTTTGCACACTTGAGCTGGTCTCCTCCTGCTACAGGCCCAGCCTTTTGCAGTGGTTGCCAGAGTCATGAGTGCTGGAGAGTGAATAAGGACATCACAAACCTGTGGGCTGAGGGGATCCTGTGACCGTTGTACATCAGAAGCTTCCAGACCACAACGTGTGGCTGACAACCCCCCAATCCGGACTCCTCTTCTGCTTGCTCACATGGGTTTTGTGTATCTCTGGCCTTTCCACGGTTTCTCTGAAAACGCTGTGCTGTGACCTGGGCAGCTTGAAGCAGTGAGATTTCATCACTGACCAGAAAGCCAAAGGAAGTGGGTCCTGGGGGTGAAGGCTTTGAGGCCCAGGGGAAAAGCCTGCCTGGAGTCTTTGTTCCAGGATGCTCCACCTCTGGGGTCCTGTTAAACTCAGAGCTGTTCTGCCATAAGCTATGTTTGGCTCTATTACATCTGCAAAGAGCCTGTGGCAAATGAAATTGTGTTTGTGAGTCCTATGCTTAGGACTCGAATTTGTCTTTATGAGGGTAGATGTAGAGGATACTGGGAGTGGAACCTAGGACCTTGCATGCTGGGTAAGTGTTCTACCACTGAACTACACCCAGCTTCATTTGTGTGTGTGTGTGTGTGTGTGTGTGTGTGTGCGCGCGCTTGCGTGCGCAGGTCTATGGGGGGTTGTCTTGACTGTTAATTGAAGGAGGGTCCAGCCCACTGCGGACGGCACCATTCCCTAGGCAGGTAGTCCTGGGCTGTATAAGAAAGCTAGCTGGGTATGAGCATGTGATAGAGCCAGCAAACATTGTTCCTCCATAGTTTTTGAGTCAGAGTGCAACAGAATGTGAAGTTAGAACATAGGCTCTCTAGGTAGATTTGGCTGGCCTGGAACTCACTAAGTAAGACCAGGTTGGCCCCAAACTTACAAGCGACCTCCTGGCTCTGCCTCCCAGACACCGGGATCACAGGTGCGTGTCACCACCCCCAGCTTCTCAGGTTATATTTTTGGTCTTGCTTTAAATTTTTTAAAGTTTTACTTGTAGTGTGGAAGGTGGCCCATTTGTAGAGGTCAGAGGTCACAGGACAATGGCACAGAGTCAGCTCTCTTCTTTCACCTTATGACAGTTAGGCTAGCCAGCTCGTGCGTGCGTGCGTGCGTGCGTGCGTGCGTGCGTGCGTGCATGCGTGAGGGCATGCTTGCGTGCGTGCGGCAAACTCTTTTACCCACTGAGCAATCTTGCCGCTTCCCCAGCCCTTCCCTTTTTGTTTTTGAGGCAAGGTCTCCT
>NC_034592.1:149830216-149842956 GCF_900095145.1 Mus pahari
GAGTGCTGGGATTAAAGGCGTGCGCCACCACGCCTGGCTCAGTTTTGTTTTGTTTTCTTTTTAAGATTTATTTTATTTTATGTATATAGGTGTTCGACGTGCATGTATGTCTGTGTACTACATATAAGCCCGGTGCCCGTGGAGGTCAGAAGAGGTCTGGGATCCCCAGAACCTGGAGTTCGAGGTGGTTGTGAGCCACCATGTGGGTGCTGGGAACCGGAGCTGGTTCTCTGAAAGGGCGACAAGTGCTCTTAACCACTGAGCCACTTTTCCAGCCCCACCAAACCTTGTGAGAGGTCAGACAGCCAGCCTGAAGAAGGAAGGAGGGTGGGGAGAGGACAGAGTGAGTCAGATCTTGCTGTGTAACTCCTAGGAGAGAGCAGCCTTAAGCAAAACTCAACTGACCCTGGCCTCTGGGGTCACAGGGTGAGCAGGCACCAGGGTGTGGATGAGTAAGGCTTGCTGTGACTAGAATCAGAGCCTTGCAGGTGGAAGTATGACCTTGTCCTAGGGTGCGCAGAGAGCCACAGGAGGGTACAACTGAGGGAGAGGTGAGTGTTTGCACTCTTGAGGGAGATCCTAGGCAGAGGCTGTGAGGTACAAGCCTGGCTGCCAGGTCAGCTCTTAAGGAGGTGGCCACAGCCTGCATCTTGGCACCAGGATGTTTAGACCCAAGTGATGAAAGGCAGAAGGGTGATGAAGGGAGGCCTGATCTGCATCTCAGCCAGAGAGAAGAGCAAGCACCCAGCATCCTCGGTTCTACTCCTGTAATCCCAGCATCTGGGAGACTGACGCAAGAGACTCTCTAGTTCAAGACCCGCCTGTGCCACGGAGTGAGTTTAAGGCTAGCCTGGATGACGAGAGACCCAGTCTTTAAAGCAGAACAAAGGGGGCAAGAGAGATGGTTCAGCAGTTGAGAGCACTGGCTGAGGACCAGTGCTCTTCCAGAAGACCCGGGTTCAATTCCCAGCATCCATACGGCAGCTCACAACTGTCTGTAACTCCTGTTCCAGGGGATCTGACGCCCTCACACAGACATCCTTGAAGACAAAACACCAATGTACATTAACTAAGTAATAAATAAATAAATACAAACAAGAAAAGCAAACGCCATCAGGCAATAACATGAATGCAAATCAAATGGTGTCGTGAAGAGATGATCGCCTGCCTTCAAGAGATGGCCAGTGGCCCTCAGCAAAAAGGGCATGACGCCAGACTGGCTGGATTCACATTTCAGCATCATGGCTGATCTGTTTGTTGTGTGAGCCACAACAAGTGGCATAACCTCTCTCAAGCGTCAGCTTCCTCCTTCCCGGACGGCTCTAGTGGCTTGCACGTGTGGACCTGCCACAGGCAGAGCTGCTACCGTGCCCATTTCACAGACCCAGGGAAAGTACCTGACACTGCTGCCCAGAGGGTGGCCTGTGTCTCCACTCTGCTTATTTTGCACGGGCTGGAGCCTGAGCCTGCCTGCTCCCTCCCCAAGGCCTGTATTGGCATGGAGACCCCCAGGGCTCCACAGCCCAGCTCTGGTCAAAAGAAAAGCATCAATGTGGATAGAAACGACAGTAGCAAGGAGAAATGAAACCCATGTCACTCTGGGGACTGCTCAGGAGGGGATCCCCCAAGGAAACCCACCGTTACCCCAAGAAATAGCCCAGGCTGGGCCGGGGGCTTTCCTGAGGCCCTCAACCCTGTTTTGAAGGGTGAGAGTGCTGTCTCCAAGCCTGACAACCTTAGTTCTACCCCAGGGATGTAAAAACAAAATTTTAGGGATTATTTATTTATTTATTTGTTTTTGTTTTGTGTATATATATATATATATATATATATATATAATTTTTTTTTTCCAAAACAGGGTTAGTGTGTGTAGCCCTGGCTGTCCTGTAACTCACTCTGCAGACCCGGCTAGCCTCAAACTCACAGAGATCTGCCTGCCTCTGCTCTGCTTCATGGGTGCTGGGATTAAAGGTATACAACACTGTGCCTGGCTGGGTATAAAATAATAATAATATAATAATATTTAATTTAAATTTTAATTTAAATATTTTAATGTATAAATTCTATATAATATACAATATATATAACAGATGACATAACGTATAACATAAATAAAATAATAACTTATTTAATTTAGAATATATTGCATATGAACAAGAACAGAGGAATAAAAGCTGTGACCCAAGGCAAGCACTCAACTGACATCCCCCCACCCGGACCCCCAGTAACTCAGTGCCTGGTGAACACTTTCTGGAAGGAAGAGGGAAGGTGGGACTGTCACCATGGTAATCCTGAAGCGAAGTGGAGGTGACAGAGAGAGAGGCAGTCCATTCTGTGTGTGCTTTTGTTCAATCTGTGCAATCAGTGTGTTTCTGTGTGCATGCTGGTAAGCATGCACCTGGAGCCAGAGGTGTCTCCCTCAGTCTCCTCCCACTTTATTTTTTGAGGCAGAGTCTCTCAGTGAACCTGGAGCCCCCTACTCAGTCAGACTAGCTGGCCAGGGGGCCTCCTCAAGGCTGGGATTACAGATGTCCCCGCCACATCTGGCTTTTTTAATGTGAGTGGGTTTGGGGGAAGCAACTCAGGTTATCATTTTGAGGCAAGTGCCCGCCATACTGACTAGACCATCTCTCATCCCAGTTTAACTTTTGAGATAAGGTTTTCTGGGCTGTGGTCCTTAGTCTCTGGGCCTCTGCAGCTTTGAGACTGGAGTACCCTCCACTCCCCTCCTACAGGCACGCAAAGAGCGGGCAGCCCTGGCTGGTGAGTCACTCTCTGCTGGGACAGAGGCGGGCAGGCGGTGACAGGCCCTTTGAGAAGTCAGGGACTGAGGTCAGGAGAGACAAAGGACCTGTCCAAGGACACAGCTGTAAGGGAAGTGGTGACAAGCTGGAGTTTTTAATGGCTTTCTAGGTAGGGCACAACGAGGCAGGCTCTCCCATGTTCCCCAGGTTGTGTACCAGCCTGACTCTTCACCCCAGAACATTCCATCACCAGAAAACAAAATCCCAGACCCAGGGACAGTCCCTCCCTTTTCCCCCCCCCCCCCCCCCCCGCCCCCGCCTGCCTCTGCTGAGCCGCATCTGCTTTGTGTCTGTGGCTTTGCCTGTTCAGGACATTTCTTATGCATGGAGTCATAAAGTAGGTCACACATGTTGCATGCTCTGCTCTGCGTCTGGCCTTTCTCATCGGCCGGCCATGCTCTCAAGGTTCAGCCAGGTGGTTCGCTGCGGAGGTTTGGGTTTGTGTTTGTTTGCTTTTGTTCTTTAAGGCTGAATAATATTCCCTGGTATGGATACATGCCACCTACCCTTTAGGGGGACTTGGGTTGTTTTCTTCTAGGTTCTTGGGGAAAACCCTGCTGGGAACATTCCTGTGCGTGTTTGTGTGGACTGGAAGCCACCCGGGGGACATTTAACTGTCTTGGAGCCATCCTGGGTCTTTATTGACGTATGACTTTATTTATTATTTGTTGTACTAAAGACTTGAAGCAGGGTCCTCAAGATAACCCTGGAGGAGTGTCACATTACGGAGTGGCAGTCCAGGCTGCCCCCCTTTCCACCCCCCCTTTGGTATTTTGAGACAGTGTAACAGTGTTCCTCAGTGTAGCCCTGGATGTCCTGGGCCTTGCTCTGTAGACCAGGCTGGCCTTGAACTCAGAGCTCTGTCTGCTTCTGCCTCCTGAGTTCTGGGATGAAAGGCTTAAAGGCATGCACCACCACTGTCTGCACCTTTTTCACGTTTTCTTTTTAAACTAATTTTTAGAAGATGAAACAGGAGAGATCTCATGTAGCTCAGGTTAGTCTCAGACTTGGGTAGATGAGGACAGCCTTGAGTTCTTGATCCCTCCGCCTTTGCCCCCCAAAATGTGGGCATTATTATAGGCATGAGTCACCATACCCCACACTAGCAAGTTAATTTTTATATTTCATTTGTCTTAACTTGTGTGTACGAGCGTGTGTACATGTGTGTGCTCCTGTGTAGAGGTCAGAGGACTGCTTGTGGGAACTAGTTTTCTCCTCCCACTATGTGGGTTCTGGAGGATCTAACTCAGGCTGTCAGGCTGGGTGGCAGGCACCATCCTGTGAGCCGTCTTCCTAGCCACTTTTTATTTTTGAAACATAATGACAGTAGTATCCTTCTGGTGGAGCACGCCTTTCATCCCAAGACTCAGGAGGCAGAGACAGGTAGATCTCTGTGAGCTGGAGCCCAGCCTGATCTACCTAGCAAGCTCCATGGCCGCCGGATCCACCTGCCTCTGCCTCTGCCTCTTGAGTCCTGGGATGAAAGGCGTGCATCACCACCACCCAGCTTCTTTTTATGATTTTGAAGCCATTCTCATGCAGCCCAGCCTAGCCTGGAACTTGCCATCCTCCTGCCTCAGCCTGATTGTGTTTACCACCATACCTGGCTAATTTTCATTTTAGCATTTGTTTATTATTTGCAGTGTAAGGACAGAACCCAGGGCTCCTGCAGGCTACAGAAACTCTACCTCAGAGCCCCATCTCAACCTGTTTGCTCCATTGGGGGATTGAGTTTGTGCAGGACTGATCTAATGTCCTGTGGAGTGAACTCTGGGCATGATGAGCCTCTGTTTCTCTTGGAGAAACAAAGTTGCAAAAGTGTGCCTATGCAGGCAGGGTCTGATTTGGGCTCTCCACAATGGTCTGGCGGCTTGGGGGGTCGGGGTGGAGGGCCCACTCTATGCCTGGGAAAGTGGGAGAGACAGCACCTGGGTCCCATCTGGGGCTCTGCTCAGAACTGGGCACTGCTTGGTAGAGGCTGTAAGGAGCCAAATGTGAGCCACCTGGACTCCCAGCTGGTCTGACACAAACGGTGTCACTGAGCTAGGTGCCACAAGCCAGTCTGGTTCTAGAACCTATGGTGGTTGTCATGACATCATGGGAAGTCTTGCAGGACCCAAGCACCCTAGAAACACAGGAAATGCACCAAGCAAGCTGAGGGGCCTGAAGGGAGACTTCTTGAAGACCTTGAATGCAAAGGCCTGGGGGGGGGGCAGAAACAGCGGTAGGATGCTGGGGGTGTGGCTCGGTCAGCAGCGGGTGTGGCTCTGTTAGCAGAGCATTATAAGCCCTGGCTTCCACAGCCAGCATTTCATAAAGCAGGCATGGCTGCATGCTCCTGTAATCCTAGTGGTACAAAGGCAGAGACAGGAACTCGGGAATTTAAGGCTTGCTAATCCTACATAGAGTTCAAGGCCAGCGTGAGCTACCGTCTCAAATATAAAATAAAATAAGGCCGTGGAGATGGTTCAGAATATGAAGTGCCTGCCACCAAGCCTGGTGACCTGAGTTTGATTCCAGTGACCACATGGTGGAAGGAGGGAACCACTCTCCTGTGAGTCGTCCTTTGACCTCTATAGGACTCTGTGGCACTTGCACCCACATACCTACTGATAATTAAAGTTTGAAACGAATATAAATAAATAAATAAATAAATAGCCAGGTGTGGTAGCACACACCATCTTCATTGCCAGTATGCAACAGGCAGAGGCAGGTGGATCGCTGTGAGTTAGTTACAAGGACTGCCTGGTCTGTGTAGAGGCCTCCAGCCAGCCACAAACCAACAAAAACAAGGAAACTAAAAAAGGAAACGTCAGTCAGTGAGTGTGAATGGGCAGGGCTGGACTTGTGGGCCCAAAGGGTCCTGGTCCAGATGATTTTATTCTAAGCTGCAGGAAGCCACCAGGGGATTTTACTTGAAGGGGTGACACAGTGCCTTGGGTGTCACGTGGAAACCAGGAGGAGGCCACTGAGCCACAGAAAGGAAGTGGAAGCTGACAGAGGCACCTGTGGGCTGAGTACACTAGCCAGTCAGCTGAAGGAGGAGGGGGTCCCAGGTGGCTAGGGGACAGGGCCATGGCAGGGTGGCATGGAGGCGCCTGGACTGATAGTGCAGACTTAGGGCACCCAGGAGAAGAAGAGGGACATTATCCCATTCCTTTCCCTTTCTCTCACCCTTTTTCTTAGTTGTTGTTTTTTGTTTTTGTTTTTTTTTTTAGCTTTTCGAGACAGGGTTTCTCTGTGTAGCCCTGGCTGCCTGTCCTGGAACTCACTTTGTAGACCAGGCTGGCCTCAAACTCAGAAATCCACCTGCCTCTGCCTCCCAAGTGCTGGGACTAAAGGTGCGCGCCACCACTGCCTGGCTAGTTTTCAACTTTTCAATATGCAGTTTTTGTTGCTGTGCATGTTTGAGTGTGAGCACTCGTGTATGCCACGTATGTGCAGACTCAGGAGAACTTTGAGGATTGTTCTCTCCATCCACCATAGGATCTGGGATCCAAACTCAGGTCATCAGCTTGACCCCACTGAGCCATCCTTCCACCCAGTTTTTTGTTTTCTTTGGAAACCAAGCAGGCTTTGAGTTCTCTATGTGGTTTAAGACTACACCTGAATTCCTGATCCTCCTGCCTAAATCCTAAGTGCTAGGATTACAGGTGAGTCCCACTGTGCACAGCGGGGTTTTATTATCATCCTCTCCCCCCCCCCCTTTCTCTCTCTCTCTCTTCCAGACAAGGTTTTTCTGTGTAGCCTGGCTGTCCTGGAACGCACTATGTAGACCAAATTGGCTTCAAATTCAGAGATCCTCCTGCCTCAGCCTCCAGGTTGCTGGGACTAAAGTTGTATACCACCGCCAGCTGGCATAATCCTCTCTTGAAAAATAAAGTATTAAAAGCTGGGCGTGGTGGCTCACGCCTTTAATCCCAGCACTCGGGAGGCAGAGGCAGGTGGATTTCTGAGTTCCAGGACAGCCAGGACTACACAGAGAAACCCTGTCTCAAAAAACCAAAATAAAATAAAGTATTTATTTTTATGTATACGTGTGTGTGTGTGTGTGTGTGTGTGTGTGTATGCAAAGGATCCCACAAAGGGCAGAAGAAAGCATCAGAACCCCTGAACTAGGAGTTCCACGCAGTTGTGAGCTGCCATGTGGGTGCTGGGAACTGAACCTGGGTCCTCTGGAAGAACAGGCCCTGCACTTAACTCCTGAGTTATCTCTCTCAGACCCTATGACTTTCTTCTGAGATCCATCATCAAAAGTCCTAAAAGGAGTCAGGTGTGCTGGCTCAGGTTTCTAATCCCTGTACTTGGGAGGCAGTAGGATCAATCCTTAGTTCAAGGCCAGTCTGAACTGTAAAGCAAGACCCAAAATAACAGCCAGGCCTGTGGCTGTGACTGGGTGGTGGAACACTTGTGTAACATACTACAGACCTGGGGACCCACGAAAACCTGCAGAAAAACACCAACTTAATCAATCAGTCTTTGTTACCTGAGACAGCTGCTCCTGTAGCCCAGGCTGTCGTTGAATTTGAGATCCTCCCTGGTCTATCCCTTGAGCGTGGTTCTGGCACTGGACATACACCCTACCAAAGGAGCTACAGAACCAGCCCCTATTCCTGGGTCAGTCTTGGCACAGGCTTGTATTTTCATTTGTCTTGGGGAAATATGTGGAACGATTGCTGGGTTGGTTACACTTGCATTTGCCCCAACGATTTAATTATTTAATTTCCGGGTTCTGTTCGTTTTGAGGCAGGGTCCGTATAGCCCTGGTTGTCCTAGAACTCACCCTGTAGTCCAGGCTGGCCTTGAACTCACAGATAAAGCCACCTGCCCTGCCTCCTAGTTCCTGGGACTAAAGTTGTGTGCTACCACACCCAACTTCGATTTTTTATTTTTGAAAAATACTATATTTTGACTTTTTAAAAAAAATGTGTTTGGATGTCTTGCCTGAATGTGTGTCTGTGCATCGTGTGTGTGCACCTTGCCCACAGAGACCAGCAGAGTCCTCGGGGACTGCGGTGACAGGTGCCTTTGAGCCACCATGTGGGTTCTGTGACTCCAATCAGGCCCTCTGGAAGAGCAGCTAGTGCTCCTAACCACTGAGCCACCTCTCCAGCTCCTATCTCATGCTCTTAACTTGCATTTCCTAGTGTCTGATAGTGTTCAACGTCTTTGGATGGCTTAATTACAATACAATCCACCTCTCCTAATTACTGAAAACAGATAATATTCAAATCTTATGCTCACTTTTAAGTTGACCTTATTGAATTCTGAGGACTTTGTTGGTTTGGTTTGAGGCAGGATCTTGGAGGTAGCCTGGACTACCAAGCAACACCCTTTCTCGTGCCTGGAGGACCAGAAGTTCAAGGTCATCGTTGACTGCACAGGGATTTGGATGCCTTTTTGAGGTACTTGAGACCCTGGCTTGAAAAGAAAAAGAGGAGGAGAGGGAGCTGGGGAGTCAGAGAGGTTGGTTCAGGCCCCAGCCTAGCTCCTTGCCTGGCGAGGGACCTTGGCAGCTTCTCCCCTGTTCTGGGCAGCTGGACCTGCAGATGCCTGGATTAGGCACGTTTATTTCCCAGGATGCTCTTCCGTTTGGTGCCCTCTTCTTCCAACCTCCCCACAGTCTCCCCTGAGCGTTCTGGAGCTTTTCCGTGTCTTCCCCCCCCCCCCCCCCCCCAGGGTTTCTCTGTGTAGCCCTGGCTGTCCTGGAACTCAGAAATCCCCCAGCCCTGTGGTCCCCCCTCCCAGCACCTCACACCCTACCTCCTCCCACAGCCCTGGCTACCATCTGCCTCTGTGCTTAGGTGTTGATTTGCCAGTGTCTGGCTCTCCTGTGGAAGGTGTCGCCGCAGGAGGCTGGGTGGTTTGTGCTCTATTCCTGTGGTATCCCAGTCTTTGATGGTCCCTGATGGTGCAGCGCCCGCCCAGTAGCTGAACTAAGATCAAAAGGGATTGCCGAATTCCCTCTTGGTGACCTTGGACCTCTGCTTTCTTTTACATTCATTCATTCATTCATTCATTCATTTGATCGTTTATCTATCTATCGTGTATGTGTGCATGTGCACAGGTATTCGTAAGTCAGGATACCAATGTGGAGGTCAGAGGATAATTTTCAGGAATCAGTTTTCTCCTTCCTGTATGTGGATCTCAGGTCATCAGATTTGGGAATAGGTACCCTTACCTGAGCCATCTCAATCTCTCAATCCTTTCCTGAATCTGTCTCTCCCTCCCTCCGGCCCCTTCCTTCCCGTTCTTTTTGTCTGTTTTTGAAACAATGTCTCCAGTAGCCCAGGCTGGCCTCCACGTTGCAATGTATCCAAGGCAGGTCCAGTCCCCCTTGATCCTCCAGTCTCCACGTCCCTAGAGCTGTGGATGGCCATCACTACCTACTTTGGGGCCACTTCTTTCAACCACAGGCTTGTCTAGGCCAGGGGAGGGGAGGGGAAGCAGCCGTGGGGTCCCAGAGCGCGGCCCCCTCCAGCCCCGGCCGCCCGCGGAGCAGCGAGACGAATGCAGCACACGGCTGCCTTTATGGGCCGCAGACAGCGCGCCGCCAGCCTAACCCTGCGTGGAAAATTCGCAGGCGGGAGGCGGGGGTGTCGCCCGGCAGGTGGAGGCGGGAGAGGAGAGGGCTGCAGTCAACAGGGTGGCCAGCCCAGCCGCGGCAGGCTTTCGGAGTGTCACAGCAGCCATCCCGAGTTCTTTCTTTCCTTTTTGGTTTTTGGAGACAGCCCTGGCTGGCCTCTAAGTGGCTGTGTAGCGGAGGATAATCTTGAATTTCTGATCCTCCTACCTCCACCTCCCACTTACGTGTACAGCTAGATTTCAGGGTGACGCCCGCCGCCTTAGGAAACTGAGCCAAACTTGAAGTCACGGTGGTGGATGAGGTGGTGGATGAAGGAGGTCACTGCCTGCCCAGTGTAGAACTGAGGTCTGGACGGAGTTTAGTGGCTTGGTACCCGGGACTTCTCTGAGCTCCCGTGTTGTGCTGGGCCAGGCTATGCTAAGAGAAAGGAGAAGGGCTCACCAGCTCTGGACACTGGGGCCCCTTTACAGGGTGTGCGCGCGGGGGGGGGGGGGTGCGCCTCTTCATCTGTTTGCGCTGCTGGGATGGAATGCCTGAGGCAGTGTTCTGTATAAATCAAAGACACTTGTTCAGTTCAGGATGCTGGAGGCCTCCACATGAGGTCCTTGTGCTGGGTCACCACTGTGGCAGAACAAAGAGGAGGTGAAGCCCCACCCCACCGACAGTGACAGGAATCCATTCATGGGACAGAGTCCTCATCACCTAAACCCCCTTAGGCTCCCCTACCTCACACTTGTATTGAGCAAGGAACCACATTTAGACCTTAGCTCCTAGAGACACACCCAAGTTGGCACGTGTGCCTTCTTGTACTGTTAACAGCATTGGTGGGAGAATCGGGAGAATAAAGGAGAAAAGGAAGGCAGGTGACCCCAGGAGTGACAGCAAGACCCCCCCCCCCGCAACAAAGCCTTGTCTCAGAATCACACAGGAAGAAGGCAGGGAGTGAGGTAAGAGGGTCCCCGTGCTCAGAGAGGTCAGTCAGAAACCACACATAATGTTCTGGGTCAGCCTGGGCTACAGTGTAAGACCCTGTCTAACAAATAAAATTAAAAAGTCCCAGCAAGGTGGAGCACAATGGTAAAGGCAATGGGCAGTCGGTCTTTGGATGGGTCATTCTTTGTGCCTGAGACCTGGTCCTTAGCCCTGCTGGCTCCACAGCCTCTCTCTGGATTTCTCCACCTCTTCCTCCGCCCACTTGAGGGACCGTCTCAAAACACTTGTGCATTTCCCCACCGCCCTAGCCTTTCCGTTTGCCACATTCTTTATTACATTACACACTTAAGATTTTAATTAATTGAAAAAAATCAATTAGTTAATGATGGGGGATGGTGTGGGTACTGTGGTCTTTGTGTGAGGCCAGAACTTTTAGATATCCAATCCCTCCTTCCACCACATGGGCTCTGGGTACTTGAACTCAGAACCTTGAGCTCAGTGGCAAGTGTTCTTCCCTGCTGAGCCATTTTGCCTGCCCTGTTTTTTAGATTTTGTTTTATTTATGTTTAATTTTGATTTTATTTTAATTTTTCATTATGTATATTTATGTGTCGGTACGTGCATGTGTACGCACAGATGCTTCGAATTCCCCTGGAGCTGGGGTTACAGTGGTTGTGAGCCTCCTGATGTGGCTGCAGAGATTGATCTTGTGTCCAGTGGAGAGCAACAGGCACTCTTTAACTGCTGAGCAATCTCTCCAGCTTTGTTTGACTCTGGGTGTATGTGGGTGTGTGATGTGTGTACAAGTGTATCGGCAGGCTCATGTGTAAGAGGAAAACAGCAGGCTTTGGTCCTTGTCTTCCCCCTCATCTGAGACAGTGTGTCCTCATTGTTCAATGCCCTTGGGTGCCATTAGCTTCTGGGGCGCCTTCTCTCTTTTTCCCATCTTCAGTCAGAGTAGTGTGGGGTTATACATGAGATTGAATAGCATTTTGTGGGATCTGGGATTTGAACTCAGGTCTTGGAATGGCACAACTAGCCATGTCTGCATTAAGCCACTTCTCCAGCCCTATTCTACTTATTTTTATTGTATATGTATGACGTTGGGGAGGTACGTGATGTTTTCTACCTTCGTAGGGACAATGGGGACTGAACTAAGGTCATCGGTAAGCGATGTACCCTCTAAGCTATCTTGACATCCTAGCGCCTTCAGGTCAGAGTCTCATGTAGTCCAGGCTAGCCTTGGACTCCTGTCTCCATCTTCCAGCTGCTGGTATATCACAGATGTGTGGCACCACACAGACTCCCTGTTTTGAGACAAGGTTTCACTAAGTAACATAGGTTGAACTTGACCTCACTGCTCCTATCTGCTGTTCTGACTCTCACAGTGACTGGGGCTATAGGCTTGCCCCATCTCACCTAGTCATATTGTATACTCTTTTCATCACTAGCTTCCTACCTGACTCCTCTCCCTGCCTGGGGGTCAAGAAAGTGGGACTCTGTGCTAACGCACAGCCTCTGCACCCACCCTAGCACACGGTAGGTGTTCATAAATGCAAAAAAAGAAAGAGAGAGAGAGAGAGAGAGAGAGAGAGAGAGAGAGAGATATGAACGGACAAAACCAGGGTAGATGCTAAAGCTTTTTCTTTCCTTTCCTTTCTGGCAACTATGTTAGCAAGGGACAGGTTTCCTGAGCTACAGACAGGCAGGGGGCCAGGTGAAGGGAGAGGCAGGGATGGAGGGCGAGGCTCTGCCAGCCAGGGAAGGCTTATTTCCAGCTGCAGGACCAGCACCCTGGCAGGATGGGGGCCTAGGGGCCAGAGCTGCCCTGCCCGCCTGCCTGCCTGCCTGCCTGCCTGCCGCCAGTGAGAATTCTCACACGTTGTAAAGCAGGCTCCAGCTCTCTTCTGGCAGGGCAGCTGGCCGCACTGTCTGGGCTAACCCAGAGATTCCCAGCTCCCTGCTTCGATGGTGTGCGTGCGTGGCAGAGCATCCTGACCCTGGAATTCTCATCCTGGGGACAGGGCACTGAGCTGAGATCTCGGCCAAGTTTGCCCCTTGGTTCACTGAGATGGCACACACTGTCCCCTAAGCAACTGCTCCAGCCCCATGGTGACGTGAAGCTGGGAGGACACTCCGTAGCCGTGCAGAGATACAGAAGAGGGGTCTGGAGTGACTCACCACAGTCTGCCTCCAGTTGAAGGTTCTCTGTATCTTCTAAGAAGGGGAGGGAACTCAGGTCTGCATTCCCTGGACCTTTCATCTGGACATGGTGGCTAATGCCTATAATCCTGGCACTAGGGGGGCTAAGATAGGGGGATTGCCCTGAGGTTAAGACCAACTGAAAGGACAGAAAGAAAGAAAGAAAGAAAGAAAGAAAGAAAGAAAGAAAGAGAGAGAGAGAGAGAGAGAGAGAG
>NC_034592.1:149842964-149851831 GCF_900095145.1 Mus pahari
GAGGGAGGGAGGGAGGGAGGGAGGAAGGAAGGAAGGAAGAAAGAAAAAGATTTGGAGCTAGGGTCATGTCTTGTGTGTGTATTGGTGGTGTGGCAGGCAGTGGGAAGCTCCAGTGGATGGTTAGAAAGTGCCTGGCGCAGACACCACTGGGCCTGAGTTCGAGCCTGGCTCTGCACACACTCCCGGGGACCAGCACACCATCCTTCCTATGTCTCCTGAAGAAGGAGAAGCCCCAGAGGCTGAGAAGGACTGGGGAGGCCCAAGGAGGTGTGACATGTGTCATGCAGGTGTGGGGCTCTGGGTTCTCCTAGCAATTCAGGTTTGGGGTAATGCAGATGTGGAGATACAGAAGTAAAAGCAGTGGTGGGAGAGGGGGCCTCATAGGCTTGAGACTTGGGGCTCCTCTGAGTTGCTGTGCGTGAGTCACTATTTTTGAACTGAATTGGGCTGGCTGAGCATGCGTATGTTGGTGTAGAGAGATGTGTGTGGCAGGTGTGTGTGGGGGAGCACATTTGTGTGTCAGTAGGTGTGGTTATGTCTATGGCATGTCTGTAGGTGCAGTGATGTATTCCGGGACTAAACCCAGTGAGTGTGTGTGCATGTATGTGTGTGTGAGTTGGTGTGTCTGAGCAGGGGTGTGGGGGGTGTGGCGGTCTGTTGGGTTGGAGGTCGCCTCTGGTAGTGTGCGGTGAGAGTGGGAGACTATTCAGGAGCTGCAGGGCATGTGAAGGTAGACTGATGTGATCACATATAGCAAGGTAGGGGATGTCCAGTGTATGTCTGCATGTGTGTGTGTGTGGCCCTGTCACCGCCGGCTCCAAACCCGGCCACATAAACTTCACACCCCTGCAGGCGGGCTGCGGCAGCCCCTTGGCGGGTGCTGGGCAATGAGAAGCAGATGGGCCAGGATGTAGGCCATATGGGGCTGGGGCTGGGGCTGGGGCTGGGGGTGTGCTCCTCCCTCCCAGAACCAGGAAACCCCCCTGCCTGCGGCCCCCCGTCGGGGTGGGGCCTGGAGCTGACACTGTAGCAAATGTCCTGCAGCCAGTGTGGAGCCAACGGGAGACAGCTTCAGTCTCACGGGGGACTCTGGTGTGTGAGTGAGTGTGTGTGTGTGTGTGTGTGTGTGTGTGTGTGTGTGTGTCTGCTCAGGCATGCGTGGAGGTGCTGGGGCATGAGTGATGAGGATTGGGGTGTTCAGGCTGTGTGAGATGATTTTGTCCTGGGAAGCTATAGCTTGCCTCAAGATTGTGTACTGCACAGACTCGCTCTGTTCCTAGGTTTCCCCAGTGGTCTACTAAACAGGGTGGCTGTTTAGAATTGAATATAGAAGACTCTGGCCCACACTGGGGCAGATATTACCAGCCACAAGGTCAGCGGTAATAAAGGTACCTTGGTTGTCTGTAGGGCTCTGGGCCATGGACCTAGGCTGTGCTCTGTGGCTGAGGTATGGCTCAGTGATATAGAGCCCCGTTCCCAAGATGAACAACCTGGGGTTCTATCCATCCTCATCGTGCCATTAATCTGTTGGCAGTAAGGACAACATCTCCAGGCCTGGGCTGGGACACCCGCTATGCTACCTCTTTCTGTGCCTCAGTTTCCCCTCTGGAGAGCAGACTGATAATCCTGGGGCCTCCCTGTTTCTGGGCGGTGGTGAAGTTGGCATCTGGAGGCAGATGTGTGTATCTCGCTCACGGCAGTGTTCTTGGAAGCTTCTGGAAGCCGAGGAAGGAGCTCTGGAGACCAGGGAGGCCTGCCCCACCAGGATGGTGTTATCACGGCGATGAAGTCGGCACAGCTAGGGCAGATGTGGTGGTCTGGGGTCCGAAAAGTTGTGGCAAGGTAGCGTGGTCTGGGGCCTGAGTCCACTGGTGAGTCCAGACACCTCCAGCGGCAGCCTCTGGCTCCTCTTTCCCTGCACAAGTCCCTGGGGGGGGGGGTGTCCCTACCCTCTGGCAGTGTTAGGGGACATGGTCAGTGGGGAGGAACTAGAGGCCAACACTCAAGCAAGCTTCCCCAATCCATCTCTGTCTCTTTTTGTTGCTGTATGAAGGCTGAAGTCAGAAGGGGGCTGGGTGCAGGCCCAGTGCACAGAGGCCAGGGTGCAGGGGTCAGGGTGCATGGTGCAGGCCCAGTGAGCAGGGTGCAGGGCTACGGTGGCTCTGGTGGCCTTATCCTGGTCAAACATGTCCTCTGAGTCTGACCCCTTGGGCAAGAACTTCTGGGGAGGCTTAAACGGCAGTAAAGTATCTGGAGCATGCGAGGTGCTCAATGAATGCCACGTTGCCTTCCTGTCCCGGTGGCCCCTTGTGAGTATCTGATACTGATTCCTACCACCCCCATCCCCCCATTTCTCCCTTTTCTGGATCTCAGTCCAAAGGTTTTGGGTTGCCCCCATCCCCCAGACTTAGGAGGGACTAGACTAACCAATCAGAGAACCTCATCCTTTCAGCCAATAACAGAGCACGGGACATTTAGCTGGTTCTGTGAGGACTACTATTTATTATTATTATTATTTTTTTTTAACTGGGGTTACCAGCCCCATGAGGGTGGAAGCCTGGATGTGGGGTTCTCCTGGCTTGGATATAGGGTTCACACTGCTTGGGTGAGGGGGAGCGAGGGGCCTGGCATGGAGATGAGAACGCCCCCAAGCCGACATGCCCCTGCTGTAGACCTGGCCCTGCTGTAACCTATCCCTGTTGAGTGAGGGGCGCAGAGGCAGGCAGCGGCGGCGGAGGGGCTCACACCCAGGCCGACTGGCGCCAGCCGCAGCCCTCTCCAGCTCCAGGCGCTGCAGAGCGGGGTGTAAATCCCTCCTGGCCGCGGCCTCCGCCCCCAGCCTCGCTGTGCTGGAGCTCAGCTATTTCGGAGATTCCCAGGGGACAACGTTTCCTGCCTCTGGCGGAAAAATCTGCAGAAAATGAGAGCCCTGTGGTCTGGCTCCAACGCAGCCTGAGCCTGACTGAGGAGAGTTCTTTTCTTAGTCTTCTCCTCTCTCGTCTCTGTCGTCCCGTCTCTTTCTCTTCCCTCTTTTATTTTGTATTTTTTATTTTTGAGACAAGAGTTTCACTCTGTAGCTCGGGATGGCATTGAACTCTTGGTGATCCTCCTGCTTCAGCCTCTGTAGTGCTGGGATTGCAGGTATGAGCCATCACATTCGACAGCCTTCTCTGGCTTTCTTCGACTGTGTTTGTTTGTTTGTTTATTTATTTATCTTCATATTTTCTTCTTCCTTTCTTTCTCTCTGGCTTTCTTAGACTGTGTTTGTTTCTTTCTTTATTTATCTTCTTATTTTCTTCTTCCTTCCTTTCTTTCTTTTCTTAGTCAGAGTTTTTCTGTGTAGCCCTGGCTGTCCTGGATCTAGGGCTGTAGACCAGGCTGGCCTCGAACTCGCCAAGCTCCACCTGCCTCTGCCTCCCCAGTGTTGGAATTAAAGGTGTGGGCCACCGCTTGCCCTGCCCTGCCCTGCCCTGCCCTGCCCTGCCCTGCTTGCTGTTCAGGGGGTTGAACCTAGGTCCTCACACTGGCAAACGCTCTTCTACTAAACCTCATCCTTAGCTTCCTTCCACTTTTTATTTTGAGACAGGATCTCACTCGATCGCTCAGGCTGGACTTGAACTTGGAATACTGTCTCAGTCTCTGGAGAAGCTGAGATTACCGACCTGTAGCCGCAGACCCTAATATTTCTGTGTTAACTCTTTTTCTTTCCTTCTATCCCCCCCAACCTCCTCTCCCTGACCCCCTATTCTTGTAGATCTTAGCCATTTTCCCAAAGCTCCAGGGGCCTGGCTTCTGCCAGGACGACCTGCTTGCCACCCACATTCCAGGACCACTTGGCTTGTGTTAAATGCTCTGCATGGTGAACAGGCCTATGTGTGGCCTAATAGGATACCAATGGAGATCTCTACTCAACTCTGTAGGTCGATGCCTTGGCTGGGGACAGTGGAGAAGGATACGGGCGAGTCTCAGGTGCCAGTGTCCCTGGGGCCCTTCCCAAAGACATCCGGGGTGTTTTATTTTATTCTATTATTTTATTTTGAGACAGTCTAGAGACATACAACTAGGGCTGACCTAGAACTCATTATGTAGACCAGCTAGGCCTTGAACTCAAGGCAATCCTCCTGTCTCAGCCTCCTCATGCTGGGCATATACCACTATACCCAGTTAATACTGAGAGTCTTAAAAGGCCTCATGGCTCCAAGTCCTGTCCTGCTATGGACACCTGCTATGTCACTGTCCAGAGGATACATGTTCACATTGGATGTTTTTTTTCTGTTTTGTTATTGAGACAGAGTCTCTCTTATGTAGCCTTGATGATCCTGGAACTCACTATATAGACCAGGCTGACCTCCGTCTCATGGAGACCCACCTGTCTATCTTCCAAGTGCTGGGATTAAGGTTCAAGGTCCGAGGACTGTACCAAGGTTGAGGGATGTCTCTGTCTCTGTCTCTGTCTCTCCCTCCCCTCCCCCCCTCCGTGTAGCCTTGGTTGTCCTGGAACTCTATCTGTAGACCGTGCCTGCCTCTGCCTCCAGAGTGCTGGTGGTCCCATTGTGGGTGATGCGCACCCGCCTGCCGGGGCAGGTGGTCCTCGGTCCTATAAGGAAGCAGGCCGAGAGAATCGTGGGGAGCAGCTTTCCTGTGTGGCCTCTGCTTCCGGTCCTACCTGCAGCTTCCTGCCTTGTGTTCCTGCTCTGACTGCCCTGGCGATGGAGTGTGACCGGAGCGTGTAAGCTGGAATCAGCCATTTTCTTCCACGGGTTGCTTTTGCTTGCGATCTTTAACCCGGCAATAGAAACCTAAGGAAGACAGTTCCGTGAAGTTGTCCATCTGCTACGTGATGGCCGAGGAGATGTGCTGAGTCCTCAGGGCCCCGTTTACCTCTCGCTCCGCTTGCCTAGTTTTGCGACAGGGTCTCGCTGGGCAGCCCAGGGGCCTCTAGCCAGCTCTTCCTCTCTCTACTGGATTACAGTCCTGAGCCACCTGTCTCAGAACATCTCTTCAAAACCCCACCTGGGGCCAGGAGAGCTGGCTCGGCAGTTAGGAGTGCTTGGTGCTCTTCCGGAGGACAGAGACTCGGTTCCCAGCATCCACATGGCAGCTCACACGTCCTGTTACTGCAGGTCCAGGGGGATCTGATGACCTCTTCCATGGCATCTGTGAGCATTGCACACACGATACACAGACTTTCATACAGACTCATTCACGCACATACACATATTTTTAAAAATCTTTTTTGGGGGGCGGGGGCATTAAGATATATAGTCCTTACCGTATAGCCCTGGCTGTCCTGGAACTCACTCTGTAACTGTAGATCCACCTGTCTCTGCCTCCCAAGTGGTTGGTGTGTGTGTGTGTGTGTGTGTGTGTGTGTGTGTGTGTGTAGATCAGAGGACAACTTTGTGTACTCAGTTTTCTCTATCCACTTTTAAATGGGTTTCAGGGATCAAACTCAGGTCACCAGGCTCACAGCAAGCCCCTTTACTTACTGTGCCCTTTCGCTGGCCCCTGTGGTAGATTTTATAAGGATTTATTGAATGAATGAACAAACTATGTCAATTGCTTGCCTTTGTAGCCTCAGCGTGGCTCCTTCCTCCTGGGTACCTGCTAAGCTTCAGAGAGAGAGAGGGAGAGGGAAGGGGAGGAGAGGGGAGGGGAGGGGAGGGGAAGGGAGGGGAGGGGAGGAGAGAGTGTCTTGGCACCTCTCCTCGCTTTGTGACTTACTACTTGGGATTGTCACAGACTCCAAATGAATGAGATGCCACCTTGGCCACCCCAGCTCCAGTGTGTGCAATGGCCAGTGTGCACAGAAGGCTAGTCTTCCCTGTGTGACTGTCTCTTAGGCATCACACAATCAACGCAGAGGGGACAGGATGGATAGATAATAAGAGTGTGCCCTGGGTCATCTTAAACACTGACTAATGCTCTTCTGCTAACTACCAATATTAAGGGTGAGACCAGGAGCCTGGCCTAGCAGACCCTCCATGGATGTTTGTTGAATGACTGAATGAAATACAGCACTGGCTACATTTCACACACTCAGTCAGCCCAATGTCTCTGGCATAAGTCCCGTCCGCCACCCGCTGTCTGCCAGCTCAGCCTCTGGATTTCCACATCTGCTGCTGTTGCCAGGAGTGACAGGCCCTGGGGGAGGTGGTTCCCGTCTTCTGAGCCAGGGACAAGCAGAGGCTGCCAGGACATGAACTTCCTTCACTGAGAGCCTGGCTGAGTTACTCTCTGGGCCTGGCCAGCAATGTCAGTCAGTCAAACTCCTGGGCCCTTGGGCTCCTGGGCACATGCAGGAGTGGCTTCATGTGCTCATCAGGTCTCCTCAACTGCCTGCCTCTGTCTCTCCACTGGAAGCTGGTCTGAGTGGGAAGGGAGTCCCGCAGAAATCTGGGTTAGTTTTGTCAGCGCGTGGAGGCTAAGAGCCGCCTGGAAGCATGGACCGGCTCAGCCGCAGCTGGAGACAGCCTGCAGGCCTTGGCTGAGTCATTTCCCGCCAGCCTCCTCGTCCCCCTAGAGGCTGTTGGGAGGCCAAGGTGGAATGTGCTAGGGAGCAGGGATTGTGAGCCAGGGGCAGACAATGCTGGCCCGGCTGCTTGTCCTGCCCACTGCCTTAGCCTGCTTCTCCTTCCTTCCTTCCTTCACTTGGCAGAGGCGATGCCCAATGTTTTTGCTTGTTACGCTGTTGTTATCATTTTGCTGAGAGAGGGTCTCACTCTATAGCCCAGGCTGGCCTCAAATCCAAAGTGATCCTCCTGCCTCAGGCTCCCGGAGTCCTGTCCTGGGTTCACAGGTGTATGTTACCTCGGATGCCTGTGACAGCAAACTTCTGCTGTCAGAGTATGAGGAGGAACCTGTGGTGACCACATAAGGCAAGAGTGATCTGGGGGGGGGGGGTCGGAAGCTCAGGGCCCTCAGGTGTGTGTCCTCGGGGCCTTGGGGAAATGGCCTTGGCCCCTCTGTTCTCTTCCTGGCTAAATTTCAGAAACTCAGCTGTCCTGGTGCTACCTGGCACCATTCCACCTGAGTCCCCACCCTTACCTGTCGGTGAGCTAGAGACCTGCCCAGCCAGGATGCGGCTGGAGAGCTGAGTAGTTAGACCTCCCGGGGAGGAAGTCACGGGTGTACAGGGGTCCTCTAGGATGCACTGGCCTCCTGCCCACTCATGGCCTTTAGTCAACTGGGGCATCTGCGGTGGGACCTGGGGTGAAAGGGAACCCCGGGGTCACCTCTCTTTTGTGTGTCCTTAAGGAGGCTTTAGCTCTCTCAAGGGCTGAGGCCTGTCCTCTATACAAAGAAGCATTCATTCATTCATTCATTCACTCATTCATGTGTGCACACATTTATTAATTTGTGTCTGACTGTACACAGATGAGCACCTACTGTGTGCAGGGTACTAGGTATTGGTAAGGAGGCAGCCTGGCAGCCTGGCTCTCTGGAAACTGATGATCTCATGGGGCAGAGGGGTAGAAAATAGACACGGGTCAAAGATAATTTTGGGTGAAAAGTCCCAAGGTGACAGTGGGGGAGGGGAGAACAGCAGGGAACATAAAGATCCCTTGGGACAGGGAAGCTAGGAGGAGTTCCTTGAACAGAGATACGAAGAGCGAGAAGGAGCCAGTTCAGAGGACATGGGCCTAGCACACAACATAGTGCAAAGGCCCTGTGGCAAAGCCAGATGTGTATGCTAGGTGTGGTCAGGATGGGGGTGGGGGAGGGCGTGTGCAGTCTAGGGGACAAATGGTGGCATGAGGTGGGCAGACATGATGGACATCAACAGGGACGAACGACTCCCAAATAGAGCCAACAAGCTTGTCTTGAGCTGTGTCCCATCGTCTCCAGAGCGTTGCCTGGTGGCCCTGACTGAGCCAGTTTGTGCTTCCCTTGTCACTCACAGCCACCTGACACCAGAGTCCCTAGTCTCTGGGAGGGGTGGCAATGGGGAATGTCATGGACTCCTTGTGCAGCGCTGGGTACCCAGCTGCTGAGCCAGCACAGCGCCACTGAGGGGGACTAGGAAGAGCTTCACCTCCAGATGTGCCTCACGCGCTAACCTAACCCTGAGGCCTGGTGGATTCCCTGGGTGACGGCCCAGGCGCTCCAGGGGAATGAGCCCCTTCTTTTCAGGTGAGGCAAACGTGCTGAGTGGCGTTAGCCTTCACATCACTCATCTCCAGTTCCAGAACGTTCCCATCACCCCAAGAGGAGACCCTGACCTAAGAGGTGCCTCCCACCCCCTCTTCCCGCCCCCCCCCATTCCCCACTGCTGTGGGTTTGTCTCTCCGGTGGTCTGGAACGGGCTCCTGTGCAGAGGCCTCTGTGGCTGCCAGCTTTCCCACCTTCAACCATGCAGTGCCTTTGTGGCAATCTTCTTGCCTCAGCTTACCGAGTAGCTCAGCTGTTTGTCATCGATGGATGTGTCATCTTACAGATAAACCACACTTGGCTTGCCCACTGGTCAATCAATGGATGTTTGAGTCATACCCAGAATTTGACCATTGAGAATGAAGAATGGCACCATTAGGAACACTGTGGACAAATCTGTTTGTTTTTCTGTCTGTCTGTCTGTCCTTTGAGATGGGTTATCCTTGAACTCCTGATTCTTCTGCCTCCCAAGTGCTGGGATCTTAGGCACGTACCTCCGTGCCCAGCTGTGTCAGGCTTTGGTTGACCCTCAGTCCCCTCCAGTTCTCTTCTGGGTCAGTGTGTAGCAGCAGTTACAGGGCCCATCTATCAGTGTTGACCTCAGGAACTGCCAACGGACACTGTTAAAGGCAGCCATGGCATCTAACACACACCTGAGCACTTGGGAGGCAGAGGCAGAGGCAGAGGCAGAGGCAGAGGCAGAGGCAGAGGCAGAG
>NC_034592.1:149852155-149860179 GCF_900095145.1 Mus pahari
CTCTGTGAGTTTGAGGTCAGCCTTTTCTACATAGTGAGTTCCAGGACAGTGAGACCCTGTCTCAAACAAAACCAAACAGAACCCCAAACAAAACAACAACAAAGCAGCCATTGGGTGGGTGGATGGGGGGGCAGGGGAGGGCTGGAGAGATGGCTCAGTGGTTAAGAGCACTGACTGCTCTTCCTGAGGTCCTGAGTTCAGTTCCCAGCCATATGGTGACTCATAACCATCTGTAATGGCATCTGATGTTCTCTCCATGTGTATCTGAAGATAATGACAGTGTAATCACATATATTAAGATAAATAAATAATTAAAAATTTTAAAAAGGCAGCCATGGTCTTGGGATTCTCACAACCAGATTATAAGGGGGCCTTGTGTTGACCCATTCACCAGAGGAGGAAACTGAGACCTCAGGGGTGGGACTTGCCTGTCCTACTGGTGATGTGAGAGCCTCAGGGCTGCTAGATTCCAAACTAACTAAAAGGCAGAAAAGATATGGAGAGGAAGGAGGAGGCCGGGAGGGGAGGGAGAGGGGAGAAGGAGAGAGAGGAAGAGAAAGGGAAAGGTGTGGGAGGAGAAGGAAGTTTGTCTTTAGGCCAGGCTCCGCCTCCTCATGTGCCACCTGCAGAGGAAGCTGAGGTCAGAGGTGAAAATGTCAAAGGTCTTCACCTGATCCCTAGGCCTCTTCTGTTCCTTCCTGGCCGAGTGACATGGGGAAGCTGGTTCACCTCTCTTTTCACATCAAACAGTGGGATCATGTGTTTAACATTTTATCTTTGAGACTGGGTCTCACGCTGCCCAGTCCAGCCTTGAACTTTCCATCCTCCTGAGCGCTAAGACTACAGGTGCCACCTGTGACACAGGAGGAAGAGTGTCCCCCAACCCAATGCTCTTGGTTTGGGTGGAGCTGGGGACAGAGAGGAGAGGAGTCTGTCGGCCTCTGGAATCTCTCCATCCGAGTCTAAGATGGGCAGGTGCAGGCCATGGCCTGGGAGGAAGTGACGCTCACCTTAGAAATTCCATACCCAGCTGCAGCTCAAGGTTCTGGACCTGAAGCAGGTGATGGTTTTCTCAACCGCCTGGACTCCAGGTCGTTGAAAGCCTGCAAGGTCCCCAGAACCACCATGTGCTTCAGCCAGAAATACTGTGACCTCATCACAAGTGGACTCCCACATTGGAACTATGGGAGGGACAGCATGACCAGCGATGTGCCGCAGGCAAGGCACAGTGTGGGTACTGGGTGGAGTCCCCAAGCCCTGTGCATGGTTGAGGCCTGGCACATCTAGGGCTCAGGGAAGACCACAGGATGGCTCTGAGCATCTTTTATGTGCCAGGCAAGTGCAAAGCAACCTGGAAGTGGTGCCCAGAGAGGTAGAGACACTTGCCAACATGTGCACAGCTAAGAAGCAACTGAATGTGGCTCAGAACAAAAATTATGCCATACCATTAGGTTTTGTTGTGGTGGTTGTGGTCATTGTCGTTGCTGTTGTTGTTACTGGTGCATCTGTGTGTATCGAAGGTCAGAGGACAACCTTCAGGGGTCGGTTCTCTTCTTCTGCTGAGTGTTTCAGTGACCAAACCCAGGCTTGCATGACAAGAAGTTTACTTACTGGGCATCTCTGCAGCCCACGCCCCCATGGAGACTTGCTAATATGGGGAGACGTCGTCCTAGCTGTTAACCATGGTCTTCTGGATGTGCTTGGGTATCTCAGGGCTCTGGATAAAAGAAACTGCAGCTCTGAGGCTGCAACCTGGGTCCTTCCTGCCTAGGGTCACCCAAACATTCACATGTCCTGATTCCCCTGTGAAGGCTCAGCCTCCCCCAGCCTGCTGCTTAGGACTTGCCTGGCAAGTGCTACAGTCAGCAACAGCGCCAGTTCTGCTGTGTGACAAGCATCCCCGTACCAAGGCCTTGGTATCCAGCCCTGGAAAGTGAGGCCAGCCTGGCACATCCTTGGTAAATGGTCATGAGTAGGCGGGGCCATGAGTCATCCAGTTAACCTTCTGCTGTGGGAAAGGGAGAGCCCCTGGCCACGTTGCGTGGATGCTGGGCTGGAGGCCACACATCAGGCCAAGGCTGGCAGGAGCCCAGCCGCCAGGACATGGCTACAGAACCTGAGGCCAGACTCCTGAGTCACTGTTTCCCCGTTGTTGCCAAACCAGGCGGGAAATTGGGGAGCCAGGGTGGAGCCAGGGAGGGGAGGCCATGGGGAGCAAAGATCTCTGGCTTAGCCCTTGTTGTACAGGACAGATACAAAGCCAGCAGCCAGATAGAAAAGGGGGCCCTCCAGCACTCAGGAGGCAGAGGCAGGTGGATTTCTGAGTTTGAGGCCAGCCTGGTCTACAAAGTGATTTCCAGGACAGACAGCCAGAGCTATACAGAGAAACCCTGTCTCAAAAAAACAAAAACAAAAAGAAAAGAAAAGGGGGCCCTGGGGTTCTAGGGTGGGGTCTGGCACCCCTAGGTTCTAGGAAGCTCCCTCAATTCTCCCATCTCTGAGAGTCTCCCTCCCCATCAGCCACGCACACAATTGTGCTTCACACATTTCTGTGTCTGGAGTTTATTGAGAGGGTTCCATACCTCAGGCCCTTTCCACCTGTGGTCTCTGAACCATCCCGAAAGGCATGGCTTACTGTTATCCCAGAGCCGTGTCCTGTGTCCTGGTCACCTGGCTTTTAAAGTGTAACCTTCCTAGCCCATTCATTCGCTTCCAGCTTCTCTAGCCTCTCATTATTCTGCCTGGATGGTACTGAGAACACACAGTGGTCAGGCCCTACCCTGGATACCCAGGATAGAGAGAACAGAGTAGACTGCCCACCTGCTTCCCGGAGCCGGTGCTTTAGAGCAGGCTGGCCATGACAGGGTCAGCAGAGAAAATGAAGGCAGCATGGGTGGCCAGTGCAAAGGCCCTGGGGCAGGATTGTGGCTGGCATGATATGGGGGCAGCTGAGGCCAGTGTGTCTGTACCTGTGGGGGGTGGGGTGGCGCAGGCAATGAGGTCAGCAACGGTGCAGGTGGATTGAGCCGGATTTGAGTCTTGAGTCAGGGAGCCCTGGGGGTCCTGAGTAGAGGGGCCTTGGAGGTATTAAGACATAGTTAGATTTCCTTAGACTTGGGGGACGATACACCCGTGTTCTTGAAAGATTTCAAGGAAGGACTGTGAAGGACAGGATCCAGGAGCCACGGTGCCCAGACCTGAAGGCAGATGGGGCTTCCATCTTTCTCAGCCTCCAAGGATGGTCAGGCGCCAAGCCCAGGGGGTCTGTCTCACACAGATGCAGACACATACAGACACTCCTAGAGACACACAGATGCAGGCACACAGAGACACACAGAGACACACACAGACATGGAGACACACACACACACACACACATACACACACAGTCATGTACACAGATATACACAGAGACATGATTTGTCTCCTGTGATGGATACCCCACCCCCACCCCCATGATGCCTATGGGATTCTGGTCAGCACTCAGCCAGTGACTCACTAGGACTTGCCCTCATCTGAGACAATCACTGCCTCTCCACGTCCAGACCGGAAAACACCTCTGACTTGCCAGGGAGACGGGAGCTGGGCAGAAAGGGCAGACGAGCCCTGGACTCAGGCCAGGCAGCCTGCAGGGACAAGCCTAAGGAAGACCCCTAGGCTTACCGCCAGCCTTGTGATGCTCTCCTGGGCTGAGGTAGCATTGGGAAGGTCCCAACTTCTCTGTTGGAGCCTCAAGCACAGCCCTGGTGAGGTGCTTGGGTCCCTACAGTGTGTCACCTCCACTCACTGTGGTTTCCTCTTTCACTGTGGGCTCTGGTCTGTTCTAGAATCTTCCATTCTTTTCTACTCTGTTGTTCTACTTAATTGAAAAAATTTTATTGAACATCTATTATGCTCCACAGACTAGAGTTCATTTTTGTTTGTTTGTTAGATAGGATCTCTTTATGTAGTCCTAGCTGACCTGGAATTCAGAGAAATTTGCCTGCTTCTGCCTCTCAAGTGTTGGGCCACACCACCTGACCTTACCAAGTAGTTGTTGTTGTTATTATTATTATGATTTACTCTTTGGGGGTTTTGTTGTTATTTTGTTGTTGTTGTTGTTCATTTTTGTTTTTTGATAAAGTGTCTCTTGCAAACCAGGTATTCTCAAACTCTTTTTCACTTTTGTTTTTAGGTTTTTGTTTGTTTTTGAGACAGGGTTTCTCCATTGTAGCCTTAACTGTCCTGGAACTTGATACCATAGCCCAGGATAGCCTCAAACTCATACAATTCATTCTCTCTGCCTTCCAAGTACTGGGATTAAAGTTGTGTGTCCCCCCACCTGGCTGTCACTCCACCCGGCTGCAGGTGAAGACACGACTATAGCTTTAACGGCATGCAAGTCCTGGTGGCAGCCTGGAAGCCAAAGAGAATGTTCTTACCATGTACAGAGTGGCAAGAATTGAAGGGGGAGGGGCAGGTGCTTCTCATGGTGAGTGAAAGGGGCTCCGATGGCCTCAAGTTGACCATTGAGCAGAATCCTGAAGGGAGTGGGGAGGAGGAGGGAGCCCTGTAGACACCCGAGGGACAGGAAAAGCTTCCAGCCAACAAAAACAGCAAGTGCAAAGGCCCTGGGGCTGGAATGTGCTCAGTGTGGTCAGGGAGCATCCGGGAGGCCGGAGTTAGAAGCCGACAACTAAGGGGCCAGCCAGGACACCACCGAGTGGAGCTAAGTCATCTGCACACTTCCCACACTTTAAAGGCTTCCCAGGATCATCTTACCTTTCCTTTCTTTCTTTCTTTCTTTCTTTCTTTCTTTCTTTCTTTCTTTCTTTCTTTCTTTCTTTCTTTCTTTCTTTTTTTCTTAAAGCCAGGTCAGGGAACTCTTTTTTTTTTTTTTTTTTTGTATTTATTTATTATATGTAAGTATGCTATAGCTGTCGTCAGACACCTCAGAAGAGGGCGTCAGCTCTCATTACAGATGGTTGTGAGCCACCATGTGGTTGCTGGGATTTGAACTCAGGACCTTCCGAAGAACAGTCAGTACTCTTAACCACTGAGCCATCTCTCCGCCCCCATCTCACCTTTTCAATCAGCCCCAGCCGCCAGCTCAGCCCTGAGGATGTGTGGGCAGGCAGAGGTCAGAGCTGGACCTGGACACATGGTGGCTTGGGCTTCCGGCTTCCTTCCTGACCCAGTCAGCCGTCCAGGCCTAGGACTGAGGCCATTCAGTCCTTCTGTCTTCCATCAGCCCGTCCATTCATCCCCAACTACCCCTCAGCTGCAAAGTGACAAACGGCTGCAGGAGAGCATGTGCCGGGTGGGCGTGCACCCAGTATTCCCAGGGCTATGTAAGCTGCGTGTGCCAAGTACTGGGGAACGGGAAGCAAGGGATCAGAAGTTCAGGGTCTTCTACAGTCCTTGTCTCCAGAGTGTGTGTGTGGGGGGGGGAAAGATTATGGTATAGTTGGGTGTGGTGGTGCACTTCTGTAATCCCAGCAGTTGAGAAGCTGAGGCAGGAGGATTATAGTGAGTGTTAGGTCACTGCTGTCTTTTTTGTTTTGGGTTTTTTTTTCTGTATAGCCCTGGCTGTCTTGGAACTCACTCTGTAGACCAGGCTGGCCTCGAACTCAGAAATCTGCCTGCCTCTGCCTCCTGAATGCTGGGATTAAAGGCATGCGCCACCACGCCCAGCAGTCACCACTGTCTTAAAAAAGGAAGAACAGTTGTAGAGTTGCCTGTACACACACACACACACACACACACACACACACACACACACCTCGTGTGGTTCCTGAGGCCAAGTAGCCTGAGCTCCAGTGGGTCCTGCTGGCCTGGCAGGTGGTCCTGTCTCTTCCTCCTGTGTGAGGGATGCAGGTGTGACAAAGGCCAAGCCCCTGGCTTAAGTCACACGGGGACATTTGGCATCAGCTCTGAGAATCCAGAGCCCCGGGAAGGGAAGAGCCTTGCCTGGGACTGTCCGCCGGGAACATGACTGACCCTAGACTTGAGCCTCCCAGACTCCTCTGCCCTCACAGGGCTGCAAGCTGATTCTGGCCCAGAGTGAGCACTGCCAGGCAGGTCTAGCTGAAAGAGGCTTCTGGAAGCTCAGCAGAGCCCAGGAAGCACAAGGGGTTCAGCCACTCACTCGGGATGCTTCCTCCTGTGACACCAGCACCTGCTGTCCCTTCCCCTGCATTCAGCAGGGTCAGATACTCCAGGGCCTGCAGGTGCTCCAGAGACAGAAGGGCGGGGCAATGGGGAAGTGGCCATTGCCATGGAAACCAGACTATCTGAGTAGGGTTGGGAAGCTTGCGGTCTAAGACATTTTAGATAGTTCAAGACCCATGGAGGCTTGGCCTTAGGATCCCCAGGGGTGCGGTCCCTGCCTGTGGGCTGTCAGAACCATGGTATCTCTGGGCACCTTAGAGAAGTCCCCAGTGCCCTGAGTGCAGCGTCCTCTGGGCCACACCTGGGGACATACACACGGAGAGCAAGGAAGGGCTGCAGGAGAGTCAGGCAGGACAGCAGGAACGGGCCTAGGAAACTCATCTCACCCAGCTTCTGGCGCTGTGAGGACCTTAATGGATAAAAGGCTTTTTTCAAGAAGCCTCTGCCAGCCTGACAGGCGGGCAGGCAGGCGGGCGGGCGTCAGCTCCAGCCCGGTGGCTGCTGGTACCTGTTGTAGCAGGTGTCAATACCCACCTGCAAGCTCCAGAACGTGGCCAGGAGGAGGGGGCTCCAGAAGAGGCTGACTTGGCAAGAGAAGGCAGAAGGCGGCGGTGATGACACACCGTGCTCCGTGCTCGCTTCTGTGCACCTAGTTTCCAAGGCCCAGCCTGGGATACTGTAGACACACCATCAAAACTTGCAAAATAGCCGGGCACAGTGGGGCACGTGCCTTTAAACCCAACACTTGGGAGGCAGAAGCAGGAAGATTTTTGTTAGTTCAAAGTCAGCCTGGTCTATGTAACAAGCTCCAACTTCAGGATAGCCAGGACTACATAGAGAGACTCTGTCTCAATAATAATAATAATAATAATAATAATAATAATAATAATAATAATAATAATAAATAAGATGGATTTGTAAAATAAGCCAAGGTGATGGCTCAAGCGTGTGATTCCTGGACTCAGGAAGCTGAGACAGGAGGAGAGCTTTGAGTTCTAGATCAGCCTGGACTGCAGAGTAAGACTCCTTGTCCTGTCAAAAAAGAATAATTGTAAAATAATAATAATTTTTTAAAAAAAGCATAATCCCCTCATGAGGGAAAGTCTTTATGTAACAGAAACTTCACACAGAGAGGTTTAGGAATTTGCCCAAGGCCACACAGCTACCAAGTGGTAACCAGGACTTGAACACAAGCTTATTTGCAAAACTTTGCCTTTTAATTTCACTTTATTTTTCTGCATGTGTGGTATACATGTATGTACTTGTATGTGCATGTGTGTATGCATGTATACTTGCATGTGTGTGCATGTGTATGTGCATGTATACTTGTATGTGTGTGCATGTGTGTATGCATATGTGTGTGTGCATGTATACTTGCATGTGTGTGCATGTATACTTGTATGTGTGTGCATGTGTGTGTGCAGGTATACTTGCCTGTGTGCGGAGGCCAGAGGTTGACACTAGGTCTCTTCCTCGGTCATTTCCACTTATATATTGAAGCAGGCTTCTCTCCAGCTGAACCCAGAGTTCACCTTTGCCTAGTTACCTTGCCAGCCTGCCCTGGGAATCCTTGTCTGTGCCAGCCCCCTGAGTCCTGGGGTTACAGGTTGGGCCAGCTTGCCCTCCTTAAGTAGGTGCTGGGGTTTGAACTCTGGTCCTCATGCTTGCCACGTAGACACTCGAGCCACTAAGCCATCTCCCTAGCCCTTGTTTAATTGATTTACTAATTAATTAAATTTTGAGACGTCCTGGAATTCTGTCTGAAGACCAGGCTAGCCTTGAACTCAGATGTTCACCTGCCTCTGCCTCTGCCTCTGCCTCTGCCTCTGCCTCTGCCTCTGCCTCTGCCTCTGCCTCTGCCTCTGCCTCTGCCT
>NC_034592.1:149860189-149861790 GCF_900095145.1 Mus pahari
CTCTGCCTCTGCCTCTGCCTCTGCCTCTGTCTCTGCCTCTGCCTCCCAAGTGCTGGGATTAGAGTCATGCATCACCATTGACCAAGCTCAGAGTCTGAGCACTTTATCACTGAGCTATACCCCGGCCCTCCTGTTCTTACTTTTTGAGTCCCACAGAGTTACCAGCCTTGAACTTCTTATTCTCCTGCCTCAGCCTGTGTCCTCAGGAATTACAACTGTTCCATGGACTGGGGGGCGGAGTCCACATAAGCTGTCTTACTTGGTTTTGTCCTATGTCAATTTTACCCAGCATACAGTAGGTGATCAGTGAATATTTGTATAAATTACAAACACCCTGAGAAGTTGCTTCTCTCCAAGCCCCAGTTTACTCATCTGTGCAATGGGTACACTGCAGGACCACTATGGTATCCATCCTAATGGTTGTTTGGGGACAGTGAGATTTAAGGTGACTGATCTGTGTCCAGTTCTCCTCTAGGACTATGTGATCCTGGGCCTTCTCTCAACCTCCAAGTCCTCATCCACGGGGTGGGGCTTGGATCCTGGGACACTGAATTCTCCCAGATCTGAGTGGACAGCAGCTGACTTGAGGCTGCAGCTTCTGAGGTGATGCTCCTGGCCCTCCATCTACCCTTCAGGGTCCCAAAGCAGCCATCACCCTAGAATTCTCCAGGGTTGATGCTCATGCCTGGACCTCTGAGGTGGTCTGCTGAGGCCAGCCTGGGGACCCCTCCCACACATTCTGAGTACCAGGCATCCCACGCTATGGAAAGCCTAGGAGGTCACCCACAGGCAGACGGGGGGACACAGAGGCTTGCCTGCAGAAGTAAGCCGCCCCTCAGCCTCCCTTTCTCTTCTCCTGCCCGTTCATCTCTCGGCTTGGATCTCACACCTCACAGTAGACCGCCTACCCCTGTGCCCTCCCTGACCCCCATGGCCTGGCCTCCCTTTTGCTTCTGAAGTGATATCACTGTCACTTTGCTGGCAGACTCTGTGACCCCCGACGTAGCATCAGACTGACCTTAGTCATGCCTTCTCCCCACCCCTTACACAAGGCTCCGAAAACCTCTTCCTATCAAATGCTCTTGGACCTGGCTAAATGCCAGTATACAGCAGGCTTCAGCAAAACCGCCAAAGTGTCATGGACTCCCTACGGGGGACACAAGGTGGAGGAGCTGGAGAGACATTGGGTTCAAATTCTGCTTGCTGTGTGAACTTGGGCAGGTGCCCTGACCTCTGTTTCTGAACTTCCACTGCCAAATCAGAGATCACTGTGTGCACACACACACACGTACACACTCACATATACATATACACACTCACATATACACATACACACTGTCATACACACACTCACATATACACATACACACTCACTTACATATACACATACACACTGTCACACACACACACTTACATATACACATACACACTCACTTACATATACACACACACTCTCTCATACACACTTGCACACACACACACACACACACACACACACACTCACATACAACGACCCCCCAGAATTGAAGGGTTCCAGACAGCTGGCTGATGGGGAGCTGGGGCTGCTGGGGTCCTCAGGGAGCAGGCAGGCCACTCCCACC
>NC_034592.1:149861950-149866551 GCF_900095145.1 Mus pahari
GGGGGCGGGGCAGATGCAGGGCAGGTGCCACCGGCAGGTGTCCACAAGCATCTTCCAGCATCACCCCCAGGAAAGTGTGTGAGCCCCAGAACTGGCCCAGCTGGTCAGACACCTGCACTGGTAGCCATCACAGGTGTAAGCTGGGGGTGGGGCTGCAGGTGGGGAGTGGGACTGGGGGCAGGGCCTAGGGAAGTCTGGCCCCCTGAACAACCAGTCCCCTCCATCTCCTGTTCCCTCATCCATGAGGGAGCTGCAGGCAGGCCTAGTGCCTGAGCAGAGGCCACACCCTGTGGGTTTTCCTGGCACGGGGATGCTGCTGGGGGGTGGGGTATGATTGTGCTTTTGGCCTCCTACAAGTCTGTCTCCAGAGAAGCCTTGATCTCCACTCCCCCCTCTCTCTGGATGGGGGAGGGGGAAATGAAACAGTGTCTCACGCAGCCTCTCTAGGCTGGCCTTGAACTCATGATGTTCTGAGAGCAACCTCGAACTTCTGATCCTCCTGCCTCAGCCTCCTAAGTGCTGGGATCACGGGCTCGTTCCATCACACCCAGACTAAGATTTTATCTTTCACTCAAGAAGCATTTGTTGAGTACCTACTTTACTGTGTGTCAGCTAGGAGCTGGGGCCAGTCCTGGGGGATGAGGTCTCTGCACTGAGGAAGAAGGAGGGAGGTCCACGGACAGACAAACGTCCTGAGAGCCTTCCAGCCTGGGGGTGTAGAGAAAGAGTGAGCCAGATTGATGGTCATCAGATGGGGTGGGGAGGGCTACTCCGCTCCGGGAGGAGAATAGAGCACCTTTTACCGATAGGGAGGGAGCGCTGGAGGTGGTCCCAGGTCAGGGCCAGCCTGGGCAACAAGGGCCAGCCAAGACAGAAGTGGTCGTAAGCTCTCAGCTTCAGGACCCACCCCCACTCCAGCCTGAGGGGCTGCTCTGTTCCCAGGAGCCAAGGCCAAGGGCCAGGCCGGAGGAAATGGGGCTGAGGCCCAGCAGCAGACTCTCCGGGGACAGCTAATATCTCTGAGTGGCACTGACAGGACACAGCCCCGGGTGGCAGGGTGGGGGCCGGGCTCTCCATAAACAGCCAAGTCTCATAAAGCTGATCAAAGCAGTGGGCCTGCCCCGGTCAGGCCGCTTCCTGCAGGGCCCCGAGCCCCCTGGCTTGTGGGGGGATGCAGGGCGGACCCAGGAAAGCCTTTTTCTGTCAGGGGGCTCTCTATGCGTAAGGGCAGGTCCCTGGGTCTCTGCTTCCCGACTTGTCTTACAAACCTGGATACCTGCAGCTCCTGAACAGGCCTGCTTCTGGAACAGAACACAGTCCCATTACCTTGTGACCTCAGTCCGCCGCACCCCTCCCCCACACCCCTGTCCTCGGCTGGACATCATCCCTCTTTAGAGGCCTCCAGCTGTAGAATTTTTCTCAGTATGATTTATAATTACAGTTCATTGTTTGTTGGGAACAGCACTGACCGGGCCCTCGCTACATGGAAAGGCTGTGTCCTCCCTGTGAGGATTGGGGGTGTGGTACCCACAACAGGCAGGAGCTGATGGGGAGACCTTTCTTCTCATCCTTCCAGGACCGACTCTAGTGTGTCTGTGCCTCAGCCTGAGGATTCTGGGAATTCTAGGGACATCTCGCCAGATCTTGGAGCCCTTCTTCTTTGCAGTTCAACAGGATGAGGAGAGCCAAGGGCTGTGTTGTGAGCACAGGCCTGAAATCCCAGCTGCTGGGGGAGGCTGAAGCAGCGAGAGGAGTTTCAGACCATCCTGGGTAGCTTTTATTTGAAGTCCTACCTCTAAGCCAGGTATGGTAGCATCTGTGTATATTCCCAGTACTTTAGAGGCAGAGGCAGGGGGATTGCCAAAGGTTTGAGTCCAGTGTGGGCTACACAGTACTGGGTCAGTCGGGCTAGCAAGATTTTGTCTCCAAAAATGAAGGAGAGGGCAGGCCATGGTAGTGAGTGCCTTTCGTTCCTCTCAGCACTTGGGAGGCAGAGGCAGATGGATCTCTGAGTTCAAGGCCAGCCTGGTCTACAGAGTGAGTTCCAGGTTGGGCTACATAGGTTCTGTCTCAGAAAATAACAACAAAAACAAAATAAGAAAGAAAGGAGGAGAGGGGTAGGGAAGACCTCATTTCAAAATAAAACCTAAGCCACACCGTGGTGGTGCATACTTTTAATCCTAGCACTAAGGAGGCAGGGTCAGGAGGACCTCTGTGAGTTCAAGGCCAGCCTGGGTCTACAGTGCAAGATCCAGAATAGCTAGGGCTACACAGAGAAACCCTGTCTGGAAAAAAAAAAACAAAAAACAAAAAACAGACAAGATAAAATGAAACCTAAACCTAAAGAGAGAGAGAGAGAGAGAGAGAGAGAGAGAGAGAGAGAGAGAGAGAGAGAGAAGGAAAGACAGACAGAAGGAAGGAAAGGAGGGAGGGAAGGAGGGAGGAAGGGAGGAAGGAGAAGGGGTGGACTGTGGCTATAATTTGGCGGTGGAGTACTCAGTACTTGCTTGAGGCCCTGGGTTCAGTCCCCAGCACCGAAACCCCAGGAGTGCGGGGAGCGCCACCTCCCAGATACCCTTCTGACAGCTGGGATATTGCAGTCGCCCCTCCCACCTCCTGGCCCTCCCTCTGTGCTCTCCAGTGTGCACTGGGTGGAGAAGCTGAGTCAGATCACAGTTCTCCTCTGCTTGGAGCCCCCTCTGGCTGATCCACAAAGCCAGAATTCCCAAAGCTCTAGGCCCAGTGCAACCAACAACCCTCAGCTCTGTCCCCAGCTCCTGGCATGTGGGAGGCAGGACGGGACCTGGAGCTCAGGGTGGTGGGTGCTGCCGCCCAAAGGAGCAATGGTGAGCAGAACCTAACCGGAGGGAAGCTACGGAACCTAGGGTCTCAGCAGGATCAGGGCAATGGTTGATGGGCACGGAGCACCTACAGTGTGCCAGGCTCCACTCTAAGTGTTGGATGGTGAAAGAAGAGCCCTGCGTGGGTGAACAGACTTAGCCTTGGGGTTCTGCACCCATTGGGAAAGGAACCCAAGTCCCCAGGACCAGACAATAGATGTCTGGTGACAGAGCCATGGCCCTGGATGTCTGTCCTCCGAGTATGAACTTGGTACTGCATTTCCCTCAGTAAAGTGTGGCCACAGCCCATTACACCATTTGGTAATGTGTGTCTCTCTGTGTGTGTCTGATAACAGGGGACAGGCCCTGCTTCACTTTTAGAACCTCTAAGGGGTTTCCCTGGTTGTGGGGAGGAGGTTTTTTTGTTTGTTTTGAGACAGGGTCTCAGGCTGCCCAGGTTGGCCTTGAATTCATCATGTGTGGAAGGTGAGCTTTCTATCTCCCCCAACCCAGACCACCCCAGGTCTGTGTCTTCCCACCATGCCACCCCCCCATCCTGTATCAGCCATGCCCTGAACTGCCAGTGATACCCAGGAATAAATCGGTTGCAGGTTGGCCTCCTTTACTGAGGGGAAACTGAGGCATGGGAGGAGGAGAAGCGTGGCCCAGGGAAGAATTGGAAACCATTTGCAGAGGTCCTGGAATTTGTGTGTGCCCCTGAGGAGAGAGGGAGGGAGGGGGGCTGCAGGGGGGAGGGGGAGGGGAGGAATGCTGAGGTGAACCCAGAGCCTCTCACATGCTGAGCAAGCTTTTTAACACTCAGGCGTCCCCTATCCCCTGACCACTGTCTTCTCAGAGCCCAGCCTTCCCCTCCCCTTCTTCACTAAGGTCACAAACAGCTCAGTGGACGAAAACATGAAAGAGAAGGCTGGCCTTAGAGGGCCACAGCCACTGCCCAGGTCACACAGCCCGAGGTAACAGAGCTTGTTTGCCAGTGTGGGGGGACAGAGGCCAGGAAGGGCAGGCCCTGCCTGAGGTCAGGCAGCCTCCTGGGCCCGGTCTCCGCAGAAGCTGACCCAGAGCAGGAGATCTGACTCAAAACCTTCTTCCAGAGGCTTCCCACGGCCCTGGTGGGGGTGGGGGACCACTTGGCATTTCCTGTTTGTTTGGGCAGGGCCCAGGCAAAGCCTGAGGAGAGACACCGGGATGTCAAGGTCCTGTCATTCAGGAACCAGGCCTCTGTCCAGAAGGCTGGGGCCGGGTCCCACATCCTGGGTTCTATTCGCTCCCGCCCAGTTCAGCTGGGTGTCCCTGTCCCCACCCTGACCCTAGAGTCCTTGTCTCCGATTTCCCCAGTCTGAGGATTTACCATCCAACAATCCAATGAGAGGACCTCAAGCCCCTGGGAGGCCCCAAGGCCATGAACACCACTTCTCTGAGCCTCAGTTTCCTTCTCTGTTAAACAGAGTCATTGCGAGGGTGATTTGAGGGGCATCCACACAGCCTTTAGGGAGCTGTTACCCAAACAGTGGGTCCTGACTCTGACCAAACATGCTGTTTCCCAGATAAAAAACTAAGGCCCGGGCTGGAGAGATGGCTCAGTGGTTAAGAGCACTGACTGCTCTTCCGGAGGTCCTGAGTTCAAATCCCAGAAACCACATGGTGACTCACAACCATCTGTCACACCTCTCCTGGTGTCTGAAGACAGATACAGTGTACTTACAGATAATAAAATAAATCTTTAAAAAAAAAAAAAAAAAA
>NC_034592.1:149866686-149888557 GCF_900095145.1 Mus pahari
AAAAAAAAAAAGAAAGAAAGAAAGAAAGAAAGAAAGAAAGAAAGAAAGAAGCTAAAGCTAAGGCCCTAGGAGGGAAGGGAACCTCGAAGCCAGTGGAGGCCGGTCCACCTCCAGCCCCTAAGAGACCATGGGATGCCAAGCAGGCACACAAAGATACCCAACACAAGAACTTTAAACTTCTGCCCTGCCATTGGCTGACTGTGTGGCCCCTATACAGCTTACTGTATGCCTCTGGTCCTCAGTTTTCTCTTCTGTAAAATGGGAGGAAACTAATATGAGACCAGGACTTAAAGAACTGGTAAGGCAGAGGCTGAGCCTGAGACGGAGCCAGTGACTCACACAGTGTTCTTCCCAGAAGGAAGCATAGACTGTGCCCTGGGTGGCCCAGGCAGCTGGAGGAAGCCCCCGGTCTCCAGCCCACCCCAGCTGGCTTTGTTGGAGAGCCAGCACATCTACAGGGTGACTGTCCTGTTTATGCTCCAGGGTGGCCTAGCTGACAGACCTTTTCCCGCCCTTCCCCCCACCAGGCTGTTACTCAATCATGGTGGCCTTTCCCAGCTCCTCCCTCTCGACCCTGTCACCTTCCACACCAGCACCTTCGCGTGTGTGTGTGTGTGTGTGTGTGTGTGTGTGTGTGTGTGTGTGTGTCTCCCTGGTCTCCCCTCCGTGTTCTGTTCCCACTAGATCTGATTCTTACTAACTCTCATTAGAGTTTAAAACAGCGTCTTTTAACAGATTAAGCACTCCATAAATATTTGCCCAACAAAAGAGGATGCTTTACTGTGTTTGCTCACAGCAGAGCAGGAGTCAAAAGCAGAGAGCCTTGTGCACGCTATGGAAGAGTTGTGTAGTGAGCTCTACCCTGTAGACCAGGCTGGGCTGAAACTCACAGAGATCCATCTGCCTCTGCCTCACAGGTGCTGCGATTATAGGTGTGGCCACCACACCCAGCGCCTTTCTTCTTTTTTGAGACAGGGCTTGCTGAGTTAATCTATTTACATTTAAAGTTAGTCTTGTGCCATTTCAGTTAAGGGTTCTACTGAATGAGTGAGTGAGTGAATGAATGAATGAATGAACAAACTCCAGGCTGCTGGGATGGGTGGAGACTGAGGCTTTCCCCAGCTTCCCTGGGCTACCCAGCTAGGAGAGCGTGAAGCTAAGCTGGGATTGGCCCACACCTCTGCATCCCAACATTCTGCCTGCTGAAGCAGCATGAGAGCTGTGAGTTCAAGGTCAGCTTGGGCTATTTACGGTTAGACCCTGTCTCAAAACTGATAACAACCAAAAGGAACGTGGTAACCCAGGTGTGATGGCATGTGCCTGGATTCCAGCACTCAGGATGTAGAGGTAGAGGCAGGACAAAATAAGCCTGGTGGTGGGCAGGCAAAGTCTCCGAGTTCAAAGCCAGCCTGGACTACAGAGAGAGAGAGAGAGAGAGAGAGAGAGAGAGAGAGAGAGAGAGAGAAAACGTTCCAGGATGGCTAACACCACAGAGAGAAACCCTGTCTCAAAAAACAAAAACAAAACAAAACACAGTTCAAAAATCATAGTCAGCTTCATAGTGAATTTTAGGCCAGCCTGGGCTACATGGGGCCCTGTCTCAAAACAAAACAAAACGGGCTGGAGAGATGGCTCTACGGATAAGAGCACTGACTGCTCTTCCAGAGGTCCTGAGTTCAATTCCCAGCAACCACATGGTGGCTCACAACCATCCGTAATAGGATCCGATGCCCTCTTCTGGTGTGTCTGAAGACAGCAACAGTACACTTATATACATAAAATAAATAAATCTTTCAAAACAAAACAAAACCAAAAAAGCCCAACTCCACTACCACCGTATATGTGTAACCGTATATGTGTATGTGAGTGTGTGTGTGTGTATGTGTGGTGTGAGTGTGTATATATGTGTGTATATGTATGAGTGTGTTTGTGTGTAAGTATGTGTATATGTATGTGTGTGTAAGTATGTATGAGTGAGTGTATATGTGTGTATATATGCAAGAGTGAGTGTGTATATATATGTGTGTGTGTGTGTGGTGTGAGTGTATGTGTATGAGTGTGTATATCTGTGTGTATGTGTTAATGTGTATGAGTGTATGTGTGTGCGCGTGTGCATGTGTGCTGCTCATCCTGCCTGCACAGCCAGCAGCATCAGGTTGGTGTCCCTGCTTCCCCTGTGACCCGGTCTTGGCCTTGCCTTTCCTCTTAGTTTGCAGTTACTTCCTCACTGAAAGCTCGGGTCCCAGCGGCTGCTTCCTACCTTGCCTGCCAGAGAACCAGGCACAGCAGCTGGGGTCAAAGGGCTCCGCCCAATGCCCAGTTCAGTGTGAGCACCAGGCCAGGGTCAGAACCCGCCTCACCGGCCCTGGCCTCAGTTCCTCCTTTTGTAAAGGAGACTGAACAGCATTTCCTCCTGAGAGAGCTGAGTCTGCTCCACCCACACCATCCCCTTCCACCTCAGAGCAAGTGGGGCTTCAGAGAAACTGACCGCCAGGAGGGGAGAGGGACATCGACTTTATCTCCCCACACGGGGAAACTGGGGATCCTTAGAAGGTGGTGACCACAGGCACAGCATTCCCACGCACCTGCCATTTGGTCCGGACGGGGCAGCTGGGGCCCTGGTGGCTGGGGGAAAGGTGCATGGCCCTGGGGGATCCCAGCAGCTTCGGAGATGTTTCCTGATGCCTGCCTGGAAGGCCTCGCTCCCTCCCAGCAGAGGAGAAACCCAAGGCCAAGGGGCGTTCCCACTGGTCACCGGCTCCCAGGGGTGGCGACTGTCTTCCTGCCTCTGCCCCAGCTTTGCCCCTGCTGGGAAAGTTCTTCCTCTAGTGGCCTATAGATCTGCCCCCTTCCCAGTGCAGCACACACCACGTCACTTCCTCAGGGACCTTCCTGATCAGACACTTGCTCAGAGCCCTGAGGGTTTCCGCTTTCATAAGGAGTGTCCTGCTCAAGTGAAGTTCTCTTTCCCTGCCGACTCGACTCGGCCTCAGAGCTCTGTACCTGCCCTGTGGGGTGACCCCTGCCCCCTCTCACCATCTACAGCTGGGCCATTGCTAAATCCACTCCGTTCTAAGAAAAGGGAGTGTCTATTTTGTACACTGTCGAACCCCTGGGTCTATAATTCATGCCCAGCACACAGTAGGAGCTTAGCGGTTATTTGGGAGGGGGATAAATCACTACTATTATGTTGTTCCATTTTTTTCTTTCCCATTTATTTATTTAGAGAGGATCTCATGTAGCCGGGGCCTTGAACTTGTGACCCTCCATCTTGGGATTACAGGTGTACAGAACCACACCCAGCTTTTGTTCAGTTATTCATTTCCTTATCTGGTACTAAGTGTCAGCTGGCCTGGGTTTGATGACTCAGGCCATAATCCCAAAACTGGAGAGGCTGAGGCAGAAGAATTGCTAGAAGAACTTTGAGGCCAGCCTAGGCTACAGAGTAAAGTTAGCCTGAGCTACATAGTAACACCCTGTCTTTTATGGAAAAAAAAAAAAAAAGGACAGGTGCCATCTGGTTCTGCTCAGAATGGTTGGTAACAAAGTGACAGGCTGGGTCCTGCCCAAGGCCAAGAGTTTCTAGTCCTTGAAAATGACCACTGTCAGGGAAGGCACAGAGAGGGGGGGGTGCCTCACGCTGGTGAGGCTGTCAGAAAGGGTCTCTGGCAGAGGCTGGGACTGGCCCAACTACCCCACCCCCAACCGTCATAACTGTGGGCAGCTGGAGTTGCCAAACTCCACCACAGCTGCGTCACCAAGGGCCAGGAGGACCCAAGGCAGAGAGGGACTGGGCAGGGCCCACACCCAGGCTGGCTTCAGCCACAGAATTAGCTGAAGGCTTGCTTCACGTCCACTCTTAGTCACTCTGCGGCGGGGCTACGTGGGCACTTGCTGGAATGGACTCTTTTGGCTTGCAATAAAGTTCGGGAATGATGTTTGAGCTCCCACACCCCCATTTCCCAGAGGACAAAATGCTGAGGGCCTGACAAGGTCATGGGAACCCTGAGATTTTCCTTACCCCTGTGGTCCCCTTTTCGTCCCTCCATAACCTGTGTGTATGCATTCCTCGGTCTCTGTCTCTCTGTGTCTCTGTGTCTATCTGTCTCTGTGGTGTGTGTGTGTGTGTGTGTGTGTGTGTGTGCATGTGTGTTCTGGACTGGTCATATCGTTCTGAGCCCCAACTTCCCTGTCTATAAAACAGGATGATAATAGTCTTTACTTTGGAGGAGTGAGCTGGGAATTCAATTAGCTTTTGTGAGCCAATATATACTCAGTCACCTGTTGGCCACAATCAGGGATAGCCACAAGTGACAGACAAAGATGGCAAGTTTGCCTTCTCTTTTCCTCTTCTCTCTCTCTCTCTCTCTCTCTCTCTCTCTCTCTCTCTCTCTCTCTCTCTCTCTCTCTCTCTCTCTCTCTCTCTCTCTCTCTCTCTCTCTCTCTTCTCTCTCCTCTTCCTTTTCTCTTTGCCTTCTCTTTTCCTCTTCTCTCTCTCTCTCTCTCTCTCTTTTCCTCTTCTCTCTCTCTCTCTCTCTCTCTCTCTCTCTCTCTGAGACATGGTTTCTCTGTGTAGTCCTGGCTGTCCTGGAACTCACTCTAGAACAGGTTGGTCTCAAACTCAAGAGAGTGAAGGTTCGGGGCAAGGAAACCAAGAGCCAGGACCTCTGCCTGCAGCTGCTGTCAAGTCGTGGTCCACCTCCAGTCAGGCTATGCTGAAGGGTTATTTCTGGGTTATTTATGAGACGCACTAACTGGCAGTCTCTGTCCCTGCCCCTGATGATCTGGAAGCTGAAGCTTCCTGGCCGCTGTGGTTGTGGGGACTGTCACAGCTGCTGTGCATGCAGATTCTGGGAGTGCCCAGACTGAAGGTGTGTGTGCACTGGAGGTGAGCAGCCAGGCCAAAGTCACATCCCCAAGGCTGCAGGTAAGACTCCAGCTGGTCCTGGAGTCTCCCAAGGGTGGCAGCATTGTGCTCATGTCTGGTCCTCAGAAGGGGAGAGGGATGTACTGACATTTTGGCAAGGCCCCAGGAACCCCACACAGCCACACCAAACCCTATGTCTGTTCCAAGAGCCAGAAGTTCGAGATGCCAGAGGCTGAAGGGCTAGGCTAGGCTACAAAAACTAACCCTGGATCTTACTGTTAAAAAAGAAAGCTTTGGGGCTGGTGAGATGGCTGGGCTGGGGTGATGGCTCAGCGGGTAAGAGCACTGACTCCTCTTCTGAAGGTCCTGAGTTCAAATCCCAGTAACCAGATGGTGACTCACAACCACCCATAATGAGATCTGCCCTCTTCTGGTATGTCTGAAGACAGCTATAAGTGTATCTATTTATGATAATAAATAAATCTTTGGGCTGGAACGAAAAGGGACTGAGCGAGCAGGGCAAACCAGAGTGAGCAGAGGTCCTAAAATTCAATTCCCAACAACCACATGAAGGCTCACAACTATTTGTACAGCTATAGTGTACTCATATACATAAAATAAAGAAATAAATCTTTAAAAAAATAAAATAAAAACAAGCCAGGCAGTGGTGGTGCACGCCTTTAATCCCAGCACTTGGGAGACAAAGGCTGGTGGATTTCTGAGTTTGAGGCCACCTGGTCTACAAAGTGAGTTCCAGGACAGCCAGGACTATACAGAGAAACCCTGTCTCAAAAAAACAAACAAACAAACAAAAACCCACCACCACCAACAACAACAACGAGAAGAAAGCGGTGATAGTAGCGCATACCTTTAATCCTATACTCAGGAGGCAAAGGCAGGCAGGTGTCTGCGAGGCCAGGATGGTCTAGAGTGAATTTCAGGACAGCCAGAGCTAGAAAGAGAGATTCTGTCTCGAAAAAACAGGAAAGAGAGGAAAAACAAATACAGTATCTGTAGCTCAGGCTGGCCTTGAGTCTTTGACAGACAGCCTCCTACCAAGCCTCCTTCATCCTGGGCTTGCATTCCGGAGCCAGGCCATCCAACAAAGTATAGCTTTTCTTCTTTATTTTTATTTATTTATTTATTTATTTATTTATTTATTTATTTATTTATCTATTTTTGTTTTTTTCGAGACAGGGTTTCTCTGTATAGTCCTGGCTGTCCTGGAACTCACTTTGTAGACCAGGCCGGCCTTGAACTCAGAAATCCACTTGTCTCTGCCTCTCGAGTGCTGGGATTAAAGGGGTGCGCCACCACCGCCTGGCTTATTTTTATTTTTTAAGGTTTATTTATTTTATGTGTGCATTTTGCCTGCATATATGTGTGTGCAACCATTGCACTCGGAGGCCAGCAAGAGTTTTGGATTCCCCATAGTCTCAGATGGTTGTGAGCTGCCACGTGGGTGCTGGGAACTGAACCCTGGTGTTCTGGAAGAGCAGCCAATGTTCTTAACCACTGAACATCTCTCCAACCCCTTTTTATTTTATTTTATTTTTTAAAATTATTTTATTGGATATTTTCTTCATTTACATTTCAATGCTATCCCCAAAGTCCCCTATACCCCCTGCCCTACTCCCCCCCTTTTTATTTTTTGAGACAGGACTTCACAATGTTGCCCAAGCTGCCCTCAAATTCATAATCCTCCTGTCTCAGGTTAGGTGGCACTGAGCTGATGATTCTGGCTTTGCCTCCTGCAGGGTTTGCCGCGCATACCAGACCCAAAGTATCTGCTTGTTCTCCAACACTGGCATCTGGCACCTGGAAGGGTGGCTCTGTGGAGTGGATGGGCACTGTGGCCTGGGGCACAGGCGGTGGGGAGGGAGGGAAGTCTGTTTGGTATGGTGGGCACTTTATAAATCCTTTGTGTCATCCACTCCTTCCTACCCCCTCTTCCTTCCCCGCATGCCCCAGGGCAATGACTGTCAGGTTGGGTCCCACACCACCTTCACTTACTTTTTCTTTATATTTCTGGGATGGAAGCCAGGACATGCTCAACAAGCCTTCTACCACCAACTTCACCCCACCCCCTAACCCTCTGTCTCTTTTCTTACTTTGAGACTTTGAGGATCTCACTGTATAGCCCTGGCTGGCCTGGAACTCCATATGCAGACCAGGCTGGCCTCGAACTCACAGAGAGACACCCCCACCCCACCCGACTCAGCTGGTCGCTGAGGTTAAAAACACACACTACTCAGCCCAGCCCTGTGCTGACTTTTTATTTTGACACAAGCTTTTTATTCAGTTGCCTAGGCTGGTCTAACCTCACTTTGTAGCCCAGACAGGCCTTGCTGTCCGTCATCCTCCTGTCTCAGCATCCTGAGTGGCTGGCATGGCAGACTGCATCATTAGGAATTGTTAGAGCACATGGCAGGCTCTGCTGTAGGCCTTAGGGCACACGAACAAGGGGCATGGAAGAGTCCTTGAAAAGCCAGCATCGCCAAGGATGTTCTGGTCAAGGTTACCTGTTCCCTGATGGTGGTGCTGGCCAGTGTGTGTGTGTGTGTGTGTGTGTGTGTGTGTGTGTGTGTGTATGCGTGCATATGCGTGGGTACATGCGCATGAGTGTAGGTACCCATGGAGATCAGAGGGGGGCGTCATATGCCCTGGAGTGGGAGTTACAGGTAGCTGTGAGCCACGGGGCACGGCTGCTGGGAACTGAGCCTGGGTCCTCTGCAAGAGCAGCCAGTGCTCTCCAGCCCCTCCTGCTGCTCTGCTGTCCTCTCTCTGGCTGGAGTGGGAGCCTGGGCTGGGGGAAGGAGGCACAAAGGAAGCCAGAGGAGTCTCAGAGTAAGGAGGCTCTGTGAAGACGGAAGGAGCTCTGTGGCTGCATGCCCTGAGGTCCCTGGAAGCAAGCCTAGGACATGGGATTGAGGGCAGGGGCCCAGGTCAGTATCAACAGCACCTCCCCATGGAGGACATTGGGCGGATGGCCTTCATCCCAGGAAATGGTCACCATGGTGACAAACAGCCCCTTCTGGGAATGGAAACACCCCCACAGCCCTACCACTGCCACAGATGTCGTCGTCTGGCCAGCCCACAGTGGAAGCAAGCCAGCTGTGCACCACTGGAGGCCTGGCAAGACACCAGATCTCTCCAGAACACTCGGCAGCCCAGGGAGAGGCGACATGGTGAGGGCGTTTGGGACTCAGCCCTTGGAGCTGGGAGTCCAGAGTCTCAGCTCTGCCTGTTAATGTGTAGGATATCAGGCAGGTATCTGTCACCTGTGCACTTACATCTCCTCTAATGGGGACAGAGATGACGAGGGCGGCTTCCCCGTGGAATCTCTCAGCCATGTGATCAGTGCATGGGAAACAATCAGACATATGGGTGCACAGCAGGACACTCCACCACCACCCTCAACACTCCAGCCCCTCTTACCCCACCCCCCCCACCCCCACCCCCATGCTGCAGCCTCAAGCTGCACTGTCATGAGCTGCAAGATTCATCCTGGGCACTTGAAGGAGGAGCAGGACAGAGGGTTGTCCCTTCGAGCAAAGAGGGAGAGGCCTGATGTGGTGACACGGGACCCAGAATCCCAGCACTCAGGAGAAGAGGGAGACAGTTCCAGGCTAGCCTCAGCTATCGGCAATAATAGTCTAAGGACCAGCAAGTACGCCGCACATGTAGAGAGCTTGCCCAGCATGGAAAGGTCCCTGGGTCCCATTCCCAGGTCTGGAGCTGCAGCTTGGTTGGTAGAACTCTTGCCCTGCATGCACAAAGGCCTGGATTCTGTCCCTCACAGCATAAACCTGTCATGGTGACTCAAGTTTGTAATCCCAGCATACAAGAAGTAGGAGGATCAGAAGTTCAAAGTCATCCCCAGCTCCACAAAGAGCTTGAACCCGGCCTAGGATACACGGAGCCCAAGCCTGACACACACCCTCATCCTGCTACAAAAAGAGGGAAGGTTCCCACCCCAGCGAGAGCCCCCAGACCCTGGTGACAGGGGTTTCCTCTGTCCACCTCTGTCTGGCTTCGCTGATGGAGTCAGTATTTCTTTCTGTCTACTTTCATATTCGGAAAAGGCATTCTTCCCTCGGGAAAGCCCCAGATCCTGGCCCGCAGCCCCACCCAGAGCCCTGGCCTGCTTGTGGCCTAGTTCCTGCCTCTGTGGATCGTGGGATTCTGAGCCGCTGGCCTAGGAGCAGGAGCTGGGGGGAGAGAGGGGACTTCTCAGAGACACCCCCCCCCCAGCACAGCCTGGGATCCAGCGGTGCAGGGGTGGGCGGTGGATCACGGATGAGAACTTCTAATACCCCTTGGCCTAGCAGCTAATCACTTCCAGATTGGTCGGGTCAGGGCCAGGGCTGCAGCCGCCGGCTCCATAAACAGCCCGGCATTCCAGATGGCGGCTGGCTCCAGCCTGGCGAGCAGGTTCACGGGATCAGGGGGTGTAGCAGGTGGAGGACCCTCCCCACCAGCCAGCTTCAGAGCCCCAGCCAGTTAGGGACCCTGGGTCAGAAAGGCACCTTGGAGAGTGAAGCTGTTGGTCAGAGAAGGGAAACCGAGGCCAGAAGCAGAGGAGGGGACAGAGAGGCAATCAGTCAGTACTGGGGACCCAGCACACAGTAGACCTGCCCACTGGCAGAGACAGGGAGGAGAGGGGTCCGGGCCCATCCTCCTCCCCAGTGAAGTGAATGGCTCCCCTCTGGGCCTCAATTTCCTCTTAGGTCAGCCGAGAAGGCTGAAGTTCCACAAAGCATCCAAGCTATGCTGGGTACACAGCTGCCAATCATCCTCTCCTCACCCTCCAGCCTGAGAACCCCCGAGGCCCGAGGCCACCTCTTCCAGGAAATGCCCTGACTGCTCCCACACCTCTCCCTCCCTTTGTGCCAGCCACCATCCAAACGGTGACCACTGTCTTAGAGTCTCTAAGAAAGAGGAGGAGGAGGAGGAGGAGAAGGAGGAGGAGGACAAGAGGTTGTGAGGCAGCAGAATGTGCTGACGGTGCAGTACTGAAGCCAGGAGACCCTCTGTTTCCTCTTAGAGCAGATGGTGAGGTCCCAGCCTGCTGTCCCCAGGCTGGAACCGTGTAATGATCCACTAGAGGAAGGGACCGAGAAATCATTCAGTTTCCCAACTGGGCAAGAGTAGTCTAGTCCCGGGGTAGCCCCTGCCAAACGTGATGGAGTCTGCTCTGAGAAAGGAAACAGCTCCTGAGGGCCTGACCCCGTTTCCACCTCCTCAGCTTAGTGTCTGGCACACAGTGGTGGCCCTAGGAGAGCCCGATGGGACTAGCCACCCGGGGAGCTCTAGGCTGTGCGAGTTCTCTTCCCAGCACTTCGCTCATGGAAACTTCTCGAAGCGGGCAGCTGGGTGCCCAGTCTGAGGCCCAGAGAGGCAGCTCCAGCTGTGTGCCCGGATCTCATCCCTGTAAGAACTCAGGGATACCTTGAGGTCCATGTCACCCCCCCATTCCTGGGGGGTCCGAACCACAGTCAGGGCCTGGCTGGGGGTGGGGGAACACTTCCCAGAGCCCCCCTCCACCGCAACCCGCGCCCGCCCCGGCTTCGGATTTCAGCCAGCCTTGGGGTGAGCGGCCTGTTCTGCCCTGTGCCCGGGAGGAATGTTCGCGGTGGCATGGGCCCGGGTCCGAGAAGAAAGGCAGCCTTGTGGGCGAAAGGTGAGCCGCTGGGTGGGCGCGGGCGTGTTTACCCAGGGCCGGGCGTGTGGCTCGGGATGGCGCCGCTGTCAGCCGCCGGCCGCCTGGGCCTCTGCTGGCCTCCAGATGTGCGCTGGCTCCAGCCGGCCGGGCCCCCACCCCACGCACAGAGGGGCTTTATCAAAAGCGGCTGTGAGGAGGCCCGGGAGCCTGCCTGGCTCCAGCCTGCTGGCTCTGCGCCCCACCCGGCCTGCAGCAGCCAGGGAGAGCCCAGGCAGCAGCTCCCCTCCGCACGGACGGCGATCCCGCGTGCCTGGGGGGTGGGGCGGAGGTGATGATGACAGAGGGACCGGGGGAGGGGACGGGAAAGACGGGGTTCAGGGCGGTAGGGTGGGCAGAGGTCGATCGATGCAGGGCTGGCTAGGCTGCCTCGCTCTGGTACAGAAGGTCCCCTCCACTCTCGGGTTGGATGGGGCTAGCTGGCGAGGGCGCTCTTCTTTATGGTTTCTCGGTAATAGTAATAACTTATAGCCCCAAAGTAAATAAATAGAGACCAGGACTCCCGCCTGCTGGCCTCAGCCCTGCTGCCCTGAGCCGCTTCCTACAGCTAGTCGGAGCGCATCCCAGAACTCCTTCCTGTTGGAGTTTTTAAAAACGGTTTAAAATACAAACGGTTCAAGTCTGGAGGTGTGTGTGGAAGGGCGGCAGGGACCTCATTCTGTTGGCTTGAGAAGGCCTGGGCTCCGCCTGCATATCCCCTACTCTGAGTCTACCCATTTAAGGTGCTAAAGCGAAGTCATTTTCACAGCTGTGTAGTACTCCACACTGTGAATTTCTTTGCTTTCTAGGTCTGTGGTGATGGGTGTCTAAGTGGTTCCTTGTGGCACACACTGTAGACTGCCCACAACGTGCTCACTGTGTTTGTGTTCCAGGGCTGGGGAAGTGTTTTCTGGGCTTTCGTAGTCGAGTCTCAGCAGTGTGACAGGCTATATATCTTTCCCCCTCTGAAGGCAGTTGTGTACTTACCGTTCCCAAAGCCTGGCATCTTCCATCACCGGGAAGCTGCAGGCCAGGAAGGAGTCTAGGAGTGGGAGGGAGATGCCTCCTGCTAAAAGCCCCACCGGAGAATCTTTCCTGTTTGTTTGTTTGTTTGTTTGTTTGATTGAGGCAGGGCCTCTCTGTATAGCTTTGGCTGGCCTGAAACTCACTGTAGACCAGAAGTCTCAGCTCACAGGGATCCCCTTGTCTCTGTCTCTAGAATGCTTCCCTTAATGTGAGCCATTAGGCCCAGCCACAGAAACTTCTGTTTGCTTTTAGTTTTTTTTTTTGTTTTGTTTTGTTTTGGTTTGGTTTTTTTGTTGTTTTTTTTTTTTCAAGATAGGGTTTCTCTGTGTAGCCTTGGCTGTCCTGGAACTCACTCTGTAGACCAGGCTGGCCTCGAACTCAGAAATCCACCTGCCTCTGCCTCCCAAGTGCTGGGATTAAAGGCATGTGCCACCACTGCCCGGCTTAGTTTTTGTTTTTTTTTTTAATTTGTTTGTTTTTGTTTTTGTTTTTGAGACAGGGTCTTACCGTGCAGTTCTGATTGTCCTGGAACTTGCTCTGTAGACCAGGCTGGCCTCAAACTTAGAGATCTGCTTGTCTCTGCCTCCCAGTACTGGGGTTAGAGTCGCCAGCAGCAGCTGATTATTGATTGGTTTTTTTAATAACCTGCATGGCTGTCTGTTCATGTGAGCCCAGCTGCCCACAGAGGCAGGAAGAGGAGGAGCTGGGAGTTGGACTTGGTTCTCCAGGAAGGGTAGCGAGTACTCTTAACCACTGAGCCAGCTCTCCAGCCCCGGAAACCGTTCTTTTGTTAACAAATAAACATTTCCAAGTAGGGCTGGGGGTTGTGGCTTAAACACCTATGGCCTAACTTGTTTGCAACCCTGGATTCCATCCCCGGAACCCATACCCCAAATCCCAAGTCTGTGAAAACGTGCCTTCCTGTTGATACGGGGAGAAACTCTAGTGAGCTTAGGAAGCTGGGTGGTGGTCACAGGCCAGAAGGGGACACAGGTGGAAGGAGCTGGGGTCCAGACACCCACAGGTCAGCTCTTGCTTGGTGGCCTGACCAGGCCAGCCATGTCTCCTGTGGGGTCTCAGAGGCTGTAATTAAAACCTCATTCAGTTCTGTAATTGTTGGTTCCGCCCCTGCCAGCCCCTTCCCGGAACTGGATCTCCAAGGCAGACCCCATCTAGCCTGGCCACTTACTATTCTGTCCCTAGAGCACACAGTAGGTACTTGTAGCTAATTGAGTTGTGTTTCCTCCTAAGTCAAGTGCACCTGGAGCCCCCCCCAGGGGGGAGAGACTGGATATGGAAATAGACTCTCCCAGACTTATTAACTAAGGGTCTCTAGACAAGATTACATAATAGCAGGTGGTGACGCCCAATGAGAGGGAGGACACAGGGACACAGAGAACTGGCCTTGAGGAGATGGGGCAGCAGAAGCTCTTGTGGTATGGCTACCGATCAAGAATGCTGGGTGATATCAGGGATTGGAGGGAGCCTTGAAGGAGCAGCACCATGTCCCCAAACTTCAGATCCTGGCCCTAGCACCAAGGGAAGAAACTTTTGTCTCTATGTTTGTTCATTTGTTTAGCTAAGGTCTCCGTTAGCCCAGGCTAGCCTCCCTCTGTGGCTGAGAATGACCCTGAACTTCTGGTCCTCCTGCTTCCACCTGTAGGGTTCGGGGTTACAGACGTGTTGCTTCAGGATCTCAACGGGGAAGAGGAGAGGACAAGGGCTAAAACCAAGAGCTTCTGCAGGAAAAATGAGGCGGGGCGGGGCGCTCACCCTCACTGGGGGCTGCCGGGAGCCCTGACAAGGCTGGGATGGGACACACTGGGCATTACTGTTAGGGCATGACTTGAGACGTCATGGAAACAAGCCCCACAGACACCACAACCTCAGAAGTGAAGCCAGCACCCACTGACAACGTCCAGAGAAGCTGCAGCTACAGCTAGCTAACGCTTGGTCCCTTCAGGCGCAGCCCAGAGTCAGGCAGGTGGAGGGAAGTTCCCCACCTGTCTGCCCTTAGTCCTTCTTGTTGTGGTTCTCCAAGTCAGCGGGAGGTAGTTCAAGAAAGGGCCCAAACAAAGACTGGCTGTATCGTGTTCCCCACCAAGCCTCAGTTTCCCCATCTGTAGGCGAGGGAAAGGTCCCCTGTCTTTGGCAAAGCTGTGGTGGGGAGTAGGGGCTAACAGATGCAGTAGGCGCTCACTGAGGGACGAGGGCCCAGGGACTGGGTTTCCTGGACACAGACCTGACCTAAAGCAGGGACTGGGCTTGCCAAGTTCTGGTCTGCCTCCTGCCCGAGGCCTGTCCTTGGGCCCCTTGGGGCTATGGCACAAGGGCCCTCGGAGGGACTCAGTCTATGTTTCCACTGTGGAAAGGTCTGGAATCATAGCTGGCTCAGGCTAGGAGCGTTTTGAAAGTGGTTGAGGTAGGAAAGGGGCGTGAGATTCCCTTTGGGGAACTTGTTGGCAGAGGGGAGAGCTGAGCAGACAGCTGCTAACTACAGGTCAACTGAGTTCCATCAGATTTGGGAGGCAAAATTCCCAAGTTTTGGACAAATGGCATAAAGGCACTTCTGTGATATGAGGTCAGGGAGGGAGGGGCCTCTGGTTCTAGTGCAGACACTCAGCCAGGACTCCCGTCCCCACTTGATGTCTGGGCTGCTGGGTAGCATTGCGCAGGGTGTTTGACATCTCGGGGCATCGGCTTCCTCATCTCCCAAAAGGAGGGAAAGGACATCCTTCCCCTCAGGCTTGTGACGAAGGCTGTGGAGGAGTGGTTGCTTGGGAGGAGCTGGTGCGGCCTCTGGGTTTGCTGGGTCTGCCCTGTGAGTTTTCCTACTTCCATTAACCCCACGGAGCCCTAAGACTCATCTCCTTCAGCCTCCAAGGTGGGTCCCCATACACCCCCTGGCTGTAGTTATGGAAACCAGCCAGGAGAGATGAAAGGACACACCATGCCTGGGGCGCACAGTCGGTGGGAGGCAGGGACTTCAAACCCTGTTCTACTTTTCCTTCTGTTTTTGGGATAAACACTGTGACCAAAAGCAACTTGGGGAGGAAGGGTGTATTTAGCTTCCAGGTTACAGAGCATCCTCTGGGGGACAGCCAGGGCAGGAGCCTGGAACAGAAGCCGGCAAGACGACACTCTTACTGCCCGCCCTGTTTGCTCACACACAACCCTTTTAGATGTGTTTTTATCATGCTTGTTCATTGTGCACACGGATGTGTGTGTGTGTGTGTGTGTGTGTGTGTGCGCGCGCGCGCGCACGCGCGTGCATGAGAAGACACACATATGAGAGGACAACTTGTGGAACTTGATTCTCTCCTTCCATCATGTGGTACCCAGAAAATAGACTAAGGACATTAATTGAGTCAGTTTGCTGACCCTCAGTGGCCTTTCCTTCCTCCCTCCTTCCCTCCCTCCCTTCCCTCCCTCCTTCCATTTGTTTGTTTGTTTGTTTTGGTCTCTTTATGTATCCCTGACTGTTCTATAACTTTATATGCAGATGAGGCTGCTCTCAAACTCACAGAGTGACTCAAAGACTGCTGGGATTTCTTTTGTTTGTTTGTTTGTTTTTTCTTTTTTTTTTTTTTTTTTTTTTAAATATTTATTTATTATATGTAAGTACACTGTTGCTGTCTTCAGACACTCCAGAAGAGGGCGTCAGATTTAATTACAGATGGTTGTGAGCCACCATGTGGTTGCTGGGATTTGAACTCAGGACCTTTGGAAGAGCAGTCAGTGCTCTTAACCACTGAGCCATCTCTCCAGCCCTTGTTTGTTTTTTCGAGTCAAGGTTTCTCTATATAGCTCTGGCTGTCCTGGAACTCACTTTGTAGACCAGGCTGGCCTCGAACTCAGAAATCCGCCTGTCTCTGCCTCCCAAGTGCTGGGATTAAAGGTGTGTGCCACCACGCCTGGCCAGGATTTCTTTTGTTTATTTTCAAGTCAGGGTTTCTCTGTTTAGCCTTGGCTGTCCTTTAAGTCACTTTGTGGACCAGGCTGGCATCAAGCTCACATAGAGCTCTGCCTGCCACTGCCTCCCGAGAGCTGTGTTTAAAGGCGTGAGCCGCTATACTCAGCCAGTAAGGTTGCTTCTGTTTTTTTGAGACAGGGTCTCCATACATAGGGCTGCCTGTCCTAGAACTTGCTCTGCAGACCAGGTTGCCATCATATATACAGAGATTTGCCTGCTTCTGCATCCAGGGTAATGGGATTAAAGGTGTAGGCCACCATCCTGGCTTCAGCAATTTTCCTTACACAACCCAGATTGATCTGCCTAGGATTGGCACCGCCCACAGTGGGCTGGGTCTTCCCACACCAATTAACAATTAAGACATTGCCTCGCAGACATGGCCACAGGCCAATCTGATCTGATCTTCCATTGAGGTTCCCTCTTTCCAGGTGATGCTGGGTTTGTGTCAAGGTGACAGCTGAGGTTAACCGTGACAGACCTTGCCCTGGCTGCTCATGCACACCCTTGGTCTTTTAGGATCTGTTTAGAGCTCAGCTGAAAGGAACCTTGAGCACTAGCTGTGCTGGCTTAGACCACGATGAGACCAGATCCTCTGTACCTCTGGGGGTGAGGGTGGGTTGGTTGCCTGGTTACCTGGGGCTCACAGCATCCTTGGTTCTTGCCCACTGGATGCTAAGAGTCGGCCCCACAGGTTTGACAGCTGACTGACTTTGGGAGGTCTCTCTGATGTGACAGGGCTCACAAGCCCTCTAAGCCACCCGCCCCCCACTTCTTGCAGCAGGACCCCACTATAGCCTGTGCCCAAGAAGAGCCTGGTAGAGGGGAAACAGCCTTGAAACGTCCAAGTTCCAGGCCCAAAGCTGTGGAACAGAGGTGGCTTGCTTTGGGAAGTGAGTGTCCCACCCAGGGCTGTGTACCAGGTGTCTCCCTCTGACCCCAGGGCCTATAGAAAGTCCTGATTTCTGGGTCAAGGGGTGTCGAGAAGGAAGGAAAGGTGGCAGGGAAGAAGGCCAGTAGTCCCCAGAAGCAGCCGCAGAACACGGTTCTTGGAGAGACCCTTGTGGTGTGAGGGATTCTGGGAGCCCCATGACATTCAGGCTACGGCCACTCAGAGGGCACTTGTGGTAGATCTGAGTTTGGGACTTGTCCCAGAGCCCATGCTTATCCATATCACAGAGCTTATAGGTGTGCCGCTCCAGGGTCCTCTGAAGGACAGACAGACCATGTCAACTCCTAGAGAGCTAACCCTGGCTTGCAGGTCCATACTCAAACACGCTGTCTTTGAGCAGATGGCTCCCCTCCCTGGGTATCAGAGTCCTTGCTCACCCCAGCAGCAAACAGCTGGCTAAGGGTTTGCTGAACTCAGGCTACAGAGGGACAAGCGGTGACAGGGTGGAAGGCCAGCCCTGTAGCCACACAGCCCTGGTGGGTCTGTTGGACTTTGGGTCGCCAGCGGTCCTTAGTCTACCAGACTGTAAAGCCACCTGGTTCCCAAGTCATCAGTAGCTCTGGCCTTGGGTGGAATGTCTGGGGCACCAGCATAGATTCTAGCCTTGCTTCAGGGACACGGTCACTTTCTGGACCCCTGCTCCTCCTTCCTTGCTTCCTTGCTTCCTTGCAGCTACGCCGACCTCCCAGCTACAACTTCAAGTCTACCATGCCCCTGCCTCGGGACCTTTGCTCTAGTCTCATCTGTCTGAAACCTTTCTCCCCGCAGATGCTGGCAGACTCCCCATCTTTTTTTTTTCTTTTTTTTTTTAGACTCCCCATCTTTGTTCAAGGGCTACCTTGCTGGTTTTCTCCAACTCCAGGGACCCTCAGCCTCATCTGTCATGAACCCATTCTCTGCCTTATCTCCTCTGTATAATTTGTTACTGTCATTTTCCTGTCCCTGCAGTGGTCATGGCCATCCTAGGTCACGTCTGCCAGCGTAGTGTGCCAGTGGTCAGCTTTCTGCTACACCTTTGGGGCTCTGGTAACACGCATGCACACGCGCGTACACACACACACACACACACACACACACACTGGTGGAGCGGGGTGAATGCAGAAGTAGACGCCTCAGTGTGTTCCTGTCTAAGTGAAGGCACTGTAATGTGGGTCACTGTATAAACTGTAGAGTGCTGTGTTTTCTGGATGCAAAGGGTGTGTTAGAATGATCAAGAGTTTGGGCTCTGGAAAAGACTACAGCTGAGTGGGTAGACCTGGGTGGACGGGTGGGCGCAACCAGGTTCTTGGGACTGGGCCAGGAGGGAGGCCAGGGCCTTTGGGCATCGGGTCTCTAACCTGAAGCAATCACTATGTCAGAGGGGTCAGTTAGGGAGGTGGGGGGTGAAGGCAGTGTGGCCAGAAGGGGCTGGGGAGTCTCCTGGCCTGAATTATCCGAGAGAAAAAATAATTATGTTCTAAGGAAGCTGTGGTATAAGTGAGTGCCAGAGAGCCACGGGTACACTGGGAGGCTGGAGGGGTGACCCCTGCCTGAGGGGGATGGGGGGCAAGTCATGGGTTCACAGTGGGCCAGAAATGCTGGGAGTTCACTGGGTAGGCGAGGTGTCCCCCAAACTGTGAGTGGTGGGTGCAGCAGCCCCAGCTCCTTCTGTGGGGGATGGGCCATTGTTCTCCTGTGTCCACTGAGCCAGTGGGGGATTGCAGGGGTTCCCAGACTGTCACATGTCCCTTTACCTGTTCCTTGGGTACCTGTTCAGTGCTGCACGCTGGGGGCGTTAGTGTGACACTGTGACCCAAACCTTTCAACCTAGGCCTGTGTTCTCAGTCTCCCCCCACCTAGAACTGCCAACGGTGCCTGGTCAGTCAGTCACCCCTTCAAAGGCACTATCCTCCCTCTCCATCACCCCTCAATTGATCTCTACAGGGCACTCTCCGGACACCTCTGAAGCCACACTGTGTGCACCTGCCTCCTTGTCCCCCAGCCTACTCTTGTCCCAGCTCCCAGCTCCTGTTCACTGCACAGGCTCTGACACACAGTGAGCACACACAAGATGCTTGCTGGGTGAGTGTGTCAGGGGAGGAAAGCCTGCTGGGGGCAGCTCGGGGCTGGGTCTTTACCGGATGGAAAAGGGGCTGTCAGGGCTGTCGCCTGGGGAAGAGCCGATGGGCAGGTGGGGAAACAGAAAGGAGTTTCTGCTCAGATACTTGCCTCAGGTGTGGGTGAGGCAGCTCAGGGGTGGGAACAGGGAAAATAATGACAGAAATAAAAACACCTTCAGCACGCGTCCCCACAGAAACAGACACCTCACCTTACCCGCTCCACAAGGGGAAAGGCTGGTCTATAAGGCCTGTGTTTCAGACACCCACTTTTCCTCTTCTCTGTTCCGCCCCCGGGGCCCTTTAGGCCTTTGCCTGCAGTTGGTGGCCTCCTGAGAACCCCACCCCTGCTTCCACCCTCATAGAAATCTCAGGATCCAAGGGACAGCACAAGTTTGGGGCTGGGGGACTGTCTTTCTCTGCTGTTTTCTCTGCAGGACACCCTGGAGCTGCAAACTCCTTTCCTGCTCAGTGACCACATCTGTCCCCACATCTGTCCCTGTTTTAGTCCAGCTGGCTGGGAACCGATGTGGGTGAGGCGGAAGTCTGCAGCACACGGGCGCCCTCTGCTGGCTGCAGTGGGTGCAAAGGCTTGAGCTGAACCTGGAGGACAGGTCTTCATGCAGACTTGGGCCAAGGTGGGCTGATGTTTGCAGCAGAGTATAGGATACCAGCGGTGTATGAGCCAGGCACAGAGAGGTTAGTGAACTGCCTGAAGTCACACAGTAGAGTCCAGCCTTGAGGCTTACAGTGGAGAACTGGTACAGTCCCTCCTCACACCCTCAACAATGTGTACCCCGCCTCTGTTCCATTCACAGTCAGTAGCATTTATGGAGTTGGGCTGGCCTTGCTGCTCACAGCTGACGCTCAGTAGGACAGGAGGGGCAAACAATAGGAGTAAATATGTCCCTATCAGGTGTGATAGAGCTTGAACGTGTCAGCTTCAGCCACACGCCCACCCTGACGTGATTTTTTTTTTTTTTTAACACATTTGAGATAGGCTTTTCCCGTCATTGCCACACCTCAGCCAACTAAGGGTCACTATCCCTGACTTGACGGTAGGTGACATCACTGTCCTCCTTACCTAATGCCTCTGGTACTCAGAAGCAGTGCCCCAAGATAAAGCTAGTCCCCAGTGGGGATGGTCCGGCTGTGTCTGCCCAGGATCTGGTGGGAAGCTGAGCTACGAGAGACCCTCGCTCACAAAAAGCGTAAGTGTAAACCGGAGGTCACATGATCAGGACATACTAACGTGTGAAACGTCAGAATGAAACTCACTACTATTGCATATGCAATTTAAAAAGGAAAAAAAAAAAGATGACCTTAAAGTGACCCCCGCCACACACCTCTTCTGTTTACTGACACTTCTAGTTTCTCATGACTGACAGCAGCTGTGGGGAACAGGTGGATGGTGTCATCAGCTTCCTGCCCAGCCACTCAGGAACACAAATGCCAGCACCCTGGCTCCTGGGGCCATAGTGTGTTCCTCAAAGAGCTCCTAGAACCGTGGCTCCCTAAAAGCCAAAGGAAACACATTAAGCATCGTGGGAGGAGCCAGGCAGTGGCAGGTGCCCCGTGCAGACTACAGGCATGACCACTGTTGCCCATGCACCTGTAGGCTAACAGACCTGTGCTTTCTAGGAGATGGCATGTAAAATTTACTTCCACAGAAAACACTGGTGTTGAAAGAGACCTTCATGCCTATGTGTGCATGGTGGTCTCTCAGTGACAGCTGGCAGCGGCAGCTATAAGACTGGCTCTAGGATCGCCATCTCCCAAGCCATTGCAGCTGCTGGACATCAAGGGACCCATGTGGATCCCACAGTGCAAGAGCCAGGTCCTGTGGGCTCATCGGGGTCACCTCTCAAAGGAGGATGTGCTGTCTGCAAGCTCTACTGAGTGGAGACCCCAGCCTGGAGCCCCAAGTGACCTGGCAGTGACCTAACAAGCCCAGGCCAGAAGGGACCTGTTGGCAGGCACCAAGAACCTGGGGTCTGGCAGGGCCTTCTGGAGGGCAGCCTGTTGGGGCCATGTGCCAGAGGGAATGTCTGCCCCAGCTGTAGGCTGGTCCGTGTATCTACAGGATGAAGTTCAGCTCCTGAGTCAAGACAGTCAGACCTGCTCTCACCCCTTGTATGGTAGGCAGCTGCCACTCTATCAGATCAAAATTCTCGTTTGCAACATCACAGCCATGACACATCTGTCTAATTTTAGGATAGGGAGTCCAGCCAGTGCAGGCTCTTCCCAGTGAGCCAGCAGCTGGAGTGCCCCAAGGTGACTTAAGCAAGGGGAAACCAATTTTAATTTTTACCCAAGTACCTACGCCACACCCATTTTGCTGTGATCTGCTAGATTTAACCAGTCACTCACTGGGGCATGTGAGGCTCACCAAAGGGGACAGATTTCCCTGGAGTCCTGAACTGACCCTCCTGCATCACCCCTAAGGAAGAGGGCTACAGGTGTGTACAACCACAACCAGCCCTCTGTTGTTCCCAGGGTCTCTCTAGGTCAAACTCCCCACGTGAAGAGCCTTTAACAGCCCTCTCTTGGCTTGTAGTGGAGCGCAGCCTTTTATCCCAGCACCTAGGAGCAGAGGCAGGTGGATTGGAGAGTTGGAGGCCAGCCTGCTCTACAGAGTGAGTTCCAGAATAGCCTGGGTTATGTAATAGCAAGACCCTGCCTCACCGTGCCTGACTTTGCATCTCACCAAGCATCAAGAGGTCTGTCCCTCATGCACGGTGAGGGAAGAGCCTAAACTTGGCTGGAGAACTCTGAATGTTTTCGTAAGAGGTAAAGCGCTGGTTTCAGCCATCAGGCAGTTCCCCACTGAATATGCCTGGTGAAGAAGGGCACAGCCTGCTCTGTATCAAAGCATACTTGTTTATTACAGGAGACTCAGACGATGACAGAACGCTGCTTATGGACAGTCAAGCTTGACTTACAGGGTGCCTACCTGAGAGCTAGTTTGCCCCAGAGAGATCAAAGGCCCCACCAGCACTAGACCTCATAGCTGCTGCTTCAGAAGGTGGAGCCACACACGTGCTTAAAATAAAACCACGGAGCTCTGCAACACAACGGATTGCCTTTATTTCAGTATGCATCCACGTTTCAACATTTAGTGGTCCTGAACAGAGTGGGGAGCGTGGCAGTGAGCCAGGAGGCCAGGCCCACGGATCTGCAGATGATCTGCAAATGTGGGGACACAGAGCTCCTCCCGGCCCCTGCAGAGGGTCTGAGGAGCAACACTGAAACCTGAGTC
>NC_034592.1:149889437-149920350 GCF_900095145.1 Mus pahari
AAATGAAGACTTGGGTTGGATGGGGAGGGGAGGCCGGGGCCTTGGTGACTAATTGCTGTAACACTGTCCTTCTGGTGGCTGTGGCAGCTTCATGTTCTCTTTTGACATCATCAGGCGCCGCAGTTCCTGCAGGATGACTTTGATGCTGTGGGAGTTCTGCCACTTTGCCAGCACTGCCGTGGCTCTTGGATCCACCTGCGCAGAGGCAAATGCGCACATTACTGTAGACTCGGCAGCAAAACCTTCCCGCCCTCCCTGGGGCTGATATGCCCAGCCCACATGGCCCAACAAACCCACGGGCTGGGCCAAGCTGCCCTCCTGCAGACAGTCTTGCCTCCCTTTTCTGGGTCCTGGCATGAAGAAAAAACTGGCAGAGCCTGAAGCACATGGGGAGACTTAACTTGGCCAAACTGGGTCCATCCTGACCAACCAGCACCTGGTGCCCATGCCCTGTCCTTTCTCCAATGTGTACCCTGGGTGGGGCAGACAAAGACACGAGGGGTAGGTAGCAAGAGCAGCCATGGCACCCAGGTCTCTCAGGTTACCAAGGGGTTGGTGGCTCCAACACAGTAACACATAGGACAAGTGGCAGGAACGCTCATTTCTACTTCTCTGGCCCATCTTCTGAAGACTCCAAGGACAGGACAGGCATAGTGCCTCCAAGTCTCTAGCAAGCAAGACACAAATTGGGGATTTACAGCCGAGGTGTGGCCAGCCTGTGTAAGGCCTGAGCTCTATGGAGGGCTGCAGTTGTAGACAGTGCTGCAACCCTGACCTCTCAAGGCCAGGCCTTCAAGGCCATGGACTAAGCTAATGCAGGGGCTCAAACAGAGGGCTGCCATGGGTGGAGGCAGCGGGGCTGCACAAGCAAACAGTATTAAAAATATCCCGTGTGCAGGGCCAGGACACAGGAGGTAAAGATGTGGGGACAGTTCTGCCTCCGCCTCAATTTCCCAACTCTACCTCATGGTGCCATTGACACTGAACACTCTTATCGCAGTGACAGCCAACGCAAGGCTCCTGCAGTGACAAGCCACAATGGAGCGGCCCTGCCCAATATTGCAGACACAGTGCACTGTGATAACCTACAGGCGGGCAGTGAGGACTTACCACTCCATTCGAACTGCTCACGCCACTCATATTGACTCTTGTTACGAATCTCACAGACGGGGGAGCCTCTGGGTACTTGGGCCCACACTCTATCTTAAGGCTGTATATCCGGTTTTCATAGATTGTCTGGAAAAAAGGAGTAGAGATGAGTTACAAGTTAAAAGACCTAAGAGAGGTACAACGTCCAACCCCTTGGAGACAGCGTTGCGCCAGACCACCTGCCAGAGGTGCCTCAGAGAAGAAAGCCCAGGGCAGACACGGGAGGAAACTAGGGTTAAGTGTCAATGAGTCCGACCTGAGGCCACTTCTGTAGTATATACCATCTGCCCTCAGAGCCTTCTTTCTCTTATGTAGTTATGGTGACCTGAAACACCACCAGCATCAAGTGAGTGAAGCAGGAGGCCAGGCAGCTGAGACTCCAGACCATCAGGGACAGCATCAAGTCTGAAATGTCAACTGTGTCTGGGCGTGATGGTACACAGCTATAACCCCAAGAGCTCAAGATCATCCACAGGAACACAGTGATCTTAGGAGTCTGGGCTATGGATGTCACTATTGCAAATAAATGAAAACGCCAAATGTTGAGGGCTGTGGGCATGGCTCAGAGGGTAAGGGGTCATGCAAGCTTGTCAAGGCAGAAGGAGGAAAAGACTACAAAAGGTGTCTGCTGACCTCTACCCACAGTCACAAAGCCAACCATCTTTTCACTGAGACACATAGGAAGCTGGGCATGGTGGCGCACGCCTTTAATCCCAGCACTTGGGAGGCAGAGGCAGGAGGATTTCTGAGTTTGAGGCCAGTCTGGTCTACAGAGTAACTTCCAGGACAGCTAGGGCTACACAGAGAAACCCTGTCTTGAAAAACAAAAACAAAAACCCAAAAAAAACCCAACCAAACAAACAAACAAAACAAAAGAGAGACACAGAGGAAAGCCGAAGGCCTGCATCAGCACCTGAAATGTTCAACAGTAAATTGTGCCTGGCCCCAGCCCAATCATGTGTAGAACACCCACCCCAAATGGAAACACCACACAGCCCTGAATACCTGGCTCAAACAGCAAGTACCCCACTCTGTGACTGTGCTTAAAAACAACCCTGCAGAGACCTTCCACATGGGACCTGTGCCCTGGACCAGGGGCCACTCTTCTTTGTCAGGCAGGCGGCAGCACCCTCTCCTTAGGAGTCTGTTACACAAAGCAGTTGCTCCTATGCACACAGCGACACCTACTGGTCTCAGGGTCTTTTTTAAAACCCTTGAACACAGCCTAAACATCCCCTTATCAGGTTCAGGTCATCCAGAGCACACCTATGCAAACCATCTCATGCCAAGATAAGCCCAAAGACGTTCTTCCCGCACGCACGCAGGCACGCACGTCCCCCTTCCCTGCCCCCGAGAGTGCTGCCACCCATCGTCTATCCAGCACACTCAGCAGAACTCGGCTATAGGGTCTGGGGGTCTGGGTGGAGAAATGCTGCTCAAAGCTTGTGGGTTCACATCTGCCGAGGTCTCCCAAGAAGCCAAGGCAAGGCTGCCAAAGTTCACTGTTCCAGGTAAGAGCTCTAAAGTGAGGCCCTACAAACTTAACAAAGTAACTAACAAGGGAGGGAGGGAGGGGGGGAGCAGCTGAGAGCACTGGCTGTTCTTGTGGAAGCCCACAGTTCGGTTCCAGTGCCCACAAGGCAGTTCTAAGCCACCTATAACCCCAGTTCCAGGAGATGGACAGCAGGCACGTATATGGTACACAAACAATGCATGCAAACAAAATGTCATCTACGTAAAAGACTGGCCCTATCTCAGGAAGCCAGCACTGGGGTGTGGCTCGAGGGCAGAGCATGTGCTGAGTGTACACAGGAGGCTAGGTTCCCTCCCCATCACAGCAGAATACCCCAAACCAACACACCTACATGCCTCATTCACATGCAGCGCTGGGACTTCCTCTGCATGCCCGCCCAGCACGAGTACAGATTCCTATCTCTCAGTGCAGCACCTGGAAGGCAGCAGGCTCACAGCAAGACAAGGTCAGCCTGGGCTACTGCCTGAGATGAGGCCAGCCTGGGCTACTGCCTGAGACAGCTGCATAGAGCGCCTCACGCCAGTCTCCCGCTCGTGGAGGAGGCAGGGTCTCTGTGTAACCAGGATGGTCTGGAACCTTCTTTTTTGCATCACCACAAGTGCTGGATCGCACAGCACATCCCTTTTTCTGGGAATACAGAATTATTTTATACAGTACTTTTGAGCAATATGTTAAAAAAGCAAAAACAAGACACACAAACAAACCAAAAGCAAAAACCAGAGGAAGAAAATGAACAAACTTCAAACTTATGCAGTAAATCTTTAGTGGGGCTGCAGGATCACTGTGCACCTTACATTTAAAAGTAGGCACACAGCGACTCACACTTTTAACCCTAGCATTCAGGAGGCAGAGGCAGGGGGATTGTCATGAGACCCTGTCTCAAAAAAACAAACAGGGCTGGTGAGATGGCTCAGTGGGTAAGAGCACCCGACTGCTCTTCTCAGGTCCAGAGTTCAAATCCCAGCAACCACATGGTGGCTCACAACCATCCATAAGGAGATCTGATGCCCTCTTCTGGAGTGTCTGAAGACAGCTACAGTGTACTTACATATAATAAATAAATAAATTTAAAAACAAACAAACAAACAAAAACAAACCCTAAACAGCCAGGCAGTGGGGCTAGAGAGATGGCTCAGTGGCTAAGAACACTGACTGCTCTTCCAAAGGTCCTGAGTTCAAATCCCAGCAACCACATGATGGTTCACAACCATCCGTAATGAGATCTGATGCCCTCTTCTGGTGTGTCTGAAGACAGCTACAGTGTACTTCTTTATAATAATAAATAAATCTTAAAAAACAAAATAAAACCAAAAACAAAAAACAACCAAACAAACAAAAAACCAGCCAGGCAGTGGTGGCTCACCCCTTTAATCTCAGCACTCAGGAGGCAGAGGCAGGTCAATCTCTTGACTTTGAGGCTAGCCTGGTCTACAGTTGAATTCTGTACATACAGAGACCTTGTCTTTTAAAAAAAAAAAAAAATACATACACACAAAAATCTAGCAAAACTCAATTGGAACTCTGGGCCCAGTGGTACAGGCCAGTGACTGCGGCTCAGCTGGCTGATGTAAGATATCCAAGTTCAAGCCCTGCCAGGGCTATAAAGAGCTCAAGGTCAAGTGCCTAGTGTGTGGCTCAGCTATACAGCGCCTGCCTGGCTTGGGCTTCTTTTCCTGGGATCCACAGGGTGGGAAGGAGAGCAGACGCTTCAGTGTTCTGACTTCCACAGGCACACTATAATACGTGCACACACATTATATGTGTGTATACACATATGAACACATAAATGTGAGCACTTTACTTAAGTGTGTCAGTTTGATTGTGCATACGTGTCCACAGAGGCCAGAAGAGGCCCTGGAGCTGCTGTAACCTCAGAGAGTGGTGGGCAGCAGGGATGCTGGGGACGGAGCTCTGGCCGTCTGGAGCAGCAAGCCCCTAACCACTGAGCCACCTCCCCAGCCTCTAAATAAAGGAACGTGTGTGTGTGTGTGTGTGTGTGTGTGTGTGTGTGTGTGTGTGTGTATATAAAAACCATGTTGCTAACACACACACCGCAGGGTCTCAGCACTTGGGAGGAAGAAGGTGGGCAAATCTCTGCCAGCCCCAGCCTTGCAAGGACTAAGTTAAGAGCCTATCTTAAATGTCAGGCTGGAGAGATGTCTCAGCAGGTAAGAGCACTGAGGGCTCTTCTGAAGGTCCTGAGTTCAAATCCCAGCAACCACATGGTGGCTCACAACCACCCGTAATGAGATCTGCTGCCCTCTTCTGGTGTGTCTGAAGACAGCTACAGTGTACTTAGTATAATAATAAATAAATCTTTGAGCAGGGACCGAGCAAGCCAATCGGAGCGAGCAGAGGTCCTAAATACAACTCCCAACAACCACATGAAGGCTCACAACCATCTATCTGTACAGCTACAGCGTACTCATACATAAAAATAAATAAATCTTTAAAAAAAAAATTATGTCAGAGCAAGGTGGAAGTGGAAGCAGAAAGTTCAGAAGTTCAAGACCAGCCTATAGTACTTAAGACCCCAAGTTAAAAAACAAAAACAAACAAAAAAAACCAAGTAGGTTTTTAGTTTCAGAGCACATGCCTTATGAGCCAACCATAAAGCAGAACAATCATGAAGAACCTAGAAGTAGCTGATTTTATGAGTTTGTTTTTTACCTCAGAGAACTAAGTTAATCAAAACCATAGGGATACCAGGGTGACCCCTGAGGCGAGTAACCTCTGCTTTGGGAGGCTGAGGCAGAATCGCTGTTCCAGGCCAATCGGGCCTGCCGTGAGACTCTAAAATGTCTCATAGAGCAAAACGACGATAAAGGTATAGGTTTGGAAAAAACAGAGGAGCTGCAGAGATGGCTCAGCGGTTAAGAGCACTGACTGTTTTTCCAGAGGTCCTGAGTTCAGATCCCAGAAACCACATGGTGGCTCACAACCATCTGTTAATGGGATCTGATGCCCTCTTCTGGTGTCTGAAGACAGCTACAGTTTACTCACATTAAATAAACATGTAAAAAGAAAAAAAGAACAACAGGACAGAGCCAATGACAGGGGACACCACTTTGCACACACACTGCCAGCAAAGCCCAAGCTCTTGAAAATGCCCAACAGTTACCACCTCATCTGGCACAGCCAGTCCTGGTCCATTCCGTACAGAACCGAGGACTGATCCACACAGACCCTCCACCATCTCCACCATCGCCAGCGTCAGTCCCAATGCCTACAGCCAGCAGCTCCACAGCGGCTCTACTGAAGGACGCTCAGGGTGGGTCCTGGGACGACATTGCCACCAACAGTTCTTTAGTGTGATGAAAAATGATCCGGTAAGTGACAGATACTGTGGTGGCCCTGCTAGCCGGATGGCACTCAATCACATGCTCACTCACACTCTCACCCACATTCACTCACACTCTCACATTCACTCACACATGCTCTCTCTCACCCACACGCTCACTCAATGCTCTCACACACTCACTCACATGTTCACTCACACTCTCACACACACTCATCCACATTTACTCACTCTCACACACTCACCCACACGTTCTCACATACTCACTCATACTCTCACATGCTCATTCTCCCACACTCATTCACACGTTCACTCACACTCACCCACACTCAGTCACACTCACACGCTCATACTCTCTTACACGCTCACTCACTCACCCACATTCACTCACACTCTCACATATTCACTCACATACTCACTCACAGTGGTGCATCGATCACTGAGCCAACCTGTGTTGGGCTACAGAGCATGAAGAAGAGGGCAGGCTTGTGGAGCACCAGCTCTCAACCCTGCCCTGCCTGTGGGAGCACATGCTCACTTGCTCACCAGACTCCTCTGTAGGTACTGCATCAGATGGACGGGAGAGTCAAATACTAACCCTGCTGGATTACACACTGCCTCAGTGCTTCAGGGGCAGAATCTGAGGCCAGCCTGTGCTACATTATCAAACTATACCTCAAAAATCAACATTTGGGGAGCACAGACTTAGCTGTCCTTGCGGAGGACCCGGTTGGTGCCCAGCACCCGTCAGAAGATCATGGGTTCCCATGAGCGCAGCTTCAGGGAAATCAAACACCTGGATACCAGCGGATGCAACACAGCAAACGCAAACGGCCAACAGACACAGCCCAGACGGAGCACCTGCCTGCCATGTCCACAGCTCTAGACCCCAGCATTCGGGAGCCTGGGGCAAGAGGATTCCAAGTTTTTGGCCACCCAGGTCTGTAAGGCAAGATCTTCTTAAGTTTCTGGAAACAGGGTTTCCCTGCGTAGACCTCGCTGTCCTGGAACTCTCTCTGTAGACCAGGCTAGCTTCAAATTCACAGAGATCTACCTTTCCCTGCCTCTTAAGCACTGGGGTTAAAGGCATGTTCCATCCATGCCCAGCTTCCTCTTCTGTTTTTGAGACAGGATCTGGATATGTTGTCCAGGCTACCCTCCATTCAACAGTGATCCTCCTGCCTCAACCTCCCAAGAGCTGGGATTAGGTCTGAGCAACCACTTTGTCTTAAATAAAAGACAGGCTGGTCTGCTTGGAGTGTGTTTCAGAGGCATGACGTGCAGTGTGGCAAGCAAACACCTGTGAGGTCCTAAGGTAGATCCTCTCCATTGGGCTGCACTGCAAGCCTGTACAATAGACACGTGGAAAGTATCTAGTGTCTAGCAGCTCAGTGAGCCCCACTCCCCTTTAGAAAAGGGTAAAACCTAGTTCAGGACAATCTAAACATTTTTGTTACAGAAAGGGTCTTTGTATGTAGTCCAAGATGCCTTGAGCTTGCAGTAATCCTCCTGCCTCACCTTCTGAGTTTATAGTTGTGTGCTGTAGAATACCTAGCCTGAACATTTTGGCAGAACATTTTCAACAGTATTTACAAGCTGTTTTAGATTTCTGTCTGTCTGTCCTTTTGCTTTGCTCACGTGTATGTGTGTGTGTGTGTGTGTGTGTGTGTGTGTGTGTGTGTGTCTCATGTGTGACAGTTGTGAGCCTTCATATGGGTGGGTGCTAGGAACGGAACCTCAGTCCTCTGCAAGAATAACAAGTGCTCTTAACCACTGAGCCATCTTCAGCCCATCTGTCTCTTTTGAGACAGTGTCTCAAGGATACATACTGGCCCAAAATTCCCTGTGTGGCAAAAGATCACCGTGAGTGACTGGTCCGTCCTTCTGCCTCCACACTGCACGCTGGGATGTGGGCAGCTATGGCCATAGCAAGCTCTTGTTTAGCTCTCACAGAGCCTCTCAACATCCAACAGAGCTGATGGCTTGGTGCTGCACAAGGTCCACACCTTCTGCACCCGCCTGACCCTGAGTCACACACAGGTGCTCTGAGAACATCTCCCTCGAGGCTGGATCCTCTGAGGAAAGAGAGGATCTGCAGAGCCATCTACCTGTAGGTCCTGAGACTCAGCACACTGCTGTCGCAGGGAGGAGGAAATGGGGAACGTATACATTAACTCTTGCACCCGGCATCAGAGTTGCAAAGATGACTTAGGAAGCAGGAGTGAAGTGCAAGTGCTCAATGACCCTCAAAGGTGACCTTCAAATGTCTGAATGCTAATGAGCAGGAGGTAGGTGTCTGCCCTCTTAGTTCCACTGTGCCTTGCTGTTGCTGAAAAGGAAGGAAGCTGTCACCTTAGGCACAGCACACTAGACAGGTCTAGCTGCACTCAGGCTCATCTCTAGGAGTGTCCCTTTTAGGATCTTTCCTTCTTCCTGTATTCTCTCCTGTACCTAGTAGTAAACTCCCTAGCACTTTAGTGCTGACCAATGAATACTCAATTTGTCAGGAGTGTGTCAGTGACCAGTGGGCAGGAAGGAGAACAGGCTTGGCAAACAGACCCAGTTCTGTGACCCTGGGCAGGTGACTTCACCCTGGGTCAGCTTCCCCACTTGTGACCTGGAATGTGGTTACACAGGAGGATGAAACGACGACCTTGTGGGCACTGGGTAACAATTCTTGGAGGGCTAACCATGTACCCTCAAACACACAGTGGCTGGGACCTCACAAAGCAGAGTTCTTGTAGGCTTGCGTGCCCCCCTTTTTTGGCCCTGGGTTTAAATACCTTTGGACCCAGCCGAGCTGGGAAGGTAGCTGCTGTCCAAGTGCTCATTTTGTCTTGAACTCAGCTGGGGGACGGCAGCTCAAAGACCACAGTCTACACTGTCATGTAAATCACACTACTGTCTACACAGGATTCCATTACCAAAGAGGATTAAAGCGCATCAGAAGGGCTCAAATGTATAAATTGAAATTGGTCAGAGAAAAAAACAGCACACTTTAGCAAACACCACTGGTGAGTGTCTGCCAATAAGGCTACCACTGCTTTAAGGAAAGGCACAGTGAGCTCAACACGATGACAGTGACGGCGGAGCTTGGTGCTTACTCGTGGAGGCCCAATTATCATGCCTGTCCATCTTGTAAGTGTCATGTCCTCGTCGTCCTCCAGGCCCCAGCTAACTGTGCCGTCACCTACACCTTTCTGTCCTTCTTCCAGCTCTTCCAACAGTCGGAAATTCCGAGGGACTTTTACTCCTAAAACAAACGGAAAGAAATATAAGATTCTAGCAAATCCAGGCAGAGCTGTACGCCTAGACAGCGCAGTGAGGAGCTGCTCATCACCAGTGTGCGCTGAGGACGACGGGATGTACACAGCTGGCAATGGCTGCCTCACACACTGAGCCCTGGGGAGCCCACCCCAGCCCCTCCAGTGCCCAGTCTAGCTGCTGCTCCCGTTAATCTGAGCACTGGCTGAGGAATGCCAACTGCAGCCTGGGACACGGCACTTCCTCTCACGCAATCGTGGTATGGCACACTCTGGAGGCTGCAGAGACTTGGGGATTGCTCCTGGCTGGGATGGCCTTAGAGACACAGCGTTGTATCTCATGAAATGCTGTCCCCACAAGTAGCTCTCAGCCAGAAGTGCCGAGAGGAGGCTTTTCCACTCCGTAAGCCTTGGCCACTCTGGTTTATTTTTTAGCCACAAAGCCCAGCAAGCTGCCCATGAGGGTAACACAGACACTGCTACATCCACGCCAGGCGCCTGAGCCACCTCAATGTCACAGTATCTTGCACAGAGCTCAGGTTTAGGGACTCCATGCCAGCAGTGGCACTGGAAGGCTCGCTCCTGGTCTCCCCTGCAACTTTTCCTGAGAAAAACCGTAGGATCTACACAGGCCACTAGCTCATCTAGTCCGACTCCAGGACTCACTCCACAGCACAGTGAGGATAGGACCCTATCCTGGAATGTCTTGGGCTTCCTGATGTGCAGGGCACATAGCTTACCTATGCCATCATGGCAGCCATGCCCATGCACTGGGAGACAGGCAGGGAGCAGCACCTGTATTCCCTGAACCTCCACCCAGAAGAGTAATGGGATAAACGTAAGTACATGAACTGTGTAGGATAGGGGGTAATGGGTCTCAGCTGAGGGCCTGCTCAGGGGACAGGAGGTCTCCAGGTCTGACATTTCTTAGTGCCAAGACAGTGTGCAGATGCCCACCCAGCAGAGGAACTGGGAAACACAGGGCATCAGAAAAGGCCTCTGACAGCACAGAGGACCACGAGAGACCAGTGAGTTCTCAAAGTGACCCCAGGTGTTGAGGGATGTTGAAAAGGACCGGTGGCCATGTGGCAGGCAAGGAGTGCATGGTGTCGGGCTCTGGCCCTAGCAGAAAGCATCCTGCCTGTGGCCTGTGGCCTGTGAGAAAGGGTCAACTCTAGCACCTCAGGCTCGGTGTGAACATCTGGGACACATCTGCTCACGCAACATGAGTGACTTGAGCAGCGGAGCGCTTCAACCTCCAGTGCCACAGCTCCTGTTATGACTGACTCCCTGGGGGCTGAAGAGACGGCTCAGCAATTAAGAGCGCTGGCTGCTCTTCCAGAGGACTCGGTTGGCTTCAACTGCCAGTGCCCACATGGCAGCTCACAACTCTGTGACTCCAGTTCCAGGGACCCCGTGCCCTCACACAGATGTACATGCAGGCAAACACTAACGCACATACAATAAAAATAATTTTAAAAAGGAGTGGCTCTCTGGACTAGAAAGCAGCACAGGGTCCCATCAGCTGAAAGGCCCAGTCTCACCTTCCCCTCCCCTCCCCTCTCCTTCTCCTCCTCCTCAAGCAGCAGCAACAGCAGCAACTTCACTACCGCTGGGGTTCAGCTCAGTGGCAGAGCACATGCCTGGCAGACACCTGCCCTAGCTTCTATTTCCAGCACCACAGAATTTATTTAGAACAAATAACATCATCCTAACACCATTTACAGTAATGGTAAAGCTTCTTTAAAAAAAATTGTGTTGGAAGCTGGGAGTGATGGCACTTGCTTTTTGTTTGGTTGGTTTTTTTCAAGACAGGGTTTCTCTGTGTAACCCTGGCTGTCCTGGAACTCACTCTGTAGACCAGGCTGGCCTCGAACTCAGAAACTGCCTGTCTCTGCCTCCCAAGTGCTGGGATTAAAGGCGTGTGCCACCACGCCCGGCTTCGGTCCTCAGTCTTTCAAGGCCTCACCACCACCCGAGCCACCCCCAAGACAAGCTCAAGCAAAAGAGCCACGTGACTGAAAACACTAAATAATAGCAAATGTGGTCATTGGCGGAAAAAAGAACAGCAAAACATAAAGCACACTCGACTCACTGGCTCAGAATCACTAGCATCTGTCACGCCTTGGAGAGCCAGCTGCACTGTTTGGCCAGAGGAGGTGACGTCCTTCAGTAAACACGAGGTTCAGACATCACAGGCAAAAGGCAAACAACACAATTACTTTACTCAGAGTTAAATAAAAAATGAGAGGGAGGACTGGGAGATAGCTCAATGCCAAGAGCACCTGCTCTGCAAACATGAGGATCTGAGTTCAAATCCCACACAGCCATGTAGAAAACAGGGTTAGGAGCACGTGCCTACACACCCACAAGCCAGCACTTGACAGTCTGGGAGCTGCTGGTTCAGTGGGGGCTGTGCCTCAAGGCAGCAAGGAGAAACCATTCCATGCTGTGGTTCCATGTGTCCTGCGCCAGTGTGTATGCTGACACATGCACATGCTTGCACGCCACACACAAGAGTTAACCCTAATTCCTATTAGAGGGAGTCTCACGATGTTGGCCCAGGATGACCTCCATTTGCCTCTGTTTCCCAAGTGCTGGGAATGACCCAGGAGGTAGAGGCAGGGATCTCTGCTGAGAATCAAGGCTAATGATTCCCTCTTTCCTTCTGGCTTTATTAACCAGACCTGTCATCTTCTTGCTTCAGCCATGTGTATGTGTGTGTGTACAGCCCACTCCACCAAGCTATTGCCCAGCCTTGGCACTTCCTGTTCTTTATAGAAGACTTCCTTCAGCCGTAGACAGACTCCATCTTTTGTGGGGACTCATTTCTATGACACTTGACATCAGTAATCTGCTGTTTTCCCTGTCAGGCTGGGGACAGTGAGCTAGTGCAGCATAGAGAGGCACCTGCCACCAAGGCTGGCAGCACGAGCTCTCTCCCTGGAAGCGCATGATGGAAGGAGGGAACTGACTTGCATACACTTTCCTCTGACCTCCACATGAGGGCACGTGTGCCCACACACACAAGCACACCAACAGCACTTAGTATTTTTCCCCCAGACTGGTGGTGGTGACTGGGTGTCAGAGGGAAAGGGCGGGGAGAGAAGGGACAGGAAAGGGAGGGGGAGGATGGATACTGAAGCCAGGGTGCATGAGCCCACTGAGCGCTTTCCTTCCCTCACCCTGCCCCAGCAGAGGTCACAATACTCTTAACCTCTGCAGAAGGAGTGAGCCTGGAAAGCTGTGGTGATGTGTGGCGCATGGCCACCATGGTGAAGCACCTCTCCTGACACACAGCCCCACAGGCTGTCCCCACATGTTGCACCCCAGTTCCTGGCCAGATGTCAAGGCCAGTTCCATGCTCCTGCCTCCAAACTCACCCTGGCCTGTTAGCCCGTCCCTTCAGCTCTTGACCCCACTGCAAGTGCTTCCATCGAGTTCTATCTCACACTAAGCCGACTCAATGTCCGTGCAAAGCCATTCCTCCCAGACACCCACCAACAGGCCTCAGGCACCCAGAACACTTCCAACAGAACCTGCTGCACTCATCCCCAAATAGCACAATCACTCCTAATCTTGGGATGTGGCACCAACACTTCTGGCTCCATCTCAGTCAGCAATCTTCCCTTGCATCTCTATGAGGTTGGTTTTCTTGCCCCAACCACCATCTCGCTAGTGACTTCTGGGGACGCTGCCACCTCTGCCTCTTGCTCTGCTTGACTCCCCTGCCTGTTCTCCAAGGACCAGCCTTTCTGTGTCATCAGGATGCCATCGTTTCCCTGTAGAGCACCACCAGTTTCTCAGCACAGCCAAGCCAGGCTTGCTCCATGGAGCCTTCATCCCAGGCGGCCAGCACCATGGCAGACGTCCTTCAGGATTCTGGGGAAGGCTCGGCTTCCTTCAGCTTTTGTGTTCACGGTCCTCTCGCCCAGGGCATCAGCGGCTGGCAAGTCTCCAGCTTCTTCCTCCTCAGCCTACACTCCTCCTCCTGCCTTTGGCTCAGCTCCAGCAAGCAGACCCGATCCTGACCACACGTGTCTAGCCTCGCACACTGCCTTCTCCAGCAGGTACCTGGTGTGTGCTGGTAAACCCCGTCACACAAGATTCTGACAGATTCCTGAAAACATACCCAGGAAACACTCCACTAAAAGGGAGCCTAATTATTATTATATTATTGGGGTGTGTGTGTGTGTGAACACTGAGTCTCATATAGCCCAGGCTGGCTGTGAGCTAGCTATATAACCAAGGATGCCCTCAGTACACAGGCCTCTACTCCCAAGTCCTAACGTTATAGGCGTGCCCACCTAGTTTGGTTTGAGAATCTTATCAAAATGCTTAGTGAGGATTTTAAAATTTAAGCAGAATTCCACATGACATACAAACAGAATGAGCAAGACTCGTCAGTCCTGACTGCAGAGGCCAGCAGGGCTCTGGAGCGGTGCACCTTGACCAAGCAGTCCTGCCCACACACAGATGCTTTCTCTTTCTGTTTCCTGCCTGTTTCCTACGATCTCACTTCTTTCAGACAGAGCTATGACTCATTCAACCTGTCTTCAGCACACACACACATAACTGACCCGCTGTCTGGCACACCATGGTGGCTTCCTGGATGGATAGCAGAATATTCTGGCCATACTTCAAGCCCTACCTTGACTAGGACCAAAACACTGGACATCATCAGATGACAACTGAGGTTATCTGACTGTTTAAAGTTATTGTGTGTGGAGGTCAGAGGACAACCTTGAGAGCACAATTCTCTCTTTCCTTCTACACTAGTCTGGGGTCAAACCCACTTCCCCAGGTTTACCCAGCAGATGTCTGCATCGGGAGCCACCTCCCTGCCCAAGTTCAGGGCTTTGTCTTTCAGTTACATTTTCTTATTTTGTGTGCACCATGATGCACTTGAGGTCAGAAGACAACGGCCAGGAGTCGGCTCTCTTCCAGCGCCACGTAGATGGTAGGGACTGGACTCAGGTCACCAGGTAGGCCAGACTGGAGGAGACTCCATCCACTCAGTCATCTGAGGTGTGGGATTTTTTTGGTTTTGGATGTAAAATTCGGTAGCTTTTACAATGACTACGTTTTACTTACTTTGTGTGCATGAGTTTGAAGTGCTGGTGCCACAGCAGGCCCGTGGCCCTCAGGATGTCAATTCTGGCATGAGGCCCCTCCCCAGCAATCCATTCCCAGTCTCCAGCCGTATTTTAACCTTTGAGACAGGTGGGAACTTGCTATATATATATATATCAAGCTGGCTTTGACCTCTGCTGCTGCTGTCCTGGTTCTGGGACTAAAGGTATATGCCAGCAACCTGGCACCTGGCTCAGCTTTTTAACATTTTTTTTCCTTCTCTTTTTTTTCCAAGACAGGGTTTCTCTGTGTAGCTCTGGCTGTCCTGGAACTCTCTCTGTAGACCAGGCTGGCCTCGAACTCAGAAATCCACCTGCCTCTGCCTCCCGAGTGCTAGGATTAAAGGCATTTGCCACCACATCCGGCTATTATTTTAGTTTTTTTAAGACAGTCTCTGTGCAGCTTTGGTTGTCCTGGAACTCACTGTGTAGACCAGGCTGGCCTCAAACTCAGAAATCCACCTGCCTCTGCCTCCAGACTGCTGGGATTAGAAGTGTGCGCTGCCACGGTTGGTTCCAACAGTCCTTCCCCATTAAAAAAAAGAAGTAGGAATCTGAGGGAAACTTAATGTTGGAGGGAGGGGGTAACCACTATATTAGGTCCCAAGGCTTGGCACATACCAGGCAAATCCCCTACCACTAAACTTCTCTAACACAGTACCTTACTCACCTGTACAGGATGGCCTTGAACTGCCTGCCTCTATACTTGAGCGAGCCTCCAATTTCTGCCCGTCCTGCCTTTGCCTCTCGAGCAGCCAAGCTGTCTGTGGGCCAGAGCCACTTGCTTATTCTGTTTATAAAGTAGGGCGAATTGGTTCCTCACCAAACCTCACAAGAGAAAAGCCTCTTTTCTGTGCTGGGCCGGAGCCCAGAGCCTCTCCAAGCAAGCACTCCTCCAGAGGACAGGCCCACCTCTAGCAAGGGGTCCGCAGTGTAGAACTCACGAATGTGCTCTACTGCTGTCCCAAACTTTAGAAACTGTAAGGAAGCTAAAGTAAGCTGCTATCACCGCAGCAGTCACAAAGCACTGAAATCCTCGTGGCCTAAGGCACCTCAGTGCCATGAACCTCAGGGCGTGAGTTCAAACTCCATGGGCTCAAAATTTAGAGGCACTGATGCAGCAAGAAGTGAAATCCAGGGCTGCCACGCCTGATTCCCTGAGCTCCACCCTGAGAAACCCTGCAACAAGAGAGTCACCGCATACAAGTTCTGACCCCAGCCCTAGGATGTGGTACATGCAATCGCACACACACAGACTAAATAAAATGCAGTAAAAAACCAAAAAACAAACAATAAACCCAGAAAACAATAGAAATGCAGCTATCAGTGTGATGGCTCAGAGGGTCAGGGCTCCTCCATCTCTGGTACCAATACAGTAGGAAAGAACCAACACCCAGCGCACCAAGCTGTCCTCTGACCTCCATGCCAAAACACATGCCACGCCCCCCTCCAAAAGCAAGCACCACACAGGCTGACAGTTTCACGAGGTGTCCCAGGGAAACATTGAGCACAGTGATGTGAAGCACGGAGATGACTCTGGGGTGTGCAACCCCAGCCTTCAGGAGGCTGCTGAGAATGAGACCAGCCCAGGCCTCACAGCATGACTCCCGATAGACTGTCAGGCAGGAGGAAGGGGGAGCTGGCTCCCTGTGTAATAAGCATGGGGACAGGAATTCAGAGCCCAGCACCATCAGAAGTCAGATGTAACTGTGTGCCTGTAATCCTAGCACTTGGCAGGTAGAGGCAGGAGGACCAGGAGTTTTCTGTCATCCTCTCCTTTACAAGTCAAGTTAGAGGCACAACCAAGCAAGCAAGCCAGCCAGATGAGCCATGCAGATCTGAGTGCAGGCCACACAAGGCACACAGACCCTGTCTCAAAAACAAAATAAAATCCATGTGGTGGCACCTGAGAGGCAGAGACAGGTGAGTCTGAGCTGGAGGTCAGCTAGAACTGCACAGTAAGACCCTGACTAAAAATGGGAGCTCAGTTATGTAACTGCAGCATTTAAGAGCCTGAAGCAGAGCCGGGTGCGGTGGCACACGCCTTTAATCCCAGCACTCAGGAGGCAGAGGCAGGTGGATTTCTGAGTTCGAGGCCAGCCTGGTCTATAAAGGGAGTTCCAGGACAGCCAGGGCGATACAGAGAAACCCTGTCTTGGAAAAAAACCAAACAAACAACAACAACAAAAAGAGGCTGAGGCAGGAGGATTGCCACAAGTTCCAGGCCAGCCTGAACTAAAGACAAAGAGTAAGACTTTGTCTCAAAAATAATAAACAGCCAGGTCTTCAAAGCGAGTTCCAGGACAGCCAAGGATACATTAAAAAACAAAACAAAACAAAACCAAAAAACCCTGGCTCAAAAAAACCAAACACCAAAATAAATAATCAAAAAATAAAATTACAATACAAACATCTTTGGATGCCGGGCGTGGTAGCACACGTCTGTAATCCCAGCACTCGGGAGGCAGAGGCAGGCGGATTTCTGAGTTCGAGGCCAGCCTGGTCTACAGAGTGAGTTCTAGGACAGCCAGGGCTACACAGAGAAACCCTGTCTCAAAAAAACAAAAAACAAAACAAAACAAAACCAAAAAACCCTGGCTCAAAAAAACCAAACACCAAAATAAATAATCAAAAAATAAAATTACAATACAAACATCTTTGGATGCCGGGCGTGGTAGCACACGTCTGTAATCCCAGCACTCGGGAGGCAGAGGCAGGCGGATTTCTGAGTTCGAGGCCAGCCTGGTCTACAGAGTGAGTTCTAGGACAGCCAGGGCTACACAGAGAAACCCTGTCTCAAAAAAACAAAAAACAAAACAAAACAAACAAACAAAAAACCCAACCAACCAAAAAACATCTTTGGAGAACTGGGGATTAAAAGCAGGGCTCTGGCATCCTGTGCAGGCGCAGCAGAGGGGCCTGGAGCCCAGCTGCCGGTGGAGTACAGCAGCCTGCACTAAGGCTACACAGTGCCACAGCAGCTTCAGACGGCGGCAGGACCTGAGAGGTGCAGCATTACTGAAACAGACAGTAGGCACATGACTTATGCTCATTTCCAGCCAGCCTGAGACGTCCTCCTCTGGGAACTCACAAATGAACAGCTGAGGGTGGCCCAGCAATGTGATGACAACGGGCCTCTCGATGACTATCATAGGCAGAAGTTAGCATGGAAACCTGCTACTCTTTTTTTTTAAGATTTATTTTATGTATATAAATGTGTTGCCTGCTTGTATGTACCGTGTATGTACCGTGTATGTGCTTGGTGCCCTAAGGAGTCAGAAGAGGAAGTTGGATCTCCTGGATCTTGAGTTACAGGCAGTTGTGATGCTAGGAACCCAACCTGGGTCCTCTCCAAGAGCAGCTAGTGCTCTTAACCTAACCACTGAGCCGTTTCTCCAGCCCCCATTCAGCTGTCAATCTTTACAGCTCAGTGTGCCAGGGCTCAGTGACAAAGATTGAGCTGGAAGTCCAGCCCAGGAAGGAGCTACTGCACCCCGTCCCTCCCTTCTGTGGCTGTCCCACTGTGAGCTCCACACCTCTGCATCACCCTGTCAGATACTGTCTCCTCTGCCCCTTCCCAAGAGGTTCAGGAAGAGAGCGCATGCTCAAGCCAGCACCAGCCCATCAAGTGCAAGGCCAGGTCTTGGAGCCAGGCTTAGGGTACACACCTGTACCCCCAGGCTAGACTACAGAGTGAGCTCCTCTCACAAGAAGGCTTGTACACAGATGAGGACAAGGACCCACTTACCCTATGTGTGACACACAGGTCCCAGCTCAGCAGATGCCAACTACTCACAAGGGCACAGAACAACTTCCTCGAGCACAGAACTCACAGGGATGCACAGCCCGGCACTTGGGGCAGGGGCAGGACCGAGTCTGAGGATTGCAGGTCTATGCAGTGAGATTCAGGTAGGCCAGGGTTACAGACAGACCCTCTGGGGGTGGGGTGGGGATCACCTCACTCCACACAGCGCTCTAGGCATTGCCACGGCCTTTCAGGGTTAGCCCGAGGATGCCCAGCTTGTATTCATTCTGCGGTCATCAAACCTTGGCAGTTTCAACTCTCAACAGAGGGAGGGAGGGCGGGCAGAGGTGATTTTGTTATTCTTTTGATGCTGGGAACCAAACCAAGGGCCAGTTTGGCAAATACACTACATAAGCTCCATTCTCAGCCTTTTAATTAAGAGTGATAGGGCAAAGGCCCCGTGAAAACTCACTTGGCAATTCTAAGGATCCTTCTTTGTGTTTATTCATATGTGTGTGTATATGTGAGCACAAGCATGTATCTGTATTACATGAATGTGAGCATGTATCTGTGTGTATGACATGTGAGTGTGAACAGCCAGGTGTGGATGCTGGGAGCAAAGCTCTGGGCCTCTGGAAGAGCAAGTGCTCTTATCCAGTGCACACCTTGCTGAACCCCTCACTTGGCAATTCTCTGGTTTTTCAAGACAGGATTTCCTTTGTAGTCCTGGCTGTCCTGGAACTGTATGTAGACCAGGCTGTCCTGGAACTGTATGTAGACCAGGCCGGCCTGAACTCTGATCTCTGGTATTCAGAGATCCGCCCGCCTCTGACTCCCAAGTGCTGGGATGAAAGGCGTGTGCCACCACTGCCAGACAGGAATTCGATACAATAGTAGGTGTCAGGCAGCACATCCCTGTGACCCCAGCAGATGGAAGCAGTAGGACCAGAGGCATGTCGAAAGGCATCCTCAATTCCACACTGTGTTCAAGAGCAGTCTGGGCTGCATAATATCCTGTCTTATAACATCAAAAACAAAAGAAATCCTACTTGCACTTGCTCACCAAGCTGGCCCCACTGTGGGGCCTGGCTTCTGCTTCTCAGGCCGAGCACATTCAGAAGCAGCTATCCAGAAAGCAAGCCATGGAGGAGAAAAGGCACTTGGTTGTAAGGGACCCGAGATGGCTCACAGTGAGACCTGTGGGAACTGGGGCCTACTACAGGGCCTCAGTTCTCATCTCCCATCCCCAGCTGTCTGGGGAACACACTTGAGTGGAAGGAAAGACCCAATCTCTACCACCCAGATGGTGACATTTCTAGAAGCTGAATGTGTGCATGAGGTCACACCCCTGTGTGTATATTTACAGTGGCACCCTGCCAGGGCTTGTCACTCTGGCACTTGGTATCTGGTTAACTGTCAGCTCTGGGCAGCACAGCGTTGTGGGCTGCTGGATGAGAGGAACAACCTGGCAGCCAAGGGCCACTGTCTGACATCCTGCAGTCCTGGACACACAGGAGAGACGTCCCTTCAATTGTAGACATCTTGAATGGCTGTAGTGGGCTCATCTCAGCTCCTCTCTGAGACCTGCGCCAAAATTACAACAGCGAACAATGTGGGAAGATGCCAGCAGCAGTGACCATACCACCTGAGCTCAGCCCTCGCAGGGACTCCAAAGCTACACAGTGGTTTCCTGGTAACCAAGGCACAGATTAATGATCAGGCTCAGTCTAAAGGTGGCCTGAGGCCTGAGCACACCTGAAGGTTGTAGCGGGGAGCAGAGGCGACGCACCAAGTTTTACGAAGGTCCTGCTTCCACTCTTACCACTGTAGCCTCCTGATGCCTTGGGGCTCAAGTCAGAGCTCATCATTCACCATCTCTTCAAAGCATTCATTCATTCATTTATCAACCAAACCCCAAATGTCTGCTCATAGCAGGCATCTGTCCCATGGCTTCCCCTTGCACTTAGTAAAGCTCCACGTCATCTTTCTCCACCTCATTACTAAGGCCTTTTTGCTACAGGAGGGGTACCCGTGGAGGTCAGCGGGCAAACTGTGGAAGCTGGTTCTTTTCTCCAACCGTGTGGACCCTGGAGACCAAACTCAGGGCCCAAGGCTCGCCAAGGGCCTTTTGCCTGCTGGGCCACTTTGCTTCCTCCTTGGCCTTTAATCTCATATTTCAACACAAGTGTCCCCACCACACCAATGGTCCTTTCCCACGGCCACAGGCCTTGCTCTTCCCACCACTGGTCTCAGTTCCAGGGTTGGCCCTGAGAGAAGCCTGCCTGCTCCTCACCACCAGACTCCATCATCATAGCACACAATTTTCTTCAGAGCACTTCCTGCTTTTTGGAGTCACTTTATTTCCATCCTGAGTGGCCTCCTGTCTGGCTTGAATGAAACCTAAAGACAGTGCCGTCTGCCTTGTCTGCTACTCCTAACGAGACACAGAGGCCCCAGGAACCATCTGTGGACTAGAGAGGCTCTGAGGAACGCCTGTTTCCTGGAACCCTGAAGCCTTCCTATGCTGTCTAAACTGTATTACATGCACTTGCTTCTTTTTGTGGTGCTAGGGATCGAACCCAGTGCCTCCAACTTGCTAGTCAAACACTAGCACCGAGCCTCATCCAGCCCAAGCTCTTTTGGATTCTGTACACAGCAGCTGCTGCCGAGCTGCTGTTTTTATCTGCACTCCTGAGGCACGGGCAGGGCCTCAGAAGTTAGAAGTGGCTGTCAAACCGGATCGAGAGATGTCCTAAAGCAAGGACAAGCAGTGCTGACTGGCAGGGCTGCCCCAGTACTGGCTGCCTGGCACTGCTCTCTGCGAGATACCCTGTGTCCCACCCCAGTATAGCCTGACGCAGACTGGGTCTTCCCAAGTGCCCACCGCCATGTGTTTGTCGGGGAATGGGCTGACTTGGCTCCGCACAGTCTTCTCCAAGTCACACCAGGCACTATGTGGTGGGTCACTGCAGGCAGCACCTCTCTGCTTCCCACCCCACAACATCTCCTCCTCTCGTGGCTCACAGCTCCAAAACACCAGTGCCCAGGCTGGTGGCCCATCCTTACCCCTTGCCCACCTCCACCGACAGATTCCCGAGGGTACAACCCCACACCAGAAGAGAGCACCCACCCTCTCCTGAATCCTTCACTGGAAAAGCAGACCCTCGTGCCTTCCCAGACCCCGAGAGATCTCCTTCACCGAACCTACTCCACCTTTTCTAGCCTGCCAGAGTCCAAGCCCTATAATCAAGTACAAGTTGCCGGTCCTAAGGCAACAGACCCTTCAGGCTTCCCCATCTGGCCTCCTCTTAGCCCACCTCTTCTCCTCTAAGAACACCACCCCCTTTTCCCTCTTGTCATCCTTCCATTTGATCCAAGGGCTCTCATTTCACTGTTCCTCTCCTACCCATCCAGATAATGGAGAGTTTCTGAGTTGAACCCACATATTTTCCCCAATTAGCCGAAGGACTAGAAGGAGTGACAGGCACTTCCTCCATCCGCTCCGCGCAGGAAGAGGTTTTTCTTCTCTAAAAGAGGCATCTGCGGGACTGTACCCCATCCCATTCTCCCCACTGCAGGAGCCTTCCCAACGGAGACACGCCCCAACAGACCCCCACCCCCACCCCCGACCAGGGCTTCCCAGGCACCTGCTCGTGCCCATCCAACGCGGCGCTCGGCTCCCAGCGCGCCTTCTGAAATCTATCCCTGGCCTCTGCAACCCAGGCCTGCTCCCACTGCAGAACGCCCTGGCTCAGCCCGGGCAGGTGCCCGGATTTCCCGGGGAAGCGACCACCACGATGCTCTCTCTCTCTCTCTCTCGCAGCCCCGACCCTAAATTGACGCGGGGCCCCGGCGGCCTCGCCTGCGGCCCGCGAGGCTCCGTGGTCCCTAGGGTTGCGCCCGCGTCCCCCCACCGGGCATCCCCGGCTCCCAGTCGCCCGGGCCAGCTCCCAGCGGGACCTCGCCCGGGCATTCCCGAGCACACTCGGCCCCTCTGCCGGCCTCTCCCCCACCCCCCGCCCCCCGGAGGGGCCCGAGCCTCCGGCTTGGCCGCACCGCCCACGGCCCGGCTGCCCCCGCCCGGGCTTCCGGCCGCCGCCTGATCGTCCCAGGCCGGGCCGAGCAGCCAAACGCAGCCGCAGGGACAGCGCGGAGCCCCGGCCCGGCCACCATGGCCTCCGCTAGGCCCGGAACCAAGCCCAGGGAGCCCGCGCCCTGTCCGCCAGCACGCCCGGCGCCCCCGCTCACCCGAGCCTGTGGTGGCTGCCATCTTNCGTCGCTGTCGCTCGAAGGCCGGCCCCTTCTTCACCCCCCCCTGGAGTTTTTCTCCGGGCGCTGGCGCGCAGGCGCGGGTGTAGGCGCAGCCGCAGACGGTGCCGCTGACGCCCGCTCGGGGTCGCAGGAGCCGGGCGGGAAGGGCTTTGCCCGAGTCTTCCTGAGCGAGCATGAGGGCGGGGCAACCTGCAAGCCCCGCCCAGCCCGAGCGCGGGGGTGGCGTGCAGGTGCTCGGCTCGAGGGCCCCCGGGGTGACCGTGCTCTTCCGGGAGAATGGAAGTGGGGGGAAGGGCTGCGGAGCCCCGTTCCTGTTCCCAGGCTGTTTCCGTCCCCCTGTGTCCTCACCACGTAGCGAAAATGAAACCGAGAGAGTGAGAGATGAAGTTCAACTCAACTGTTAAGTAGCTGAGTCAGAATTTGACCCCAAGCCAGATGATCTTTGTTATGGGGTATCTGAAGAAAAATAACACCGAAAGGCCTGAATGCGTCAAATTGTGGGCCCGTACAATCTTGTTTCCGGCATTGTTGCTGCTTTGGGACCTGAAGCATGTAGGGACAAGGTGCAGCTAGGGGCTTGAGAATCTACCTTGAGACATGCATTCTTTTTGTTTGTTTGTTCGTTTAGGGGTTTTGTTTGAGACATGCTCTCAACCCAGCTGTCCCGTCTGATTCTTCTGCTTCCACCTCTTGCTGGGGTTGCAGGCTTGTGTTTTAGAGTTAGGAGATAGAAACCAGGGCTTTGTGTCTTCTGTGCAAGGAGCCACATCCCTAGCCCTGCATCTTCGCACTCTTCTATTTAAGCATCTTATTATTATGTGGGAGAACTGTGCTAGGTGCCGGAGATGGCGATGCCTCCACGAAGTTAGATTCTCTTCTCAATTGCTTGCATTCTAGTTGGACAGAGAACAAGTAAGCGAAGATAAATAGATAAATATACATTTTACCTATGATAAGATAGGGGACAAACCTATAATGAGCACCAGGAAGAATCAGAAAAGGCCTCCTGCAAAGGTCTGAAGACACACGTCTGCATACACAGTACACCCATCACAAAGCCACCTTTGATGGGAAGCCCTTAAGGGGGCGTGGAAATCGAGGATGAAGTGGCCAGAAGGGCTGCAGATCATACTGCTAAGAGAGACAGCAGAGGGGCAGGGAAGCTGGAGACATTCCTGGAACGTTCCATTTGTCATCTGTTTGGTGTATTCTAGGTAGCTCCACTGCATTCCCTCTTGAGGAAGTACATAGTAAGCTCAGAACTACCCTCCCATCAGAAGATGCATCCCAGCCTAGGAGTCTGCCCCACAGAACAGAGGGGACCAGGTCTCTAGGTAAACTGGGAAGGGTGAGTGCACAATGCACTGGGGCTCTGCTCCCAGGGCTGGGGCTATGCTGGGGGCCATGACATGTCTGTGGCCTTGTATTTATGAAGGCTTTCCCTGTGTCCCAGTATTGTATATGTTTGCCGAAGCACGTCTTCAGGTTTGAGTCCACAATACTATGACAGCCTCACTCTGGCCTTGATCTTATGACACATGCAGGGCCTCTCTAGTGTGGCTCTTCTGAGGCTGCTGGAACCTCACATGGTCTCCCTGTCCTCAGAGCCTTTGGTCTCTCCTATTGTAATCATCTCTGGAGGCTCTTGAGATGCCAGGAGTTCCAGCTACTTGCCCTACATCTTGCCTTTGCTTCACATGTCACATGACACAAAGCATCCTTTGGCAGCAGACGACATTCGCTCCAGACTTCGAGCCACTGAAAAGCACTGGGACCTACAGCAAGCATGTGTCCCTGGAGGCTGACTCACTAGTCTCTAGATTTGAGTCTTCATTGTTTATCTTTTGGGGTGGCATCTGCTGAGAGGTTTGTAAAGATAGCTGGACATGGTGCACCCCTGTAATGGCTGGAGGTTGGAGACTTGGGGCCCGCCTAGAATACATGGTTGAGACCCTGTCTCTAACAACAAAGTACACCTCAGAGGGTAGAAGCACCTAGTATCTGGTTATTCACTCTGAAAAGGGGCTAGTCTCACTCTATGCTTTGATGAATCCCCTGGACGATGAGAGGATGCGAGTGCAACAGGAAATCTGGCATTTGCTAAGCCACGTATAAAATGCTAGGCACTGCTAATAACAGTCCCATTTTAAAGATGAGGAAAAGGAGGCTGGGGGCTTGAGAGATGGCTCGGCAGTTTCAAGCATTTATTGCTCTTGCTAAGGACCCAGGTTCAATTCCCAGCACCGATACAACTGTTTTTCTGACCTCTTAGACATGTATACATGCGTACAGCAAACCTTCATAAACATAGTGGTAAAAACAAAAAAAAAATCTTAAAAAAAAATCTTTGATAGGAAATTCCAGTCCAGGGCGAAGGAAGGATTCTGTCTCAGAAAAGACAGGAAAGGAAGGTGAGAAAACAGGAACTGAGCCAATAAGTGGAGTGACGGCTAAAACACAGCTCTTTATCCTCTATGCTCATAAAATTTCTGCCAGCAAACTCATCCTGCAAGCAAAAGTGATCTTGCAAATTCCCACGAGAACAACGCAAGAAGAGGGCAAAAAAAAAAAAAAAAAGAGTGCCCCTGGGCATGCTGGTTATTGTAGTCCAGCGGTGGCCTGCTGGGAGTTGTAGTACTCGGAGTTCACATTTTCCCTCAAGGAGACTCCGCCCCTTTCCACGCGTCACAGCGAGTCCTCAGAGAGGGATTCCTCGCGCTGCTCACTCACGCTCATTGCGCTTGAGATCAGCTGATAGGCATGAGAGAATCCGGTTTATCGGATTGGTGGGAAGATTAAAGTGGTTAACTACAGAATTTAGGAGAGTGCTCAGCACTAAATGCTAAGTCTTAGTTATTTAATCCTCAATGACCCTAGCAAAGAAGCTTCGAGGCCCCAGCAAAGTAGCACTTTACAGCCTACATTTGTCAGATAAGGAAGCGAAATTGGGAGCAGTTCTTTCCAGGATCACACATCGAGGAGTGAAATCAGATTAAAAAGTTTATTGTTTTTTTATGTGGTAAAGAAAGTCAACCAAACAACAACCAAACCAAACCCAAGAAAGGAAGAGATGGCTCAGCTGTGGAGAGCATGTGTCGGGCAGAGGACCTGGATTCAATTTCCAGTATGTTCACGGCAGCTAACAATCCTTTTTTTTTTTTTTTTCCCGAGACAGGGTTTCTCTGTATAGCCCTGGCTGTCCTGGAACTCACTTTGTAGACCAGGCTGGCCTCAAACTCAGAAATCCATCTGCCTCTGCCTCCCNAGTGCTGAGATTAAAGGTGTGTGCCACCACGCCCGGCGGCAGCGAACAATCCTTAGCTGCAGTTGCAGGGTACCCAGTGCCGCCTTCTGGCCTCCATGGGCACCAGGAGGCACTCACATATATACACACACAGGCAAAAACTCATTTAAAAAAAAAAAATCTAAAAACTAAAAATAGAGGAGGGCCACCAAGATGGCTTAGCATGTCTCCTGCCATAATAACAATAAATAAAAGATTGTGTTTAAAACGAGGGGCTGGAGAGATGGCTCCCAGAGGACTTGATATCTGTTCTGAGCATCCACTCATCCATGTCAGGAGACTCAAACCTGTGACTCACACTCTAGGAAATTCTATTTCTTCATCTGGCCTCTGTGCACAAAGCACACACATGGTGGATACTCAACACTCACATGGACACAAAAAATATAAATTTGTTTTGTGTTTGCTCAGGATTTTTAAAGATTTATTTATTGTTATAAATAAGTACACTGTAGTTGTCCACAGATCTCATTATGGGTGGTTGTGAGCCACCATGTAGTTGCTGGGATTTGAACTCAGGACCTTTGGAAGAGCAGTCAGTGCTCTTAACTGCTGAGTCATCTTGTCAGCCTCTCCCTACCTCCCCCCCCCCCAGCTTAACACTAGGTAAGAGAGAAAGAAGGTTAGAGGGGAAAAGGGGTGTAGACCTCTTTAAACTACTTCCTGCTGATTAGGGGTGTCAAGTTCCTCGGGGTAAGACCAATCTTAGTCATCAGGCTATCGCCAATGACTGCTTGACAAACAGCAGCAGCCAGGAACCAGAAGCAGCCTCCTCTGATGCACTTGGCCCCTTGCAGCAAACTCTGGCATTTATACCTTCTCGAAAGTTCCCAGAATTCCAAACGTCACACTCTCAGAAAGTATATGAAGCTGGCAAAACCATGCTCCTGCTAGAGCATGAGGCAAATCATAATCACCCGTTGTGAAGTAGCCTCTTATCCCACACCTGGGATTAAAATAGAAACATATAAAAACATATTCACATAACACAACTGGGTTTTAAAAGAAACTCACTAACAGGTTTCTCTGTGTAACAGTCTTGGCTGTCCTGGAAGTCACTTTGTAGACCAGGCTGACCTCAAACTCACAGATATCCTCCTGCCTCTGCCTTCCTTCTGAGTGCTGGAATTAAAGGTGTGCACCGGTATTCAGCTATACTTGTTTTTGTTTGTTTGTTGTTTTGGTTGTTTTGTTTTGTTTTGTTTTTTTTCGAGACAGGGTTTCTGTGTGTAGCCTTGGCTGTCCTTGAACTCAGAAATCCACCTGCCTCTGCCTCCCAAGTGCTGGGATTAAAGGTGTGCTCCCAAGTCTGGCAATATATATATATTTTTTTTTAATAAAAAGAAAAACAGGTAGGGTATATGTCACATGCATTTAATATTAATGCTCAGAAAGCCAAAGCAGGCAGATCAGTATGAGTTCAAGGCCAGCCCAGACTACAGAGCAAGCTTCAGTCTGCTATACATATTTAGCCTGATAAGGAGCCAAGGCTACATAGTGAGACCCAGTTGTGTGTGGACGGGCCTGGTATTGTATTGCTTGTATTTTGATGCTAATTCATCTAATTCATCCTGCTCTCTCCTGGAGGGGTTGCAGAAGAGGTGTGAGTGGAGGAGGTGAGAGAGAGAGAGAGAGAGAGAGAGAGAGAGAGAGAGAGAGAGAGAGAGAGACCCAGTTGGACAGGGATAGCGTGAGGACAAGATGTAGCCACTAGTGTCTCCTGGCATATGGCTAAGTTTTGTCATTGGATTCGCCATTGGAGAAATTAGATTTAATATGGCTTACAAGATTAGGATTCTAGTTGTTGCCGTTGTTTCTGAACTAAGTTTGTGTGGTGTTTTTCTTCTCGAAGTAACTCGTGTGGGCTTCAGAGAGAAAAGTATGGCATCAAAGCGTGGGTTCACCTCATGCGTACCACAAAGGCTGCGGGGGTTATCGAAGCATTGGGCTGGTGTGGTAACAACCGGCAAGTGGGAACCTAGTGAGCTGGGTGGAGAGATTGTGGAGTTCTGAGTCAGAGTCTCCACAAGATAAAAACAGGTCAGCCATTGCCCACCAGTGCGTGGCCGGCCAGGGCGCAGGGGCAGAGAGTTGCCGGCACAAGCGCTGGAATGTGCTGGCTCGTTTTTAATACTTCCCACAACAAGACCCTGTCTGAAAGAGGAAAAATAAAATAAGTTCAGTTCTACAGAGGTAGGGAAGCATGGGGGTCTGGTCTCTCTGGACAGGAAAGGCATGTGTCATTTAAAGTCAGTTTTAAAGTGATGGCAAAGCTGGTGTCTAAGGCCACAACCTCATGTCCCAGCTTCTAAATACAAACCCCAGAAAGGAGAGCATACTTACAGGAAGACCTCGGACACTGAAGAGGTTTGTGGCTAATAATTCCTTAATGGCTTCAGATTTCCCCCTAAGGGCCGACCGCGGCAAAGCCTCATCCCAAGGCCCAGTCTGTGGTTTCTTGGTGCACAGCACCTTGGACAGTGTCTGGATTTTGTATGCGTTAGTTTTTGTGGTTGGAGGTCAAGGAGTCTAGAGCTGCCTTTGTAGAACATTTGCCTCATACGTATTAGACCAAAGGTTCAATTTTCTATTACAGAGGGGCAGGAGGAGAAAGAAAGAATGAGAGAGAAAGAAGAAAGGGCCAGTGGGTAAGAGCACTAGCTTCTCTTTCAGATGACCCAGGTTCATTTCCCAGTACCCACATGGTGACTCACAATTATCTGTAACTCCAGTTCCAGGGAATGGATGCCCTCTTAAGGGCTCTATCGGCACCAGATAGCATATGGTACACAGACACACATGCAGGCAGAGCACTCATACACAGAGAACAGAATTTGAAAAAGGAAGGAAGGCAGGCAGGCAGGTAGGTGGCTAAGCAGGCAGGCAGGAAGGGTGCCCTCGGATAGGCAGGGTTCTGAGGTGCAGCGTGATGGGAAGACTGACCTTGCAGCCCACTGAGAAAGATGAGCGGAAAGAGGGTGGTTGGCTGTGGTTGTGGTTCCCAGTAGGGTATGCCGAAGAGACGGAGGCAGAAGGATCACAAGTGTGAGGCCAGCCTGGTCTACACCGGGGCTGACGAGATTGCTTGCCACATAAGCCCGACAGCTGATGTCTACATCTGAATTCTACACCTGAACCCATGGTGGGAAGTAGAGGACCAGCTCCCTCAAGTTGTCATGATGTGACAGAGACCTGAGTCACAAGCCCGCAAGCAGCAGAGCTGGGACGTCAAGCCCCCCTCTCAATCTCCTCTCTTCCCCTATCTCCCCCTCTCCAGGCTCTCTCCTTGCTGTGTAGCCCAGGCTGGCCTTTTCCCCCCAACATTCATTCTTCTGTGTCTCTTCCTTTCACCTTGCTATGTAGCCCAGGCTAGTCTTGAATTCATGGCAGAATGCACAGCAAATCCTAAACTTTACCATCCCACCTTCGATCCACCCAGGCTGCAGTCTGGGATGGTGCTGGAGTCAGGGTAGCACCTTCAGAACCAGTCACCCCTGGAAACGGTCCTCACAGATACACCAGAGGCACACTTTTCTACGGTCCCGTGTGCTACACATGGTGTACTGTTTCACATCTGTGACCCCAACACTCAGGAGGAGGCTGAGGCAGGAGGATCAGAGTGAATCTGAAGCCAACCTTGTCTATACACACTGAGTTCCAGTCCACCTTGAGCTGTGTAGCTACAAAGTTAGACTTTCTCAACACCTCCCCTGTCCTTCAAAAAAGATGAAGCTCTGCTGTACTGTCTTCCAGGAAAACGGAAACAGTCATGAGGAACGTGAACACCACGGCATAAACTCACAAGGACTGACGTGAGGCATCTACTTCTGTGGTTTAAAATGCATGTCTCACACTGGAGCCTCTGGGGAATCGGGGCATCTCTTAGGGCCCAGGCCATCTCAGAGTCAGAGAAATACAGTCAGGGAAGCAAGCAGCTGTCAGATGGGCAGAGAGCTGGCTCCTGATCAATAACATCCTGGGCTGGCAGGGTGTGGGGAGAGGGCCTCAGAGACGGGAGACAGCCCGGGAGGAATCGATTAAAACGGAAAACACAAACACCCTTGACCTTTCCTAGGAACCGACCCTGATGCCCATGGTACTCCGGAGCAAAGCCAAGGTCCTCTGAATACAGTCTGTAGTCCCTGAGCCTGAAAATGACCTCATCCCATGACCAGTGGGAGGGTCTGAAGAACCAAGGTGGTTATGGGAAATGGCTGGGTTCAGAGAGAGCTTGCTGTGTAAACACCAGGACCGGAGAGAGGGTGATCCCCAGCTCCCGCACACAGAGCCAGCATGCCTGCAATTCCAGCATTGGGGGGACCCAGAAAGAAGCCTCCGTGGGTCCTAAACAGTCGGTCATGTTCTGCGAGAGATCTGGTCTCAAAAAATAAGGTAGGCAGAAAGGAAGACACCTGGCATTGATCTCTGGCACACACACATGCACTTGTGTATATATCTGTGCATGTGTGCAAACACACACACACACCCCTTCCCTACATATACAGATAACTGTACAGGTGAACCGCCAGGGTGGCAGCACATCCTGTAACCCCTGTACTTGAGAAGTCCCCTGTACATGAGGACTGCTGCGAACTCAGGGCCAGTCAGGACTACAAAGGCTTTCAAAAACAAGACTGGTTCATTCCCCACCGCCTCTACCCATACTTTATTTTATAGGCGTGGATGTTTGTGTACGTGTATGTCTATGCACCATGTGCATGCAATACCCATGCAGGCCAGAAGAGGGCAGAGGATCGATCAGTGCTAACAGAGAGTAGGGGAGGGCCCCTGGGACTGGAGTTAGAGAGGATTGTGAGCTGCCCTGTGAGTGCTGGGGATCAAAGCCAGGGATTCTGGAAGAGCAGCCAGTGTTCTTAACCATCTCCCCAGCCCCCAAGATCAGTCCATTTTAAAATTGGAATACTACATACACATCACTAAAAAGAACTAAGGAATCTTCCGATTATCAAGCACTATTCTCTAAAAGATGTTCTGTGAGAAAAGGGAAGGTAGAGATCCACCCCGTTGTTCATTTGTGATGTCTTCTTAGAGCGGAGGGCGGGGGGGCGGAGGGCGGGGAAGGACTTGGGAAACGCCCTCACCCTACCCTGGCTCTGGGCCCTGGCCAAGGGTCCTACCGGGCTTTGTTCCTCGGAGTCCTTCCCAGGAAGGAGGTGATCGTAATTAACACCTAAGTGGAAATGCTTCTAGCGAGG
>NC_034592.1:149920384-149933615 GCF_900095145.1 Mus pahari
GTATATGAAGCATAGGGGGGGGGGGGGGGGGGGGAATGTAAGGGACAGGCAGGCAGACTCCTGTGTCCATACAGCAGATGCCACAGTCTTATCAACGTGATGGCCTTTGAGGGGACCCTTGCGAAGGATCAAAGTTGGCCCCTGAAGTACAGGTGTGGTGGTATATATATACCTTTCATCCCAGCGTCCTGCAGAGTCAAGTAGATTTCTCTAAGTTTGAGGTCAGCCAGGGCTGCAGAGTGGTACCCTAGTTCAAAACCATACACACACACACACACACACACACACACACACACGCACACACCCCGCAAGCATATCATGTGTGCCTTGAGAGAGATCCCGACCGGGGTCTTGGGAAACTGAAGTCTCTGGCTGCATCAGGCTTCCAAGCCTCTTTGGCAAAGGGCTTTAGGCGGTGCGGGCTGTCTGGTCTTTGCCACACACACCCAGCCACTCGAAGCTGGGAGGAAATGAATGGCTGGAACAGATGACAGCGCATTTTACAAGCACACTGAACACTGCACCATGAACGGTACCCGCTCCTGCCCGCTGTCATTGGGAGAAGGCTCTTGAGCCTCAGAAAACGAGGTGGCCTGGATGGGACCCTGCTGGTCTTCCTACCTACAGCTCATGGTCTGCACCGTTGTAAGGGGGGCTTGGGCGGTGTAGGCTTCATCTGAGGTGGTGGGGGTTGCAGGTGGGAAGAGGCACATACCTAGATCCCTTCAAAAGAGGTCAGCACAGAAGGTGCCTGACCTAAGTCCACTCTAAAGCCAGCTTTGCCCTGCGCGTCACTGACCCGACCCTGTCACCAGATGGCAGCACAAGCCACCTAAACCCTGGCTCCCTCAGCCCACCTCCTAGGCACACGCTCTACAATTGCCCTTATTTCCAGGATTCTTTTTGCTTTTGAGGCACTTATTTAAGTACCAACCAAGCTACTCTTGAAGTCCTCTGTCTAGAACTCTCGAAACCCTCTACCTTGGTCTCTAGAATAGCTAGAGTCGTAGGCTCCTGCCACCAGGCCTGGCCTCATCTCCTATCCTTAATGGACTGCCGAATGCTAACACTCCCTCCTTCAGTGGTCGTGGCTATAGTGGCCAGTGTTGACTAACATTAAGGACAATGAATGTTTTTCAGATTGTTGTCATTTTGTGTCCTCAAGCCCCCTTCTCCCTCCATTATCAATATTGCAGAAATCAGCCTAGGGCTGTTTGTTATTTCTTTTTCTTTTTTTCGAGACAGAGTTTCTCTGTGTAGCCCTGGCTGTCCTGGAACTCACTCTGTAGACCAGGCTGGCCTCAAACTCAGAAATCCGCCTGTCTCCCAAGTGCTGAAATTAAAGGCGTACGCCACCACTGCCTGGCTGTTATTTAATAAAGACAGGTTCTTACATAGTCCAGGTTGGCTTCGAATTTGCTATGTAGCCAAAGATGACCTTGAACCTCTATAATCTTCTTACCTCCTGAATGCTGGGATTACAGGCTTGAATCACCAGGCCCGGAGCCACACAACAGCCTGACTAGATACACACCAGAATGTATGCTCACTACAGAATTCTGGTGCCTTGGAAGTGCTTGTCAACATCAGGCGGCACGGGGCTTCGCGACAGCTGCTCTCTTCACTTCTGTTCTGTGCTGGCTGGTCTTGCTGATCACCCCAGCATCTAACTGCAAGCCTGCCCCTGCCCCAGGGCCTTTGTACATGCTGTCTCCCCAAAAAGGCCTATTCTGTTCAACCAGGCCGCCTCTGCCCCTTCCCCAGCTCCCTGCTCAAATGGCCTCCTGTCCCAGCAGCCTCCACCTTGCTTCTCCAAGGCAGCTTCGCTAATAGCTTTCCACAGATGACCTTGTGAAACCGCAGGTAAGGTGGGCATGGTGGCGCATGCATGCTTTGATCCCAGCACTGGGGAGGTAGGTGAATCTTGGGAGTTCAAGGCCAGCCTGGTCTACAGAGCAAGTTCCAGGATAACCAGAACTATATACCGAGACCCTTGCCTCTTGAAAGAACAAAGTATTAAAACAAACAAAAAATATAATAAAGAAGCTGCAGTATGTTTTCTTTATTTATTGTGGTTTTTCCTAGATCAGCTCCCACCACAGTCATTCTGGTGGTCTGGGTCCAGGCCAGAGCCATGACATACATCAGATGCCAATGACCCCTAAAGGAGTTCTGTGACAGGCCAGCCAGCACTGCTCTAGCACAAACTAGGTGAAAAGGTCTTGTGAATGGTGGCACACACCTGTGATCCTGGCACTTGGGAGGGTACGGGGATCAGGAATTCAAGGTCAGTCTTGGTTATATAGAAGTGTGAGGTCACTTTGAGTATGTGCTACAACGCCTTAAAAAAACAAAGATTCAGTACTGGCGAGATGGCACGCTGGTTAAGAGGCGCATAAGAGGACCCGGCTTTTCCCCAGTACCCACGGTGTTTCAGCATCCGTAACTTCAAATCCAGGATTTCAAAGCTCTCTTGTGACCTCTGTAGGGATGAGGCACACACATGGTATACACACACACATAAAGGTAAAACATAAAATAAATAAATCCAGACCACTTCGCTGCGTTGGGGGATAAAGCCCCATCCCTCAGGCCAGGGCTAGCTCCCTCTATGCAGCCATCCGGAAACACCACACGGCAACCCGAGTCAAGGAGACGCTTCCTTTGTTATAAATATATTATATACATCCAAAACATGACATTAAAATATTACTCCATGTTACAGAAAGATATTAAGGCTTTCTATTATTTACATTGACAAGCAAGCACCTTTAAAATAAAAAATCCAAATTAAAAAAGCCTTATTCTTCCTCCTCTGACACACTGGCCAGAAGGGACACAGCGTCCCCTCCCCCAAATGACCAAGCCCTTCACAAGAGCTGTGCCCATGAAGATGTCTCCACGGGGAGACCTCAGATGTGGCTGGACACACGGACAGAAGAACTAGGGGAAGGGAGAGTATCCACGTGTGGGCAGGGCATTGTGGCCTCACCTTGCCAGCTGCCCCCTGACCTTTGCCTGGTTCTGCCTCCCTTGGGTGGCAGCTGGGGTGGCCCACCCACCTAGGCCTCTGGGGTCCCTTTGCAGGGCTGAGGGAGATCATGATCCAGGGACATTTACGTGTTCTGGGGGCTCTCTGGGTCACCGAGACAGACCACGTGTTGTCAGCGACCCCACACTGACCCAGGGAGCAGGCCTGCAGAGCAGATGCACAGGGTGGGGCTGGCCGGCAGTACTGGGCTCTCATCTGCAGTCAGGCTTGGCCTCGGAGCAGCTCAGTGGCCAGGAAGGCCCAAGGAAAGAAAAGGAGAAGAGGAAATGAAAAGTGGGTGGCTCAAGTATTCTGTGTCACTGGGGGTGGGCTAGGGGTGCCCGGGCCCAGCCCAGGGGACTTCTCTTCACTGGAGGGTAGCTCGGAGACGCCGGGATTTGGCAGATGGCTTCAGTTCAGGTTCGGAAAGGTTGGCAACCAAGAGTCCAGACATGCTACTTGATCTTCTGGGCCCATTTCATGTCATCCGCTCTCGGATTCTTACCCGTCAGGCTTTGGATCAGATCCTCCAGGCGCCGCCAGAAGCCTATAACCTCTAGGGGGTAGTTGAGCCAGCCTGCAGCAGACAGTTATGGGGGTAGTGAGGAGAGCCAGCCGTGGGGTGGAGAGCCCTCAGGAGACAGGCAGAAGAAGGTGGGGCACACACTGAGAGAGAGACCTCCCTCAAGTGCGGCTTGGGGCCCTCCCTCAGGCCTCCCCAAATCACTAGGATTTGTTTTTTCCCTTCTCCCCCCCTTTTTTTTTTTTTCCGAGACAGGGTTTCTCTGTGTAGACCTGGCTGTCCTGGAACTCACTCTGTAGACCAGGCTGGCAGCAAACTCACAGAGATCTGCCTGCTTCTGCGCTGGGACTAAAGATGTGTGCCCTTCCACCAGGCAGTCACAGGGCATTCTGTCTGTTTTATTTACTGCTAGAGCCTAAGACCAGGGCAGTAAATAGGCACTGAGTAAATTGTGGGCTGAGTGAATGTCTGGAGTCACAAGAGCTTCAAGTAAGGAAGGGGCTCTGACCTAGAAGAACGCTTGCACACAACAGGAGTTTAGTAAATGTGCGCTCTGAGAGCACTCGGTAGGCCAAGGCCTTATGGCCTCCCACCCTCCTGACCCTGGGGACAGCGCCACTCACCTGTGGTGATACAGAAGTATGTTTCGTGGGGAGCCACGTGGTGGATGCGATGGTGCTTCCGTGGCAGGATCACGTGCCAGTCCTGCAGTACGGTGACCCAGCATGGCAGCCCTAAGTACGTGTGTGACCACTTGTGGATCTGGTTGGTGAAGGTGCCAAAGATGGTCAGGCAGAAGACGAAGCATTCCCAAGGGTACAGCTGTTCCAGGGTCTCTGCAGGGCAAGGGCAAGGGCATGGGACCTTTGTAGCTGCCCCACTGGCCGGTCAGCTCCTGTGCCAGGAGCACCCAGGCCCCTGAGGTGGAGCACCACCTCAGCCTCTACCATCAGATCTTAAGATCTAGAAGCAGCCAGGGATTGGCTAAGAGTGTGGGCTCCACAGCCAACTGGGGCTGGCTTCTGATTCTTGCTGACAGTTGTAGGTTGCATGGGCTCGGAGCAGGGACTCTGGGTCAGGTTCTCTGAAGCAGGACTTGAGGACATTCATGTACTCAAGGGAGTGTTTCTTGCTGGAAGACATCTCCAGAGCAAGGGAGGCAGGCAGAGTCTGGGGCAGGGATTCAGGCTCTGTGGGGCCCTGCGGGTTTCTTGGCTCACCTTGGAAGAGAGCAAAGCAACGGGCCTTCGGAGGCCTTTATCTGCTGGCTTCTGGCTCATGGGATGCGGAGAGGTAGGAAGTGGGTTTATGGAGAAGGGGCTGCTGGGAGACTGTCAGTAAGGGGGGTTGGGCCCAGTAGTACCCCATCCCTGGCCATGGGCAGACCCTGTTTCTCCCAAAGGGAAGTCACCAACTACCACAAGTTCCGGCTTTGCCTCACCTGATGCCCAGCAGTGGGCCAGATAGCTTTGGGACTCAAAACCGGGCATTGCTGGCCTCAGCTCACAGTCTATATTTTTGCCTTTTTTTCCCAGTGCTGGGACTGAACCCAGGGTACAGACACAACGGGCCAGCTCTCTGCTACTAGGTCCCACCCACATCCTTACAGTGTGCCTTTTCTTTAAATAATACAACAGAACGAGGCCCAGGCTGCCTGTGACTCACAGGGAGCGTGTCAAATGAGCAGCTCCGTGAAGGAGGTGGGAAGGAGGACCCTGGGGGTCACGTTAACAGAGAATGCCGTCCTCAGTCAAATGCCCAACTTTTACATGTGCCCTATTAATGGAGATACTTTAAATGTCGCAAGATGCCCACACACCCCGGGAGCCCCAACTGCAGTTCTCACCTGGGCTCTGGGTCCGGAACTTGTAGGCCATGTTTAGCAGTGGCAACAGCGTGACCAGGCAGTTGTCACCATTGGTCTCGATGAAGTCGTGCCTTGTGATGGCTGTGGGGTCAATGTGGTGCTCCCGGAACGGCCGGATGAAGGCCTAGGTGGGCAGGGTCCAGACGTAGCCTCCCGGTCAGCTGAGGGCAGCTGGTGCCCCTGTAGCTCCCCACCCTCTACCTCGCCACCAACACAGACCCTGCCTGGGGCAGCCTGGCAGGCTGCCTTCCACCACGGTTCCAAAACACTGATACGGATCTTCCTCAATCCTTCTGGGCCTCAGTTTCCCCAACCATACTGGGAGGGCCTTGGAGACAACCTCCACAAAAGCAAAGGGGACCCTGTCTACCTGGTCCTTACTGGGAGCAATCTCCAGGCTCTCAGTTCAGGCTGCTAAATGGAGCCTAGCCTGGGTGAGCGCAGACCTAGTACCTGCTAACCAGAGCCCTTCCATCTATCTCCCTGGCGGGGCTGGGCTGCAGATGGGCGGGGCCATACCAGCTGGACCAATGGGATGAGGTGCTGGGAGTTAGGCGGCCCTAGGCTGACAGAAGAGGAGGCCTGAACTCAGCAGGGGAAGGCAGAGACCAGAGATGGAATGCCCATTCAGAAAAGACAGCTGCCCTGTCTCAGTGCGGCTTTAACTTAGCACTGACTGAGTCAGAATCCTTGCCTGATGGAACCAGTTTGGATTCAATCTTCCGCCTAATCCGACAGCCTCACCGACAGCTTACGTGCAAGCACAGGATTGGGCCTGACTTGAAGGAAGACTCCAGGAGGCTCTCTGACACACCCTCCCGTGCGGTTACCAACTTTAGGGATCCCCAGTCCAGTCTTAGGGGACTGACCCTGGGATGGTCACACAGCCCGGCATACACACCTTCCCGACAATGGGCAGATCCACAGAGCCCCACGTATCAGCACCCCAATGTACCAGGCCGGACAGGAAGTCAGCGACGAGAGCCCCTGCAACTGTGGGCAACAAGAATGTAAGCCAGGGCAGGGGCATGCAGAGATGTCCCCACCCCTCCTGTCGGGGGTCACGCCCCCCACAATCTTGACTGGTTATTCGTTGTGAGATCGGAGCATTCAGGCCTCTGCCCAGTGCGCAGAGTCTCGAGCAACATCCCCAGCTCTGGTCTGCACAGAGTGGACTCACCCCCTGAGGTGGGGGCATTACTGCCTTCCTGGACTAGGTGTTAAAAAGGCCCCAGCTGAGCTGCCTAGAATCCCAGCACCCGGGAGGCTGAGGCGGGAGGATCCAGAGTTTGAGGCTAGCCTGGGCTACAGCAAACATAAGCAATTCCTTACTTGCAGTTACGTCTCCATCCCACCCATCCCACCTGGCTTGTGTCATGGACTCAGTTCTTTGAGCTTTTCATTTGTTTACTTTCAACCTGCTTAGAACTAGCTTGGGGTAACACTCCCCCGCCCCCAACAGTCGCCACAGGCCTTAGATCTACCTAGACCATACTCCCAACTCTATCACACATGAGCGGTGTGAGATCATGCCTGTTACTTAACATCCCTGTGCCCCACTTTCTTCTTGTGGGACAGGAGTGGTGAAGATGGAAAAGATCGCAGTGGTGACTGTTTATCAAGCACCGTCTCAGCAGGACACGCCCTCTGTCTGTGGCCTGTCACTTTCTTTAGCTTACTCGACAAAGGTGACCCACAGAATGGGGGAGAGGGGTGGAGTCCAAGCCAAACACACGGCAGTGGCACAGATGGCTCTTAAGGCCTTGAGGTCCAAATCAAGACACAGCAGGAACCACGTACACATGGGAAACTGAGGCAGAGAGACCAGCTGTGTCCCCACCCTTCCTTCACCCCCTGCACCTTCTTGTCCTCTGAGCCTTTGCCCTCTCTGTTCCTCTCTGCCCGGAACATTCTTCTTTTCCAGGATGTAGTTCGACAACTCGCTTTCCCCGGAGGCTTAGGGTCCTGGCTCTGTGCCCTTCCTAAGACCTGAGTTACCTGGGGCACTGTGGGCTCTGGCTTAGGGCTGGACAAAAGCTTAGTTTTGCGACATCAATGGGCTTGATGTTGCATGGGGTAGCAACTGGCACACAGCAGGCTCTCAGAGCTGACCCACTAGAGTAGCTGGGAATGAGGAGCTGTGCAGGCCTGTGCCGGTCTCCCCCACCCCGCAGTTTCTGACTGTAAACTGGTTGTCTGGCCCAGGTTCTGAGTTGCGATGGTGCTTTCGGACTCTCAGTCTTGGGGTGCCATGAGGCCTGTGGATGAGAACCTCTGGATACCTCCCTAGAGAGGGAGGCCGTAACTCAGGTGACAAGAGAAAGGATGCAGGCTACTTTGGGAATGGAATCCCAGTGTCCTATCTGTTTAAAGGCAGCTGTGAAGGGTAGGTTTTTAGAAGCCAGTGGTACCTGTCCAGCCACCTGGCTACTTATCCACAAATCTACCTACCCACGCATTCATCCACCTCCTACCTAATATGTATCTATACACTATCCATTCATCCCTCCACCCACCTACCCGCTCATCTCTCTATTCACCCATCCAAGCACAGGCAGTGGGGCCAGAGCAGCGGGTGGGAGGCAAGGACAGAAGGGCTCCATTGCCTAGTGCTGGGCAGTCCTGTTGCTCAGTGAAGACACCGTGCCCTGAAGAGGACTTGCTGCTCTCTGGCAACCCAGCAGGTATGGGGCATTACTGCAGGACCCACTGTCTACTATGAATGGTGTAGACACTGCCTCTAAGCAAGCGAGGGTTGGGGGCCCTGTCTCTAGCTAACTACACTGCTCTGCCTTTTGCCATATTTGGGCTCAGCATCCTTCCAGAGGCCTGTCCCAGCATCACTGGCCAATGACAGATCTAAACACTGCCATCCTGACAGTTATGGGGAATACTGGGTCCTATGGTGGAGCACGGCATGGGGCTCCAAGTCCAGGCTTCTCGTCCTGAATGTCGGGCCCATACCTCCCCAGGTATGACTCAAGTCTGGTTAGAACTATACCTAACCTGCACACACTGGTGTGCAGGCTTATGTGGCTCAAGGCTGTACCTCTCTGACCATCCGAGGTCACCACGGGGCTTCCTCTTTATGTGGAACTTAAGGGGCCAGCAAACCTTCTATACAAAGCTAGACACGGAGGCTGTCGTCAGGCTCTGTGGCCACAGTCTCTGTTGCTATGGCTCAACCCTGCCAACATCACAGGGTGACCACAGGCAATGTGTCAGTCAGAACCGGGGGCAAGAGGTGATGGGGTGGTACTGTTGTAATACCTCGTTTGCAAGTATTTTGGGTTTGGCTTGCTTCCCTGGGCTAGCTCATCTGGAGTCACTCATGTGTCACATGCGTTGGCCATTTCCCTTTTTGCAGCTGATTCTTGTGCCATCATCTGGCGCAATGCATGCAGTCCTGGCTGCATTGCTCATTCATGGAGAAGCCATGTGCTCACAGATTCCCCCATCCCTTGGTCTGAGGACAGCAGAGACACTGTGGTTTTTGAGGCAGAGACTCATGCGGCCCTGGTTGGCCTTGAACTTTTCTGATCCTCTGGTCTCAGTCTGTCAAGTATGAGGGTGACAGGTGTGCAAACGTACCCTGACAGACAGTGACACTGAGGTTCTTCTAGGCTCTCTACCTCTGGCTGAACACAGAGCTTGCAGCTTTGGTTAGTCTAGCAAGCCAGCTTGCCCTGGGGATCCCATCTCCACCCAAGGGCTGGGATTATACACAGGCTGCTATACACACTTGGATTTCTTCTATGCAGGTGCCGGGATCCAAACTCTGATCCTTACCCCTGTACAGCGAGCACTTTATCCGCTGAGCTACCCATCCAGTCCCAACACTTCCCTCCTTCCTTCCTTCCTTCCTTCCTTCCTTGCTTTATTTATTTATTTATTTATTTATTTATTTATTTATTTATTGGCAGGGTTTCACCATGTAACCTTGGCTAACCTGGAACTTGTGAAGTGGACCAAGCTGGCTTCAAACTCAGAGCTCCTGCTTCTGCCTCCCAAGTTCTGAGATTAAAGGCACTTACCACCATGCCTGACTTCTGTTTGGCACCATAAAATCGTTTTTTTCCTCCTTCCTTCCTTCCTCCCTCCCTCCCTCCCTCCCTTCCTTCCTCCCTTCTTTCCTATCTTCCTTCTTTTTTTGGCTGACACTTTCTTTTAAACCAGAGCACACTGGACTTGAGTGCATTGACTCTGTTAGGCCAGGTTTGTGTGATTAAGCTCTTTCCCCTTAACTGTCCTGGGCAGTTAATCCCCTGTGACCAGAACACAGTAGAACAGCATTAGAAAGTCAAGCCAGGGCAGCCTTTAGGAGCCTCTGTCCTGTACCCAACACTGCCAAGGGCGTCAGGAAAGTGCGCTGTACGGGCCTCACTACTGACTTAAGTTTGGGCTGAGGCTGTCTCAAAAGAGACCGGGAGGGGTGCATGGTAACATGGGACATAACCCAGAAGGTGCTCCTGGTCCAGGGCAAAATGACCTCACGGGCGAGCTGCACTGACCTGTTCTGCTGACGCCAAGCAGGCCAGGAGGGCATCGCCACTCCAGACTCCGAGGCACCCTAGTAATTCTAACCAGTGTTCCCAAGTCAGCCAAGATTACGGGTGAGGTGTCAGAGGGAGACCGCCTGCCCGGTATGTGTATGGGCCTGAGTTCTGCCCCCAGCACTCAGGAGGCTGAAGCTGGAGGATCCGGAGTTCTAGGCTACATAGAGAACTTGAAGGCAGCCTGGGCTGTGGCTGAGAAACTGCCACAGACCAATGATCCTCAAGTAGGCCTGTGACAAGTAACCAGATTGTGCTAGCCTAGACAAGACTCTGGGATAGGAAGGGGACACTGGCTATGAGACTAAAGGCAAGCGATCAATGGCAGAGCATAGCATAGAGCAGCTTCCCCCAGTGCTAACTGGCACAAGCACGGAGCTTCAACGCCTGCTTCCTCCCACCATTCCTTACCCTGAAATGGCCTAAAAGCAACTGCTGGGAGAGAATTATATCTCACACACAAAGCTCTGGGTTCCCTGGGTTTGATTCCGACCCTGCAGAAACAGCTGCCGAGGAAACCCAGCGCTCTGAGGGTGGAGATCAGGATGTCAGGATCATCAAAGAGAACCATCTACACGAACAGTGCACTCTCCCTTCATGGCCACATCACACCTGCCCCACCCAGAGGCCTCAGACCTGCTCAGGCTGGCAGGCAAGGACTGTCCAAGGTCACCCGTGCGGGTGGGGACGAGAGGACCACACTCAGCCTCACATCCAGGTCTGGGAAATGAGAGTCATGCAGGATGCCTGTCCCTTAACTAGCAGAAACTAGCTAAATAAGCACAAGGGTGCAGCCAGAGCTCTGGGCTCTGGCACAAGCTCCCCAGTGGCAGCTGCCTGTAGCCTGAGCTCGGCATCCCTCTGCAAGCCTCAATCTTGCCATCTGTAGGATGGCTGGCACCTGGTACTCACAGAGACATGCTTGGCGCAGGTGTGAGGAATAACCTGGACAAGAGCGCCCTCTCCCACCACACGAGGAAAAGGCTCTCAATTCCTGCAGCCTGGAAGCTGTTTTCTAGGGCACTCAGTTGCCCATGAGGCTCCTTTAATGGGGGCAGGGTGCAGATACAGACGTCTCTTTGTTCCAGCCCTGGTGGTGGCTGGTGTCTGGGTCACCCTGGGAGCAGCTCTGGCATGGTCACCATACTTCCCCGCAGACACTGGGAAGGGCACAAGGATGCTGCTCTATCCAGTGACAGCAGCATCGGGAAGGCTGCGTGGAGCTGAGAGGCCGGCAGACTAGGTAGATAGACCCTGAGCAAGCATACCGTTCAGGCTCGGTTAATCCAGATGCCTCAGGCAGCGTGGCCTCTGGGACTTGGGGTTGATCCCTGCCCTCCTCAGTCTCCAAGCTGCCCCTTCAAGGACCCACGGCATCCCCTCCCCAAGAGAATGATCAGCTTGTCACCACACGCTGTCCTTGTCATGGCCCCATCAGTGACCTTCAGGGCCAGGTCCCTTTGCTGCACCATCAGGCTGCCTGCTGTGCTGCCGACTCTCTCTGAGGCGGCCGGCGGCCCTCTCAGCTTTCCCCACTCCCTGGGCTGCACACCTCGTGTGCTCATTCCTGCTGTCCAGCTGAGGTCTTCCCCAGGCTACTTCTGTTTCTCCTCTGCCACCGGCTCTCGGGCGGAATATGGACTCAACCCCTTACCTCACCCACTACTCACCCCACAGCAGCCTGACTGTTCACACAGCTCAACTGCCGAGCCCTCTGAGTTCGAAAAACCCGTCACCACCTGCTCCCTGGGTCCTACCAGCTAGCATCTTCCCACGAGAAATTCACCAGTGACTCCCTACAATACTCAAGATAAACCCACTGTCCAGACCATGACCCCCAAGGTCCTGTCCCACTTGCCCATCCACTTCAGTGAAAGGTCACCAGGCCTCTTCAATGCACGGCTCACAGCAGCCTCAGGGCCTTTGCACCTGTCATCCTTCCTCAGATACAAGCCTCCTTTGGCATTCCCCCCACCCAGGCTGTTAACAACCACAGTTTTATCTTGATCAGCTCTCAGGCATGGTGTCACACAAGCCTGGCTTTCACAGACTGGAATCCTTTCGGTTTAAGCTCTGGTTTCCGGAGCTACCTGGGGCATTGGGAACCAGTTGAAGAGACAGAAACAAGCTGGCACAGTGCCCGAGGCGGCTACCTGCGTGTTAACAGACAAATCAGGGCAGCTATTTAAATCAATTGAGGGTTGTGTAAACACCGCTATCAGGGGATTGCCTGCCCTTATCAGCCCAGAAGCTGGGTGCCTGGGAGAGCAGGCCACCTTGGCTTCAAGGATGGGACTGGGAGCTGCAGAAAGGCAGGTCTCAGGCATTGAGGGAAGGAGGTGACCTGCCAGTATGGCACCCAGCTGGACCTACTACAGGGTGTCTCCCCACCCTTGGCCAGGGAGAGTGTAGCTAGAGAGCCCAGGGCCAGTGGGAAGAGAACAATGCTGGAATCTTGCTCTGGACAATATTGCTGCCAGGGAGACAGCCAACTCAGGGCATGACCCCGCAGATACTTATAGAATATCCACTGTCAGCATGAGCAGGGGCTGAGGTAGCCTTGGCCAGTGGTGTCGCAGGCCAGGTCACCTTCCCTCTTCATCTCCATCACCAGCCCTCTCAGCAAGGCTGGATCCTCCGGCTTTCCTACAGCTCCAGGAGATGACACTGCCACGCACGGCCTCAGTGCTCGGGACATGTGCTGCAGCCAGCCCAGCCAGGCTGCGGGAGCCTCCCAACTCTGGGCTAGGAGCTCCTGCGGGGGGGTCGGGGTGGGGGTGGGGGTGGGGGTTCTGGGACGCCTGCAGATGGGGCCTGGGCTTTCCATCACAAAGCAGGCTAACCTCTCCCCTGGACTGCGAGACAGCTTGATTAGCAGGGCTGTACACTATTGGCTTGAGCAGACAGAATGCTTTTAACGGGATTGAGAAGCAAAGCCACAGGAAGGGTCAAGTAGGACCAGGGGTACCACAGCCCCTTGGCCAGCGCCGGGGCATCTGAGCCAGAGGACAGTCGGCTAGAAAGGAGGGAAACTGAGCCATCTGGAGCTGGGGCTGCAGCTGGACATTCCGACCAAATGTGCTTCAGGTTAAACAGGTAAGTGTCCTGCAGGCCCCTCCTCTCGGCCCCCAGTTCCTCATCAAGAAGGTGAGTCTCAGCCTGGCCAAGGAGAACACCAGGACCTGCTAGCACACAGTACCCCACTCCATATATACCACCCAACTCACTGGATTCTCAGCACACAGTACCCCCCACTC
>NC_034592.1:149933990-149946460 GCF_900095145.1 Mus pahari
CATATATACCACCCAACTCACTGGATTCTCAGCACACAGTACCCCACTCCATATATACCACCCAACTCACTGGATTCTCAGCACACAGTACCCCCACTCCATATATACCATCCAACTCACTGGATTCTCAGCACACCGTACCCCCACTCCATATATACCACCCAACTCACTGGATTCTCAGCACCTGCCATGTACCAGGGCACATGCCCTAGGCTGGAGATACAGCAGTGGATGGAACAGGAAAAAAAAAAAATCTGACTTCTGAGTTGTTGGAGACCCAGTGGGCTCCAGTGACAGTGTGTGTGGCAGAGCTTGGTCATCATGTAGCCCTGGCTGGCCCAGAGTTCTGCCTCCCAAGTACTGAGATTAAAGGCTCGCACTCACCAAACTCCATAGGGCTGTCTCTGAGGGCCCATCACGGAGGATCTACCTAAGCAGGTGGCTGTCAGTAGATCTTGGGGATCAAAAATGTGAAATCCTGAGAAGGGCTACAGGCACAGTGAACGGCTCATACAAAGGTCCCCAAAGGAAGGGGTGTGCATGTGCCGAGAGTAAGGTCAGTGTGGCCGAACAGCAACAAGGAGGGAATGTTGAGGTTGGGGGCTGTCAAATGGAATGGCCGCCAGGTGAGCACACTGGACAGGGCAGTGGGCAGGGGAGGCTGGAAAACAGCTGGGGGAGGTGGCTGAATTTCAGTACGCCAAAAGAAGAATGGAGCCAACAGGAACTGGGGGTGATGTCACCATGCCACTCGACTGAATGCTCCAAGATGAGCAGGTGCTGACACAAGATCACACTGAGCGCTCACATGCCCGACTGCACAAAGGCACATGCGACCTCGAGAGGGGCCCTGGCACTCACCAACACCCAGGATGACGAGGGGTGTGTGCTCCCAGCGGGCCAGCAGCAGGAGGTGGACCAAGTTGTGGGCGATGAGACTGAAGCAGAGGATCACGGAACACCACTCTTGGAAGCGCTTGCCTGTGGGGAGGGGAGGAGGGCTGCGTGAGGCACGGGCTGCGTGAGCCTCAACGGTAGCAGCGGACTGTGCCAAGCACCCACAACCATCCATTTCACAGACAGCACCACTGGCGCACAAGAAGGGCTTTTGCAGAAGCAGGACGCTGAGCAAATGTTACGTGCCTGTGAGGCTGGCCCTGCAAGTGACAGACAGGTCCCAATGCTGGTCTCTCCTTAGGCTTTCTGGAGACTTCTGTGGGAACTTAATGACACCCTTGTATTTGAACTGGTTTCTTGGGACCATCTGTTCCCAGGTAGGTGATCATCTGAAGCAAGGGGCCTTTAATCCTTCAACCCTGGGACATTCAGAGCCTGCCCAGCCTCCATGTAGCAGGACATAAGCCATCAGCCTCAGGGTCAAAGAGAAATAGGGCACTGAGGACATTAGGCCTTCCAGGGTTGGCATCTGGATGCCTGCAGCCAGGCAGGAGCGTGGTCTCTAGAGGGCTGCAGGTGACCAAGAAGACGCAGGATCTGAGGACTCAGCTAGGAGAATTCCATTTTATGCAAACAGTTTATAGACACGTAAATTTGGACAATCAAGACCATTCCTTGTGGAGGTGTCAAAATTCTGGACATCATCCAAGTGCCCATGGCCCAGGGATGAACCAGAATTGCCCCATGGTCTCTCTCTCTCTGTTGCCCAAGTTCTATGGAGGTAGAGAACAAATGTGATGATAACATCAATAAAGAAGAAAGGGTGGCGAGCTTGCTCAGCCAGAAGCCGAGTTTGTCACTAAGCATGATCACCTGAGATCGGTCCCTGGGTCCCACATGCCAGGAAAGAACAGACCCCTGAACGTTATCCTCTGACCGCCATAACATGCACTACACACACACACACACACACACACACACACACACACACACATACACATACATACACACACACACACACACCAAATAAAAATCAAGTATGTATAAACATTTTTAAAAAGCAAGGAAAACATGGAGGGACGAAAGGGTTGGGAGCTGAGCACGAGGCTGCTTAAGGCCCCACCACACAAAGATATAAAGGAGCCAGCAAGATGCTGGGTAAAGGCACACACTGCCAAACCTGATGACCTCAGTTCAGTCTCTGGGACCTACACAACGAAAGGGGGGGAACCAACTCCCGCATGCTGTCCTCCGACCTCTACAACACCATGCTGTGGCACAAATACACTAAATGGAAGAAAACTGTACAGAAGCCAAGCCGCTAGACCACCCGAAGCTGCCCTCCCCTTGATACAGCACATCAAGGCATTTTCTTCCGGAAAGTCATATTTTTCGTTTGGGTTTGTTTTTTCTTTCGAGACAGGGTTTCTCTGTATAGTCCTGGCTGTCCTGGAACTCACTCTGTAGACCAGGCTGGCCTTGAACTCAGAAACCTGCCTGCCTCTGCCTCCTAAATGCTGGGATTAAAGGCGTGCACCACCATCGCCCGGCTCTGGCAATTCATTTTATATATATATGTATATATATATATATATATATATATATATATATATATATATATGGAATAAACCACATGTGAGTAGCAAGCCTTCTGCCTGTTTCCCAGGCTGCTGGTCCCAGAGGTCAGAGACCCTTCATGTGACAATGTTATTATCACTGGTGCTTAACATATACCAAGCAGTTCCTGTTACCGGGCACTAAGACCCTGCCCAGAAGCAGAGGCGACTGACAGACAAAAAGGAAAAAGGGAGGCAGGCCAAGGCAGCTCAGTGTGTAGAGCCGAAGGATGCTGGAGCCTCCTCTCAACCCTCCCCGCCCGGTTCCTGCTGCCCACCGCCTTGCCCCCGAAGAACAGTCTACTCTACCGTCTCTCCTGCTCTGTGATTCTGACACGCCCTCCTCTGCTCCCCAGGGCTACAGCTCCTTCCCCAGGCCCTGGCACTCAGCTGGCATTCAATCAGCGCTTGTGGGATGAGCACATCCAGTCACAAACCGGAACCGCGTCCTACCCTCAGTACCACGTAGGAAGCAGAGCTTAGACTCCACCCGTGTCCGTCCAACAGCCCGTTGGATGCTCTTGACTGCTGGAGCCAGAGCTAAAGCAGCTGAGCCAAGAAAAGGCTGACCCCGGGAGAGGGGGACTCAGGGGTCATTCGCCCCTACGGAAGAGGACACCAAGGCCAAGGGGGGGCTAGGCCCCCAGAGGTCACAGGAGCAGACCTGGGCCTGAGGCTTCTGGTCCTCCCCTTCTCAGCTGGGCTGTTTCTGAGTCCTGTTTTGAGCCACCACAGCCTGCCCACCTCTTCCGGTTCCTGCCTGTGGGTAGGGCCCAGGACTCAGAAGCAGGAAGCCCCAGGGGTGGGGTAAGGGGACCCAGGAGGAGAAAGGGAACAGGGAACTCTCCCTGCCAACCTGCTTGGTTACCCGTAGGGACTGAGGAACGGATGGCCAGATGAGTGGGTGGGCAGAGTCACAGCCAAGGCTTAGACTAAAGCAATGATGATGACAATGGTGACATCAGCTGGTGCCCGCCATGTGGGGACAAGGCTTGGCTGCAAACAGGACCCTCAGGTCGGGTTTGTTCTTTTTTGTTTGTTTTTTGTTTTTTTCGAGACAGGGTTTCTCTGTATAGCCCTGGCTGTCCTGGAACTCACTCTGTAGACCAGGTTGGCCTCGGAACTCAGAAATCCGCCTGCCTCTGCCTCCCAAGCGCTGGAATTAAAGGCATGTGTCATCACGCCCGGCTTGTTTTGATTTCTTAAAAATGTGACCTAAACTTAAAATCACACACATCCCTAGTTCTTGTTAGCCCTGAAAACACAGGACCCAGGCCACCATGCTGGCAAGCCCGTGAAGTCACAGGACCTAAACAGAGCTACTTTATAAACACAGGCTAGGAAGGTAGGGAGGCCGCTTACTCAGGACTCAGGTGTCCTGTTCCACCCGAGAGCCTGTTCCTGGCCTGGAGGAAGAGGTGGCTGTGATCTGGGCCAAGGTGTAGCAGTGCCCACTTGTTGTCCTGGATGCCTATGTGGGGTGGGTGTGGGGCCTGGCAAGGGAGGGAGACTCGCCTACCTCATGGAGCAAGCCTCTTCCTGCCCAAATACCCTACACCTGTGCAGGCCTCTGGCCCTGAGATCCTGTGCACCACAGAGAACACACGAGGGGGACAGAGAGAATAGGACCAGATGGAGGGGGACGAATGGGCAGAGGAGACAGAAACCAGGGAGATAAAAAGATGAGACCAGAGGGAGAAAGACCAGCAAGAAAGTGGAGAAAGTCAGACTAAGGTAGAGACAGAGTTCAGGCCAATGCAGTGGGACCAGGCCGGGCCAGAGATCAGATACCACGGTGGCTCCAAGGCCCTGTGCCATGGCTTCAATCAGACCCATTTTGGAGTGACTCAGGGTCCAACTTTAGGTCTACAGGTCAGGCCACTGTGGTCCTAAACACCTCCAGGGCAGAGAGCACTCACAGCTGTCCAAGCTGACAGGATAGTTGGAGCCGAACCTTTCCGGTTCTATATCCTTACAGCTGGGACACCCATGAAGTGGCAGGTTGCAGCTGGCCCCTCCGAGTGAGTGCCACCTCACCCAAGGAAGGTGGGAGGGAGGACCCATTGAACTCACGAGGCCTCTCTCAAGCCTGGCTTTTGGCTTATTGCTGAGAAAGGTAGACAAGAGGGGGGCACTGAGGAAAACCTTCAGTGACTCCGACACTGCACAGAGCTAAGCCCAATGACAGGGTCATTACCACCTCATCCCTGATCATTCCTTTCTATCTCACCCACCCTGGTCACCCTGCTTGGAGTTACACACACAGACACAGACACAGACACACAGACACCAGGCCCTGAGTCTGCCACCCACCCCACAAACAGGCTGGACTGCTGTCCAAGACTTGGCTAACTTCTACAGCCAGGGCGAAAGCAGGCAAACGAGAAATATACCCTCATCATCTTGGTCTTGGTGCTGTGAGTAACCCCCATGGGAGCAGAAAGGGCTACCATCCCGTGCTAAGCCTCCACAGACATGGACAGCGTGGCCCTAGGGTGCCACAGATTCCCTGAAAGTCAGATGTCAAAGACGCACAGCCTACCCTCACCAGCCTTTCTGTGGCAGCGGCAGTGGTGGCATAGCCCTAAATAGGCCTGGTGTTTAAGACACGGGAGCATGCGGGAATACGCCTGTGTAAGCCAGCGCTCACTCAGTAAATGGCATCTTTGTTAACGTACCGCTATCAGCTGTCAAATGACAAACCATTGTCAGCCCCAGGAATCACAAGAACTCGGTCCTGGGACGCAGGGAATTCTCTCCGCTCCAGCCCACAGGTTCCTCGTGCTCAGCGAAGGACGTGTGCCAGCCACACTCCCACCTCGGGGCCTTTCCACTTGTTCTCCGGCCCTCACACACTCTCTCAAGGTCCCTTCCCTCCTGCCTTCCTCCCTTCAGCTCCGTGTGTTTCCCCTGCTGCTTTCGCTACACGGCTTTTGCAACCCTATTGGCATTATTGGGGGCCCGTTACCTGTCTCCTGACCCAAAATGCCAGCTCAAGTCTTGCCTGCCTTCAGGGCTGAGAACAGGGACTAGAAGAAATATACCATCAGGTGCTCAATATACATCAGGCCTGCTTCCTCTTTTACCTGCCAGGTCAGGAATGGCCAGGGCACCTCTCTATGACCACACAACTCAGGGGACAGAGACAAGGAGACCTACTGAGAGGAGCTTGGAGGAACCCGTTTGACCAGTCTTCCCCTCTCTGGGTTAGGAAAGAAGGCCCCAAGAGGCTGTCTGAAGCTGTGTGGCTGCTCTTCAAATACTGATACCCGATCCTAAAAGAGGGGCAAGAGGTGGACCCCAGGGGAAAGCAAGAGGAAACGATTGGGGCCAGCAGAAAGGAGGCTGTACGGACAGCACAGCCACACACTGAGTCCCTTCCTCTCCATTTCCAAGTCCCAGGCTATACGCCTGAGGACCAGCAAGACAAAGCTTGCTTCAAGTTCAGAGAAGGGCAGCTGGCCAGGTGAATCACAGGGACGGCCTACTGTACACAAGGCCTAGAGCCGCATGGTGTGTGCCATTACAGTGGGTGATCAGAAGAGGCACCGCCCAGGCCATCCAACTAACCACTCTGAATGTCACCAGCCTCCCTCAAGGAGAGTGCAGGTCCTGAGGCTGGGCGTTCGGGTGTGTGGGTCAAGGACCCAGCAGAACAGACCATACACCCAAGACAAGCAGAAAACCAAACATACAGACCGGAAACCCAAGGCAAGGACAATCCTCAATGACCTAGGACCCAAAGAGGAAAAGCAAATGGTCCTATGTCATGTGCCACTTATCGTTGAAAAAAGCATCAAACGCATGCCAGCCAGGGCAGGGAGCCAATGGGGGTAGTGGCCTCAGCCCCACCCCGCCAGGGCTGTGCCCTGTAGCTGCCCAGCCAAGGGAGCGGATAGAATGTTGGATAACAAAGCCTACTCCAGGAGAAACCCTGGCAGAGGGGCCTCAGGGCTGTCATCTGACTCTGGATGCACAGGCATTTCCTCAACCCCTGGGGACACCCAGCCAGGCGGTGAGATTGCCGAGGCTTCCCGGGAGCTGGAGAGTGGGATGGAACCAGCCAGCGCCTGTTAGGGTAAGAGCAAGTCAAGGAGCAAAGAAACCAGAGAGGGGACCTGGCCTTGCGGGGGGGGGGGGGGGTGGAGCCAGGGAGAGGGGCTCCGGGTGGTGATAAGTGTATCCCACAAAGTCCTAATGGGCAGCTAGTGTGTGGGTGTGGAGAGGACAGAGCCAGACGCAATAGGGTCTGAATCGCTGCCGAGAATCTACCAGTAAGAGGTGAGGGCTGCCGGTCCCACTGGGAGGGGGAGGGGATAAGTTCACTGCAGCGACTTAAGCAGGGACCATGACGGAGCTTGGGGGAAGAGTGCCTGGGATATTTTGCAGCTGAAATTCAAATCGGGGCCCTAGTGACTGGAGAACTGATAGTCCCAGAAGGGGGTCAGTTTGCAACCCAGTCTTGGGGAAAAACGCACAGGGTGCAGACTCCTAACGTGGGGGTCCTAGGACTGCGTGTGAGTTTAGGTGGCTAAGGGCAGTGCCTGCAGCTGAGATGTCTAAGGGTTCGCTGCCTGAGAACCGGAAGCCTTGGATTGGGATTTAGGAACACAAGGCAGGCCAGGGTGGGGTTCCTAAACTGCCCAAGGTGCCCTGGGGCTAGGACTCTGGATGCGCAGGTGCGTTGGGACTGTTCCTAAATCTCTGCAACCCCAAAGCCTCACGGCTCGGAGTAGGAAGGGGTTTAGTTGGGGTTCCTAGATCTAGGGGTGCTTTGCAAAAGTTGGAAGCCCTGGAGTTCCGCTTTGGGTGGAAGCTGGGATTGGGATGGGGGGAGGGTTAGGATGGGGCTAGGGTTCGGATGGAGTGGGGTTCGGATCCAAGGGCGTCCAAATGGGCTGCTGGAGTTCGGATCTGGGTAGAGTTCAGATCTCGGGATTCGAATGGGCTGGGGTTTGGATTTGTGGGGGTTCGGACGGGTTGGGTCGAAGTGAGGTTCGAATAGGTTGGGGTTCTAATCCGTGGACTCCGGATGGGTTAGGGTTCGAATCCGGGCGCTTCGAATGGGCTAGGGTTCGGATCCAGGGGGCTCAGATGGGTTAGGGTCCAGGCGTTCGGACCGCCTGGGGTTCGGTCGGGGCGGGCCCGGCGCCGAGCACCCATCAGATCGCAGGCCCTCCGCCCGTCCTACCTGGGGAGTAAAGCGCCGCCAGCTCACGGGCTCCCGCGTGCTGTGCGCCCCAGCGCCGGCCCTCCGCCGTCTCGTCCTCGTCCAGCTCCGGCTGCCGGCCCGGCGCGTCCTCGGCGCCCGCCATGGCCCGTCGCCCGGCCCGCCCGCTGCGCTCTGCCTGTGGCGGCGGCGGCCGCGGAACCGCGGCGAGATCACGCCGCCCAATGACCGGCCGGCGCGGGGCGGCGGCGGGGCTGCGCGTCACAGCCAATCATAGCCCGCGCCCGCGCAGTGCCCGGCCAATCGCAGGCCTTCGGGCCTCAGCCAACCGCGGCGCCGGGGGGCGGGGTCGCAGCTGGACGCAGCTGGACACGGAAGGCAGGGTGGATGTGCGCGTCCCCGCTGCGCCCGGCGAATTTGCGTGCCGTGCGGGAGGCAGGGAGTAAGCGCCGCGAAGCGCCTACTGAGTGCATGGCTACTGCAGATCGTGCATTCGCTAGGAAGCTGCTGGACGGGGCAGCACATCGGCTGCACGCGCTAGGTTTCATTTCACTACCCAGGAGTGTCTCGCGTTCGAGGCCAGCCTGAGCTACATTGCAAGACTCAATAACAGAACATAAGAAGTAATACTGCCTGCTGAGAGACCACTCTTGACCACTTGCTGGGGTGCCCCCTCCTCTGGTCACTGTGACATCACCCTCATGCTACTCAGCGCTTGTCAGGAGTAATTGTCTCCCTATCAGCAAAGGAGCCCCCGAGGGCAGGGACTCTGCCTGGGCCAACAGCTGACAGGTTTTAGGAGAGGTTGAATGAATTCCGGGTCAGCGAATGTCCTTCTGTCTTTAGGGTATTAGCATTAAGAGAGCTAAAGACGTGCCGGGTGTGATGGCGCGTGCCTTTAATCCCAGCACTTGGGAGGCAGAGGCAGGCGAATTTCTGAGTTCAAGGCTAGCCTGGTCTACAGGTCAGCCAGGGCTGCACAGAGAAACTTTGTCTCAGAAAAAAACAAAACAAAACAAAAAAACAAAACAACAACAAAAAAAAACAGAGAGAGAGAGAGAGAGAGAGAGAGAGAGAGAGAGAGAGAGAGAGAAATTAGACTTATGTAAAGTCCTTAAGGGATGATAATCAGCGTCCATCCTGGGGCTGCAAGGCTGAGAGGTGCCTGGGACCCGCAGAGGGAACTTAAGATCTGAAGAATTTTTCCAAGGCTACATCTTCGTTTTTCTCTGAGATTTAAGTTTCATATTTCTCAGCTGCCAGCCTCCCCAGGCTATTTCCCCTTCCCTTCCCACAGTGCTCCTTTCCTGGGTGGTCTCTGTAAGTTCGAAGCTCCTTCTCTGTCCCCTTACGTCTGTCTACTCAAAGGAAGAGCCACTCGGATGGCTGAGTCAGGCTGCAGCCCAAGTCCTTCCTGTTCCGATGAAGGTGTATTAACTGCGCAATTAGATTTGGGGTCTCGGGGGTTCTGCTGAACTTGTGGTGGCAGGCGCCGGGTCTCAGACCCTCCCAAAATGCACAGCGCCTGTTAGCAAGAAGGCTAGGGTTGCAGGGTAGGGCTGGAGATCTCAGTGGCCAGCTCATAGTGATTGACAGACAAGACAGGTAGTCGGAACTAACTCTGTCTCACCGTTATTCAATTCACAAAGCACCAGCTTGGCCCTATGCAGAGTCTGATATTTGCTGGAAATGACCGGGACGTTTCTTTCTGGAGTTTTTTGTTGTTTTGTGTGCATGTGTGTTCTCGAGTGTCCATGATGGTCAAAGGTCAACACTTGGGTGTTGGCTTGCTCCTTCAACCATGCAAGTCCAGGGGGTCAGTCTCAAAGGTTCCAGCTCAGCAGTATGTTGACAGATGACATCCTGTAGGATTTTAAGCAGCAGAATGACAAGATCTGATTTACATTAATTTTTTTTTTTCTATCTCGCAGAACCAGGCATGGAGGCGCATTCCTATCATCCCAGCACAAGGGGAGTAGGAGTGGGACAATCAGGTTGAATTAAATTGAATTAGGTTGAATTAAGAGAAGGATATTAATTTAATTTATATAAAGAGAAAGGGGATATATAAGTATATTTATCCACAGAGATAGAAATCTCCACCGAAGGGAGAAAGAAATGAGAGCTGATATAAATGTTTTCAAGGGTACATAGATAAATAAATAAAACAAATAAATCCAGGCCTTTGATCTCAGTACTTGCGAGACAAAGGCAAGAATCAATAGGCTTCTTGTGAGTCTGAGGCCAGATTAATCTACGGAGCGAATCCAAGTCAGCTTGGACTGCGCAAAGAGACCCTGTCTCAATAAATAAAAAGAATTGTTTTAAATTATCAAAATGGAGGTGGTTATAAACCCAGCGATTATAATGGTATTACAAATCCTCCATGAGAGAGGTCAAAATAAAGCAGACCTAAATCAAAAGGGGGCTGCTAGATTAAATCAGTCTACACGTTTGATGATTTCGTTTCGCTGGACCAAGGACATGGCGTTTGGGAGAGAGGTTCTATATTTCTGTTAACAGGAAAGAAAAAAAAAAAGTCTTTGGAATGCTTCCAAAGTAATAAGGATCAGATTTGAAAGAGGGAGACGTCCTGAAGTGCGTGGCTGCCGACAGGAAGAAAGAAGTCAAGAAGAGCAAACAGGCCAGGTAACATGATTGGCTGATTCCTCTACAGGAGAACAGCCCGGAACTGGCTGAGACATAAAAATGCCTCTAGCCAGAACTTCAGCTATGCCAATGGCTCTTGATGGCTATTCATCAGTATTCATCACGCCATCCTTTCATATGGCATGAATGGAGAGTCACTGCAGTTTGATGATATGACCAAACTAACTCATAAAGAAAAACAGTTGTGCCGGGCGTGGTGGTGCACGCCTTTAATCCCAGCACTCGGGAGGCAGAGGCAGGCGGATTTCTGAGTTCAAGCCCAGCCTGGTCTACAGAGTGAGTTCCAGGACAGCCAGGGCTACACAGAGAAACCCTGTCTCAAACAAACAAACAAAACAAAAAACAAAAAACAAAAAAAAAGAAAGAAAGAAAAGAAAAACAGTTGTCAGGCTGGCGAGGTGGCTCAGTGGGTAAGAGCACCGACTACTCTTCCGGAGGTCCTGAGTTCAAATCCCAGCAACCACATGGTGGCTCACAACCATCTGTAACAAGATCTAATGCCCTCTTCCAGAGTGTCTGAAGATAGCTACAGTGTACTCACATATAATAAATAAATAAATCTTAAAAAAAAAAAAGATCTGTCTACGGCCATACCACCCTGAACGCACCTGATCTCCTCTGATCTTGAAAGCTAAGCAGGGTCGGCCTGGTTAGTACTTAGATGGGAGACCGCCTGGGAATACAGGGTGCTGTAGGCTTTAAAAAAAAAAAAATCCAACACCCTTTAAAAAGAAAAGAAAAGAAAAGAAAAGAAAAGAAAAGAAAAGAAAGACAGTTGTCTTTTACCTGCTCAAACAAGGAGCAAAATTCAACTTTAACAGATCTGTGCACTGTGCACATTCCATACGTTAATTCCATATGTTAATATAGAAACATATATTACCACTAAATGCTTTATGTTCACAGAAAGACCAAATGGACAGTCCTGACAAAATTCACCCTCAGGGATGCCGAGATTCTGAGACCCTGTTATTCCAGCTCCCTGACTGATCCTGCCTGAAACTGATGCTGTTTCCAGAGACAGGCTTCTAGAACAATCTCAGAGAGGACTGCTGATCCAAATGACAGGGGTTCATTCAGCCTTTCAAACTGTTCCAGTCAGGATGTAAGTTAAACCCTGAACTTTCTCAGCACAGAGACTGGACAACAAATGATACCAGCTAGCTTTTTTTTGACTTAGCCATTTTTGCAATTTCCTTTTGGGCCCACAAAAGGAATTCTTTGCCCAATTCAGCAAGAAGCAATTATAAGAGGCCCGTCATCTTAATCCCATAAGTTGGGATGGATGGTTTTAGTTATTTTATGAATAACAGATATGTTGTCATTTTAGGGGATGATTTACAAATTATTATGGTCTTGGACATGGAGGAAACAAAATAGAGAGCTTAGACTCAGGGATTTATATCTTTCCTTTCTTCTCTATCCTTTCTTTCTTAGGTAGAGGGAAGGGGGTTGATTGAAAAGAAAAAAGGGAGATATAGTAGTATTATAAGAAATTAAAACAAATAGGGATGGATTATTAAATGTACTCTTAAACAAAAACATTTTGTAACCACAATCTTATATTGGTAAAGATCTTTATATTTTGATGCAAAATTGAGGTTATATTTTGTTACATTGGTACAGAAATTTGTATATTGATACAGGTTTAAGATTTTCATTGGCATAAATCTTTGTATAATAATACAAAATTTAAGTTTAATTTTGTAACAACTTAATATATATATATGTTTCAACTCTTAGATAGGCACTGTGCCTGTGTAGCTCATTTAAAAGTACAAGGTTTAGGGCTAGAGAGATGGATCAGCAGGTAAGAGCACTGACTGTTCTGCCAGAGCTCCTGATTCTGGGGGAGATGGAGTTGGGAAATTTGCTGGGAAGATGTGACAAGCCAAATGCATGGCACTTGAGCACAGGTAATTAGCTATGTGACCGAATGTAGACTAGAACAAATGGGATATTTTATGTTATATCTAGTCAAAGATGAGCCTAGCTATATGGTCAAGGTATTTGTTAATATATTTTGAGTCTGAGTCTTTTTGTTTTTGTTTTTTTGTTTTTTCAAGACAGGGTTTCTCTGTGTAGCCTTGGTTGTCCTGGAACTCACTCTGTAGACC
>NC_034592.1:149947340-149953816 GCF_900095145.1 Mus pahari
GACAGGGTTTCTCTGTGTAGTTCTGGCTGTCCTGGAACTCACTCTGTAGACCAGGCTGGCCTCGAACTCAGAAATCCGCCTGCCTCTGCCTCCCAAGTGCCATTCTCTGTTTAGATGCCAGTGTATGGCTTCTTCTTTGCGCATTATTAGGCTCATGTATAATGTCGTTTTGTTTTTTTGTTTTTTTTTTTTGCATACACAGGTAGATCCGATGGGACACACGTGTGACAGATGTTTAAAAGCCTTGACAGATGTTGTCAGTCATCCTGGCAGGACGGAAGAAGCTGCCGCTGGACTGGTGTGGGGGTTCACACTTTCACCAGTCACAGCCTTGCTGACAGTCTGGCTAGTGAATGAATTGCAGATGTTCATAACTTACTCCTGTTACACCAGGCTCATGTCACATGCTCCATAGTAGCCTGGGGCTGGTGGCTGAAGACCTAGATCAACCATCTGGAACACGTCCTTCAGGACAGAAAGAACCTCTAGGCAGAATGATGACAGATAGAAGAGCAAAGACAGAAATGAGGGTCAGATGGTATCCTCCTTTGATCTCTTGCTGTGATAAAACACCATGACTCGAAGCAACCAGGTCATAGTCCATCTTTTTTTTTTTTTTTCTGTTTTTTGAGACAGGGTTTCTCTGTGTAGCCCTGGCTGTCCTGGAACTCACTCTGTAGACCAGGCTGGCCTCGAACTCAGAAATCCGCCTGCTTCTGCCTCCCAAGTGCTGGGATTAAAGGAGTGCGCCACCACTGCCCAGTCCACAGTCTGTCTTTAAGGGCAGTCAGGCAGGTATCCAAGGCAAGGATCTGGAGACAGGAACCATGGGGGAATGCTGCTCACTGGCTTGTCCCCTTTCCCAAGTTACCTTGGGGTGTACACGCTAACTATAAACACTGACCAGATCAAGCCACCCCTTGTCAATGTGACACATAAACAGATCACAGTTAAAACATAACCTTGCCTTGGCTTGTCCTCAAGGACTCATGTAAATACAATATGAAACAGTCCAACTTTTAAACAATCCCAGCATTAAAAAATTCCAGGATTGGGGATGGATCTGTGAGGAGTTGGAGTGGTGTGATGGAAACACATCGTACGAGCCAGATATAACTCCAACACCAGAGGGAAGAGGTGGGTAGAGTTCTTGAGTTTGAAGCCACCCTGGTCTACATAGCAAGTTCAAGGCCAGTTAGAGCTACACAGGGAGAGGGTGTCTAACAAAACAACATCATATGAAATTCTCGATAAAAATATTTTTAAAAAAAAACTATGTTTCACACTTTAAAAAATCCAATGTTTGTTAAAAAACCCAAATCTCTCTCTTTTAAAAGATTCATTTATTTTATTTATATTGAGTACACTATAGCTGTCTTCAGACACACCAGAAGAGGGCATCAGTTAGATGGTTGTGAGCCACCATGTGGTTGCTGGGAACTGAACTCAGGAGCTCTGGAAGAGCAGTCAGTGCTCTTAACCGCTGAGCCATCTCTCCGCCCTATCCCAAATCTCTTAACTGTGGGCTCCTATAAAGTAAAAAACAAATTACATATTTTCTTATTTTAAAGCAAAACCAATGGTGTAATTTCAAATTCTGCAGCTCTGTGAGTTCCGATTTCTGGGACTTGCACCCGATCTCCGTTCTGAAGGGCTTGGACTGCTTGCTTCTCTGGCTTGGCACCCACAGCACACACGTTGTCTCCTAGACTTGGGTCAGCTCCACTCCACACACTGGCCACTGTCATGGTTCTTCCATGGTCCTGGGTCCTCTCATCCCCTGAGATCTTCACAGCAACTGAGGCTTCACTGACATCAATGACCACCTGGGTGACCTGCAGAGACACCAATGGCCGCCTGGCTGACCTGCAGCGACTCCACTCCTGCTGTCTGGACCCAGCCGCTTGAGCTGTTCCCCGTGACTCCTTCAGTCCAGCAGTTCCCACTGTAACGGAGCATACACCTTCACCTATGGCCTCCTGGCCTCTCTGCCAATTGTGCCAAGCCCAACTGCTCTCCATGACCTCCTCATGTCTTCAAAAACAGCACATGTGGAAGGCTGTTCTCTGAGTTTGGCTGTCATCTTTTTTTTTTTTTTTTTAAATATTTATTTATTTTATGCATATGAGTACACCACTATTGCTCTCTTCAGACACACCAGAAGAGGGCACCAGACTCCATTACAGACTGTTGTGAGCCACTGCTGGGAATTGAACCCTGGTCCTCTGGAAGAGCAGTTGGTGCTCTTAACCACTGAGCCATCTCTCCAGCCCCGGATGTCATCTTGAGATGTGGCCTTGGCGCCCCCCCTGGACAGCTTCTGTGTGTTGATTCTGAGGAAGCACTTCCCGGAAGATTTCACCTAGGTGATGCCCATCTCTTCCTAATCATTGCTGATTTCGTGGCTCCAGCTCACCAGCGCTGATTGTCCCAGTGAAGCAAAGGTTTCAGTTCCACTTCAGACATACCATAGGCGTGACCCCAGCAGTCTCTGAGAGATTCTCAGCTTTCCTGATCATAAGCCAGGCCTCCACTGCCTGAGTAGCTCTCGTGGTTCTTCCAGACAGCCACAGCTCACCAAACACAGAGCGCTCGATGTTCAGTCCAAACCTCCAAAATGTTCCCAGTTCTCTCTGAACCACATGGGCAGGTCCATTACAGCAACCCCGTGCTGGTTCCAGCTTGACATCTGTTGCCGTGATAAAACACCATGACCAAAAGAAGGTTGGGAAAAAAAAAGTTTATTTTACCTTATACTTCCAGGTCTCAGTCCCTCTTCGAGAGGGTCAGGGAGCAACCAGGAAGAAGGCTGGCTGCTCACAGCCTTGCTCTCCTGTCCCAGGTGACTCTTGGTTGTGTCAAGCTAAGAAACACATGAACAGCTCAGGTAGAATCCTGCACTTAGGGCCAGAGCAAAGGCCAGAGGTAGAGAGGCTGGCAGAAAGCTTGGCCTGTCACAGCTGGTGGCTCTGGGCACTGGCCTGTGTCTTAGCTTTGCCTTCTGAAATGCAGAGAATCAGCTCCTCAGGCTGCACACTGAGAGGTGGGGCAACAACCATGGGCCAGTCTGGTGCCATGCACAGGAATCTGGATGAAGCATAGGAGCCTTGTGGGAAAATGTGGAGCTTTTGGAAGAACCCACCAAGCCACCAAGCCACCTCTACAGCTCCCTTAAATGACACTTTTAACATTTAGTCTCTCTCTCTCTCTCTCTCTCTCTCTCTCTCTCTCTCTCTCTCTCTCTCTGTGTGTGTGTGTGTGTGCGCGCGTGTGTGCGCGTGTGTGCGCACATGTGTGTGTGTGTGTGTGTGTGTGTGTGTGTGATTGCGATCCACTGCGGCACACATGGAGGTAAGAGGACATCACAGAACAACTGATTCTCTCCTTCCATCATGTGGGTTTTGGGAATCAAACTCAGGTTGTTTGGTAGCAATCACCTTTACCCACTGAGCCCTCTCACCAGCCCCAGACTTTGTTTATTGAACAGTTTTAGACTCACGACACAACCAAGACAAGTCCCAAGATAATCCTCAGGTCCTCCCAGCATATTCAGCATCTGTTATCTTTATCCCCATCATCAGGGTGACATGTGTGTCACACCCAATGAGATCACAGGGACACCATTAACGCCAAGAGGCCACCGCTGACACAAAGGCACCTGGCATTCCTCACTGGGGGAGACATAGACCAACGTACAACAGTAGAATATCAGCCAGAGTTCCTTTTAAAATTTACAATTTACTTATATTTTGTGTGTCTCTGTGTGTGCAGAGATGACACAGTGTGCTGGGGGGACTGAGGGGTACTTCCTGCTTGCCTGGACTACGGGCAGTGACAGCTGTTTCCCAGGATTCAATGCAAAATGTCTTATGTTCCCAGGAGCTATCACCTCCATCCCCCCTCTGTCCTGGCTTAGGTGTCTGTCTGTCTGTCTTTCTTTCTTTCTTTCTTTCTTTCTTTCTTCTTCTTCTTCTTCTTTTTTTTTTTTTTTTTTGGCTTTTCGAGACAGGGTTTCTCTGGCTGTCCTGGAACTCACTCTGTAGACCAGGCTGGCCTTGAACTCAGAAATCCACCTGCCTCTGCCTCCCAAGTGCTGGGACTAAAGGCATGTGCCACCACTGCCCGGCTTGGCGGTATTTTCTGGATCAGAGGGTCTAGCCTACTATCAGTACAAGAAAGCAGGTTGAGAAAGCCATTGAGAGTGAGCCATGGAGAGCAAGCCAGTAAGCAGCGTTCCTCCAGGGCCTCTGCTTCTGCTCCTGCCTCCTGGTTCCTGCCATCACTGGCTTCCCTCCGTGATGGGGGTTGTGACCTGAGTGTTGTAAGCTGGAATCAGTCCTTCTTGAATGCATGCTTTTGGTCGTGATGTTTTTCACGACAATAGAAACCCCAACTCAGACATCCTTCTGTGTGGAAATGGTTCCCTGAAGTTTAGAAGCATCTTTCTCGCTCCTCTGAAGTCTATGGTTAGCATGGGATTGACCTTCCCTTAGTATAAGCTAAGCAACAACCTCCTCTGATCCCTGAGGGCAGAGAGAATGGCTCAGAGGTGATCAGGTGACTTTAGAAGGTTCACCCACAGTGGACTTTGGGATCCTGGGATATGAAGGAGGCTGGTCTCAACAGGACCTGCTAGCACAGGACTGGGGGCAGAGGCCTTGCCTAATCTGCACTAAGTGCTGGGTTTGGTCCCAGGTACCACAGAGACCAGGTGACCCCTGCCCAGGTGTCATACACCTGTGGTCCCAGCACTGGGCATCCTCCTATTCCCATAGACAATCCTTGAGGCGGGGGTAGAGTTCGGATGTCCAAGGTTCTCGGGTCTAGTCCTGTAATGCGTGGCCTCTAATCCCAGGTCTGGACCTGCTACTGATCTGCTTAGCAGCCTTTGAGCCCAGACGTCTCACAGACTCATTTCCTCCTTTTGTTGACCCAGGTAAAGCAAACAGACCAGGAGCTTCCAGGAATTGCTCCTCCTTTTTCCTTAGCTGCAGGCAGTGCTGTTGAGGTTGCCCTTTGACCCATGGGTCGTCCAGGGAGCTGGCGACTGACACTCTCAGCCCAGAGGCACTCAACTGAGGGAGGGAGGAGGGTGTGGCTGCTGGAGCCACTGTGACCAGTGGCTGGTCCACCGAACTGTTTCCTTTCTTGTCACCTCCTCTCTTTGTAAGGTTTTCTTACATTTCTTTGTGTGCAGGTTTGAGCCAAGTTGCCTGGAGTCAGTGGGCTCTTGGGCATTGAGTTGGCTCTCTCATTCCGCCACGTTGGCCTGTGCCTGGGGAGGCTCGAGGGGTCAAACATAGGTTCTGAGGTTTGGCAGCAAACCCCTTTTACCACTGAGCCATCTCAAAGGTTCTGTTTCCCCTCTGCCACCCCAACCTTGTGGCAATCCTCCTGCCTCAGCCTTCCCTGTACAGGGATGACAGGCTTGTGCCACCATGCCCAGCCGGTCCCTGTGGCCCTTAACTCTCTTAGTGTTTGGGCTGGCGAGTGTCCGGTGCCATCCCGAGCTCTGTAGATGGTTTCTTAGGGCCCCAGGGCTCACTGTCACTAGATGCCATTGACAATTCTCCATGAAATTGAACCTTGGCACCAAGTTCTATTCACTCCCTATTCTAATTGGGTTGACTGAACCCACAGTGGAAAGAACAGACTCACAAGCTCATCCTCTGACTCCACACTCTTACCCATCCCCCACAATAATAAGGAAAGATGGGGGAAGGTAGGGGGGAGGAAATGAGACAGTATGTTCCTGAGCATGTCCCCAAACATGCCCCTCCCATTCTCAAGTCCACGGGTCATCCAGCACTGTATTATCTTCGAAGAGAAAGTTGTCCTCCGGCGCCTGGTGATGCAGCAATACTGCTTTTGGTGCACCCCGCCCCCACCTCAAAATGCAAAGCAAGGTCTTAAAACAATACAAAACAACTGTTCTGCTGTGGTAGCAGCTGGAGAAAGTCTCCTGGGAGCCCTGGGCAGCTGTCAGCTGTCTAAACTGGCAGTCAGGGGGAGGGGAGGAGAGAGAGAGAGAGAGAGAGAGAGAGAGAGAGAGAGAGAGAGAGAGAGAGAGAGAGAGGTGTTAGCCTCAGAGTCAAGTCCACCAGCTTCAATCAATGAACAGTCCCGGAAGGTCCTGGTCTGGGGAGGGTGGGGCCTCTGCTGAGACACCTTAGCTCCTGTTGAAAACACCAACTGTTTATTTTTTCCCCTAGGGCTTTAAAATTGATTAGTTTGTTTTTTCAAGGCTGTCCTGGAACTCTCTGTGTCGATCAGTCTGTCCTCGAACTCACAGAGATCCTCCTGCCTCTGCCTCCCAAGTGCTGGGACTAAAGTCGTGTACCACCACGTCTGGGATTTTTGTTTTTTGTTTTTTTGTTTTTTGTTTTTTTTTTTTTTCGAGACAGGGTTTCTCTGTGTAACCCTGGCTGTCCTGGAACTCACTCTGTAGACCAGGCTGGCCTCGAACTCAGAAATCC
>NC_034592.1:149953826-149957579 GCF_900095145.1 Mus pahari
AGTGCTGGGATTAAAGGCGTGCGCCACCACCGCCCGGCTTGTCTGGGTTTTTTGTGATGATATGGGGATGTGGCTCAGATGGTAGAGCCCTAATCCTGGGTTCCATTCCAACAAGTGCGAAAATCAGATAACGCTCATCTGTCACCCCAGCAAGGCAGAGGTGGAGGCAAGAACACGAGTTCAAGGTCACCCTTCGCTGGTAAAGAAGTTGGTGTTGGGCTGGAGAGATGGCTCAGTGGTTAAGAGTACTGACTGCTCTCCCAAAGGTCCTGAGTTCAAATCCCAGCAACCATATGGTGGCTCACAGCCATCTGTAATGGGTTCTGATGCCCTCTTCTGGTGTGTCTAAAGACAGCTACAGTGTACTTACATATAAAAAATAAATAAATCTTTAAAAAAAAGGGGGGGGGGCTGGTGAGATGGCTCAGTGGGTAAGAGCACCCGACTGCTCTTCCGAAGGTCCAGAGTTCAAATCCCAGCAACCACATGGCGGCTCATAACCATCCGTAACAAGATCTGACACCCTCTTCTGGAGTGTCTGAAGACAGCTATAGTGTACTTACATATAATAAATAAATAAAATCTTAAAAAAAAACAAATAAATAAAATAAAATGTATGTAGGAGCAGGGCAGTGGTGGTGGTGCGTACCTTTAATCCCAGCACTTGGGAGGCAGAGGCAGGCAGATTTCTGAGTTCGAGGCCAGCCTGGTCTACAGAGTGAGTACCAGGACAGCCAGGGTTACACAGAGAAACCCTGTCTCGAAAAAAAACAAAAATAAACAAACAAACAAACAACAACACCAAAACAAAAAACAAAAAACCCCAAAGCCTCATGTAAGTGACCTCTGAATTAACTGAGTGGAGCTCCCAGCCCTTCACCATTAGGAATATACAGTTTAGGGACATTAATCACATTCACGTTAGGCATCATAGCACATCTCCAAAATTTTATTTCGTTTGAGACAGGGTTTGGTTATATAGCACAAGCTGGCCTTGAGCTCATGACCCTTCTTACCACACACCCCCTAAGCTGACTCCACAGTTCTTCACATCTTGGTCCCCACTGAACAGCTTCCCCTCTGCCCCTCTGTGATGCTGACCCTGTCCTGCCTCTAAGGGAGACACAGCCCTGGCCCCGTGCCTCTGGGATCCTGTGTGCACACTGGATGTGGTCCCCTCTGGAAGGCAGAAGGCTGTGCTCCAGCGAAGGCTGCTCTTTTCCGCTCTCATCATCTGTAGAGAAAGCTTCCATGTCCCACTGCTGTGAAGGTGGGCGTGTCAAGACCCCCCAGTTTTCAACTCTTTTGGGGACCCAAAGGGGAAATGCTCAGTCACAAGGGGATCCCCAGTTTAAGTGTTTGAGAACCTCCCTGTGGTCATTTGAATATGCTTGGCCCAGAGAGTGGCACTATTTGGAGGTGTGGCCTTGTTTGAGGAAGTGTGTCACTGTGGGGGTGGGCATGAGACCCTCTTCCTTACCACATGGGGGTCAGTCGCCTAGTGGCCTTCAGATGAAGATGCAGAACTCTCAACTCCTGCACAGAACTTTCTGGTATGCCTGGAACAGCCTCTCCCTGTGTCACAGCAGCCACATGTGGCTCCCAGGGACCTGGCTGGTGCCACTGAGAACATCTCTACTGCGTTCTTGTTCTTGTCTGTGTGTGTGTGTGTGTGTGTGTGTGTGTGTGTGTGTGAGCTGGTACTCAATGTCTCCACTTTCATGGTCTCACCCTGCAGCCCAGGCTTGCCCCAAACTCCTTGCAAACCTCCTGCCTGATACACTTTTACTTCAGATCACCCCCATTCCTTCGGAGGTTCCACCCCTCCCTGCTGCAGTCAAATGCATCCTACTGGGGAGCAAAACCCGCTGCAGAAACTCCTGGCCAGAGAAAGCTGTTGTAGGCTGCAGGGCCCACTAGCTTGCTGTGTGTCCTTGGCTAACCTCGTGCCCTCTCTGGGTCTACTTTCCTTAGCTGTCAAACCAATTTGTGCAACTTACTTGTCATCAATATAAGCAACGTAAACATTGCATTTACTCTTTGCGATTCTGTTTATAGCCTGTGAACAAAGGTGCAACGATACAGTCGCAGCTTTGTTTGAGGCGCAGTATCTTGCAAACTGCCTGAAAGGTAAAGCCCCTCTCCCCCAACCCCAACACACACACACACACACACACACACACACACACACACACACACACACACACATCACAGACACCAGTCATTATTTGCTTTGTGGTACTCTGATTTGACTGTGGTCAGGGACTCCTGGCGGCACCTGCTGGTGGAAGTCGGTACTGCATCCCGCATAGCTGGGTAAGGGGGTCTTCAGAGGCAACGTTGGCTCCTTAGGGACAACTGAGGAGAGAGTCAAGGCAAGGAGGTTAAAACCAGGAATCAGATCGAATTCCAGTCTCTGCGCTGAGCTCTCCTGGGCAGACCTATCTCTGCCTACTTTCTAGGAATCTGGGTTCCTGGGACCCATCTCTGTTCAAGGCTTCAGGAAAGTATTCATCTATTTGATACTTTTAGTGGGGGCAATAACGAGTACCTAGGACTGGAGGGTCTCACCAAGGTGCTAAGGATACAGACCCGGGTCCTGCTCCCTAGAGAATAAACCAGTGAACATGCCCAGAACCCTGGAGGTGGGTGACGACTTGTCAACACACCACATCAAGAATCATCTGAGAAGGGCCTCTGAGAATGTTCCTGAGGGATGTCCTGATTGAATAATTGACGTTAAAGACCCTGCCCACTGTGGGTGACATCATTCCCTGGGCTTGGAGATCCTGGACTGTATAAATGTAGAGAGCCCAGCACTGACACAGACATTCATCCATTGCTCTTGGCAGAGTGTGGATGCGATGTGCGGATGCTTCAAGCTCTTGTCCTCCCGTGACTTCCCCAAATGATGGACTGGAACCTGGGGTTGTGAGCTGCCTAAACCACTTCTTCCTTAAGCTGCCTTTGTCAGAGTATTGAGTTTGACTCCTTGGTAGGCATCCAGATAGGGAGATGAGCCATGGCTAGGAAATAAAGTGAATTTCCAAGACAGCCAACCTCTCCCTCAGCCTCCTGTCTTGTCCCCCACCAGCAGGTTCCATGTCGATGAACTGGTTCAAAAAGCCTGGTCAGGAATGCTGCACACTTCCCTGAAACTGAAAATTTCAAGTAGAGGAGGAAAACTTTACAGAGGCTAAAAGGTTTGCCCCAGGCCTTGGGAGGAACTGGGTTTCGACTCTTGCAGTCCCAGCTCCGCTGTGGGGATCTTTTCCTCTGAGTGTCTGCCTTGTGCTTGCGTCCTCATCCCAACAAATGCCGTCCCTCACCTGCTGACTGTCTGAGGCGTGAGAGTTCTCAGTGGCCACCTGTTCTGCTCCAGACATTTTCTGCCTTTTAAGTCTTTAACTGGCAGAGAGCATGCAGTGATGGCGACTGTATCAGTATGTATCAGTATGTTATTACAGCAACAGATATGAAAGGAAGAGAGGGGGTTTCCTAACAAGAAGCATTGGCCTCAGAGGGTGAAGAACCATGCAGCAGGAGGCCTGAGTGTGCTGCAGGCTGCTCTGCCCAACATTCTAGGCTGTGAATTCCAGGCCTTCCTGGGCTTCAGTTCGATCTCAAAAGCAAAACTAAAAAAACAAAACAAACAAAAAAACCCACTTAATTTATATCCTGTGATGACCCTATGGTCTCCATGGTTTCTTGCCTCCTCCTCCTCCTCCTCCTCCTCCTCCTCCTCCTCCTTCT